>NC_060071.1:29959090-30262120 GCF_922984935.1 Meles meles | reverse complement strand
GGCCTGTTCGCCTTAAGAGCGTTTATAACATTTGGAAGCCTAAGGGATTAGAAGTGCACTTAACTCAGAGTACCCAACTGGCTCCTCGTCTGCCCTGGTTCTAAGGTCTTTCCTGAACTGGGAACACACGGCCGCACAGGCCTGTTCGCCTAAAGAACATTTATACGTATTGGAAGCACAATGGACTGGATGTGCACTTAACTCAGAGTATCCAACTGGCTTCTAGTCTACCCTTGTTCTAAGTTCTTTCTTGAACTGGGAACAAACGGCCGTATAGGCCTCTTCGCCTTAAGAGGGTTGACCCATTTTGGAAGTCGAAGGGACTGGACGTGCACTTAACGCAGAGTATTCAACTGGCTTCCAGTCTGCCCTTGTTCTAAGCTCTTTCCAGAACCGGGAACACACGACCGCATAGGCCTCTTCACCTTATGAGCATTTATACGTATTGGAAGCCTAAGGGACTGGACGTGCACTTAACTCGGAGTATTCAACTGGCTTCTAGTCTGCCCTTGTTCTAAGTTCTTTCCTGAACTGGGAACACACGGCCGCCTAGGCCTGTTCGCCGTAAGAGCATTGATACGTATTGGGAGCGTAAGGGACTGGACGTGCACTAAACTCAGAGTATGCAACTAGTTTCTAGTCTGCCCTTGTTCTCAGTTCTTTCCTGAATTGGGACCACGCGGCAGAATAGGCCTCCTCGCACTAAGAGCCTTTATACATTTTGGGAGCCTACGGCCTTAGCCTGGTTTTACTTAGAGCTTACAACTGCTTGTGGTCCACCTTTGCTCTGCGTTCTTTCTTGAATTGCGAACACACTGCCTCCAATGAGACTTCACCTAAAGAGCGATGATACGTTTTGCCAGGCAAAGGGACTGGGTGTGCTGTTCACTCAGAGTATACAAGCAGCGTTCAGACCGTCCTTCTTCTCACTTCTTTCCTCAACTGGGAAAACACTGCCAGAATGGGTTTTAGAATTCAGCGGGATTTTACGTTTTGGAAGCAGAAGTGCATTGCCCGGCACTTAACTCACGGTCTCCTACCTGCCTAGAGAACGCCCTTGTTCGAACACCTTTCCTCCACTGGGGAAACCCTGCCGTTTAGGAGTGTTCATCTTCAGTGCGTTTGTAGGTTTGGGAAGCATCAGGGCCTTCACTTGAATTGAACTCAGAGTGTCCAATACGTTTCTAGTCTGCCCTTGTTCTAAGATCTTTCCTCACCGAGGAACTGGCTGCCACTTATGGGACTTAACCTTAAGAGCGATTATACGCGTTTTGGCAGCAGAAGGGACAGCGTGCACTTACCTTAGAGTATTCAACTTGCCTTCAGTGCGCCCAGGTTCTAACTTCATTCCATAACTGGGAACAAACTGCCATTTGTGAATCTTCACTTGAAGATCGCGTTTAGGTTTGGGAAGCATAAGCGTCGTTGTGTGCCCGAACTCAGAGTATCCAACAAGATTCCCGTCTGCCCTTGTACTAAGTTCTTTTCGGAACTGGGAACACACGGCCGCATAGGCCTGTTCGCCTTAAGAGCGTTTATAACATTTGGAAGCCTAAGGGATTAGAAGTGCACTTAACTCAGAGTACCCAACTGGCTCCTCGTCTGCCCTGGTTCTAAGGTCTTTCCTGAACTGGGAACACACGGCCGCACAGGCCTGTTCGCCTAAAGAACATTTATACGTATTGGAAGCACAATGGACTGGATGTGCACTTAACTCAGAGTATCCAACTGGCTTCTAGTCTACCCTTGTTCTAAGTTCTTTCTTGAACTGGGAACAAACGGCCGTATAGGCCTCTTCGCCTTAAGAGGCTTGACCCATTTTGGAAGTCGAAGGGACTGGACGTGCACTTAACGCAGAGTATTCAACTGGCTTCCAGTCTGCCCTTGTTCTAAGCTCTTTCCAGAACCGGGAACACACGACCGCATAGGCCTCTTCACCTTATGAGCATTTATACGTATTGGAAGCCTAAGGGACTGGACGTGCACTTAACTCGGAGTATTCAACTGGCTTCTAGTCTGCCCTTGTTCTAAGTTCTTTCCTGAACTGGGAACACACGGCCGCCTAGGCCTGTTCGCCGTAAGAGCATTGATACGTATTGGAAGCGTAAGGGACTGGCCGTGCACTAAACTCAGAGTATGCAACTAGTTTCTAGTCTGCCCTTGTTCTCAGTTCTTTCCTGAATTGGGACCACGCGGCAGAATAGGCCTCCTCGCACTAAGAGCCTTTATACATTTTGGGAGCCTACGGCCTTAGCCTGGTTTTACTTAGAGCTTACAACTGCTTGTGGTCCACCTTTGCTCTGCGTTCTTTCTTGAATTGCGAACACACTGCCTCCACTGAGACTTCACCTAAAGAGCGATGATACGTTTTGCCAGTCAAAGGGACTGGGTGTGCTGTTCACTCAGAGTATACAAGCAGCGTTCAGACCGTCCTTCTTCTCACTTCTTTCCTCAACTGGGAAAACACTGCCAGAATGGGTTTTAGAATTCAGCGGGATTTTACGTTTTGGAAGCAGAAGTGCATTGCCCGGCACTTAACTCACGGTCTCCTACCTGCCTAGAGAACGCCCTTGTTCGAACACCTTTCCTCCACTGGGGAAACCCTGCCGTTTAGGAGTGTTCATCTTCAGTGCGTTTGTAGGTTTGGGAAGCATCAGGGCCTTCACTTGAATTGAACTCAGAGTGTCCAATACGTTTCTAGTCTGCCCTTGTTCTAAGATCTTTCCTCACCGAGGAACTGGCTGCCACTTATGGGACTTAACCTTAAGAGCGATTATACGCGTTTTGGCAGCAGAAGGGACAGCGTGCACTTACCTTAGAGTATTCAACTTGCCTTCAGTGCGCCCAGGTTCTAACTTCATTCCATAACTGGGAACAAACTGCCATTTGTGAATCTTCACTTGAAGATCGCGTTTAGGTTTGGGAAGCATAAGCGTCGTTGTGTGCCCGAACTCAGAGTATCCAACAAGATTCCTGTCTGCCCTTGTACTAAGTTCTTTTCGGAACTGGGAACACACGGCCGCATAGGCCTGTTTGCCTTAAGAGCGTTTATAACATTTGGAAGCCTAAGGGATTAGAAGTGCACTTAACTCAGAGTACCCAACTGGCTCCTCGTCTGCCCTGGTTCTAAGGTCTTTCCTGAACTGGGAACACACGGCCGCACAGGCCTGTTCGCCTAAAGAACATTTATACGTATTGGAAGCACAATGGACTGGATGTGCACTTAACTCAGAGTATCCAACTGGCTTCTAGTCTACCCTTGTTCTAAGTTCTTTCTTGAACTGGGAACAAACGGCCGTATAGGCCTCTTCGCCTTAAGAGGGTTGACCCATTTTGGAAGTCGAAGGGACTGGACGTGCACTTAACGCAGAGTATTCAACTGGCTTCCAGTCTGCCCTTGTTCTAAGCTCTTTCCAGAACCGGGAACACACGACCGCATAGGCCTCTTCACCTTATGAGCATTTATACGTATTGGAAGCCTAAGGGACTGGACGTGCACTTAACTCGGAGTATTCAACTGGCTTCTAGTCTGCCCTTGTTCTAAGTTCTTTCCTGAACTGGGAACACACGGCCGCCTAGGCCTGTTCGCCGTAAGAGCATTGATACGTATTGGAAGCGTAAGGGACTGGACGTGCACTAAACTCAGAGTATGCAACTAGTTTCTAGTCTGCCCTTGTTCTCAGTTCTTTCCTGAATTGGGACCACGCGGCAGAATAGGCCTCCTCGCCGTAAGAGCCTTTATACATTTTGGGAGCCTACGGCCTTAGCCTGGTTTTACTTAGAGCTTACAACTGCTTGTGGTCCACCTTTGCTCTGCGTTCTTTCTTGAATTGCGAACACACTGCCTCCAATGAGACTTCACCTAAAGAGCGATGATACGTTTTGCCAGTCAAAGGGACTGGGTGTGCTGTTCACTCAGAGTATACAAGCAGCGTTCAGACCGTCCTTCTTCTCACTTCTTTCCTCAACTGGGAAAACACTGCCAGAATGGGTTTTAGAATTCAGCGGGATTTTACGTTTTGGAAGCAGAAGTGCATTGCCCGGCACTTAACTCACGGTCTCCTACCTGCCTAGAGAACGCCCTTGTTCGAACACCTTTCCTCCACTGGGGAAACCCTGCCGTTTAGGAGTGTTCATCTTCAGTGCGTTTGTAGGTTTGGGAAGCATCAGGGCCTTCACTTGAATTGAACTCAGAGTGTCCAATACGTTTCTAGTCTGCCCTTGTTCTAAGATCTTTCCTCACCGAGGAACTGGCTGCCACTTATGGGACTTAACCTTAAGAGCGATTATACGCGTTTTGGCAGCAGAAGGGACAGCGTGCACTTACCTTAGAGTATTCAACTTGCCTTCAGTGCGCCCAGGTTCTAACTTCATTCCATAAGTGGGAACAAACTGCCATTTGTGAATCTTCACTTGAAGATCGCGTTTAGGTTTGGGAAGCATAAGCGTCGTTGTGTGCCCGAACTCAGAGTATCCAACAAGATTCCTGTCTGCCCTTGTACTAAGTTCTTTTCGGAACTGGGAACACACGGCCGCATAGGCCTGTTCGCCTTAAGAGCGTTTATAACATTTGGAAGCCTAAGGGATTAGAAGTGCACTTAACTCAGAGTACCCAACTGGCTCCTCGTCTGCCCTGGTTCTAAGGTCTTTCCTGAAGTGGGAACACACGGCCGCACAGGCCTGTTCGCCTAAAGAACATTTATACGTATTGGAAGCACAATGGACTGGATGTGCACTTAACTCAGAGTATCCAACTGGCTTCTAGTCTACCCTTGTTCTAAGTTCTTTCTTGAACTGGGAACAAACGGCCGTATAGGCCTCTTCGCCTTAAGAGGGTTGACCCATTTTGGAAGTCGAAGGGACTGGACGTGCACTTAACGCAGAGTATTCAACTGGCTTCCAGTCTGCCCTTGTTCTAAGCTCTTTCCAGAACCGGGAACACACGACCGCATAGGCCTCTTCACCTTATGAGCATTTATACGTATTGGAAGCCTAAGGGACTGGACGTGCACTTAACTCGGAGTATTCAACTGGCTTCTAGTCTGCCCTTGTTCTAAGTTCTTTCCTGAACTGGGAACACACGGCCGCCTAGGCCTGTTCGCCGTAAGAGCATTGATACGTATTGGGAGCGTAAGGGACTGGACGTGCACTAAACTCAGAGTATGCAACTAGTTTCTAGTCTGCCCTTGTTCTCAGTTCTTTCCTGAATTGGGACCACGCGGCAGAATAGGCCTCCTCGCACTAAGAGCCTTTATACATTTTGGGAGCCTACGGCCTTAGCCTGGTTTTACTTAGAGCTTACAACTGCTTGTGGTCCACCTTTGCTCTGCGTTCTTTCTTGAATTGCGAACACACTGCCTCCAATGAGACTTCACCTAAAGAGCGATGATACGTTTTGCCAGGCAAAGGGACTGGGTGTGCTGTTCACTCAGAGTATACAAGCAGCGTTCAGACCGTCCTTCTTCTCACTTCTTTCCTCAACTGGGAAAACACTGCCAGAATGGGTTTTAGAATTCAGCGGGATTTTACGTTTTGGAAGCAGAAGTGCATTGCCCGGCACTTAACTCACGGTCTCCTACCTGCCTAGAGAACGCCCTTGTTCGAACACCTTTCCTCCACTGGGGAAACCCTGCCGTTTAGGAGTGTTCATCTTCAGTGCGTTTGTAGGTTTGGGAAGCATCAGGGCCTTCACTTGAATTGAACTCAGAGTGTCCAATACGTTTCTAGTCTGCCCTTGTTCTAAGATCTTTCCTCACCGAGGAACTGGCTGCCACTTATGGGACTTAACCTTAAGAGCGATTATACGCGTTTTGGCAGCAGAAGGGACAGCGTGCACTTACCTTAGAGTATTCAACTTGCCTTCAGTGCGCCCAGGTTCTAACTTCATTCCATAACTGGGAACAAACTGCCATTTGTGAATCTTCACTTGAAGATCGCGTTTAGGTTTGGGAAGCATAAGCGTCGTTGTGTGCCCGAACTCAGAGTATCCAACAAGATTCCTGTCTGCCCTTGTACTAAGTTCTTTTCGGAACTGGGAACACACGGCCGCATAGGCCTGTTCGCCTTAAGAGCGTTTATAACATTTGGAAGCCTAAGGGATTAGAAGTGCACTTAACTCAGAGTACCCAACTGGCTCCTCGTCTGCCCTGGTTCTAAGGTCTTTCCTGAACTGGGAACACACGGCCGCACAGGCCTGTTCGCCTAAAGAACATTTATACGTATTGGAAGCACAATGGACTGGATGTGCACTTAACTCAGAGTATCCAACTGGCTTCTAGTCTACCCTTGTTCTAAGTTCTTTCTTGAACTGGGAACAAACGGCCGTATAGGCCTCTTCGCCTTAAGAGGGTTGACCCATTTTGGAAGTCGAAGGGACTGGACGTGCACTTAACGCAGAGTATTCAACTGGCTTCCAGTCTGCCCTTGTTCTAAGCTCTTTCCAGAACCGGGAACACACGACCGCATAGGCCTCTTCACCTTATGAGCATTTATACGTATTGGAAGCCTAAGGGACTGGACGTGCACTTAACTCGGAGTATTCAACTGGCTTCTAGTCTGCCCTTGTTCTAAGTTCTTTCCTGAACTGAGAACACACGGCCGCCTAGGCCTGTTCGCCGTAAGAGCATTGATACGTATTGGAAGCGTAAGGGACTGGACGTGCACTAAACTCAGAGTATGCAACTAGTTTCTAGTCTGCCCTTGTTCTCAGTTCTTTCCTGAATTGGGACCACGCGGCAGAATAGGCCTCCTCGCCGTAAGAGCCTTTATACATTTTGGGAGCCTACGGCCTTAGCCTGGTTTTACTTAGAGCTTACAACTGCTTGTGGTCCACCTTTGCTCTGCGTTCTTTCTTGAATTGCGAACACACTGCCTCCACTGAGACTTCACCTAAAGAGCGATGATATGTTTTGCCAGTCAAAGGGACTGGGTGTGCTGTTCACTCAGAGTATACAAGCAGTGTTCAGACCGTCCTTCTTCTCACTTCTTTCCTCAACTGGGAAAACACTGCCAGAATGGGTTTTAGAATTCAGCGGGATTTTACGTTTTGGAAGCAGAAGTGCATTGCCCGGCACTTAACTCACGGTCTCCTACCTGCCTAGAGAACGCCCTTGTTCGAACACCTTTCCTCCACTGGGGAAACCCTGCCGTTTAGGAGTGTTCATCTTCAGTGCGTTTGTAGGTTTGGGAAGCATCAGGGCCTTCACTTGAATTGAACTCAGAGTGTCCAATACGTTTCTAGTCTGCCCTTGTTCTAAGATCTTTCCTCACCGAGGAACTGGCTGCCACTTATGGGACTTAACCTTAAGAGCGATTATACGCGTTTTGGCAGCAGAAGGGACAGCGTGCACTTACCTTAGAGTATTCAACTTGCCTTCAGTGCGCCCAGGTTCTAACTTCATTCCATAACTGGGAACAAACTGCCATTTGTGAATCTTCACTTGAAGATCGCGTTTAGGTTTGGGAAGCATAAGCGTCGTTGTGTGCCCGAACTCAGAGTATCCAACAAGATTCCTGTCTGCCCTTGTACTAAGTTCTTTGCGGAACTGGGAACACACGGCCGCATAGGCCTGTTCGCCTTAAGAGCGTTTATAACATTTGGAAGCCTAAGGGATTAGAAGTGCACTTAACTCAGAGTACCCAACTGGCTCCTCGTCTGCCCTGGTTCTAAGGTCTTTCCTGAACTGGGAACACACGGCCGCACAGGCCTGTTCGCCTAAAGAACATTTATACGTATTGGAAGCACAATGGACTGGATGTGCACTTAACTCAGAGTATCCAACTGGCTTCTAGTCTACCCTTGTTCTAAGTTCTTTCTTGAACTGGGAACAAACGGCCGTATAGGCCTCTTCGCCTTAAGAGGGTTGACCCATTTTGGAAGTCGAAGGGACTGGACGTGCACTTAACGCAGAGTATTCAACTGGCTTCCAGTCTGCCCTTGTTCTAAGCTCTTTCCAGAACCGGGAACACACGACCGCATAGGCCTCTTCACCTTATGAGCATTTATACGTATTGGAAGCCTAAGGGACTGGACGTGCACTTAACTCGGAGTATTCAACTGGCTTCTAGTCTGCCCTTGTTCTAAGTTCTTTCCTGAACTGGGAACACACGGCCGCCTAGGCCTGTTCGCCGTAAGAGCATTGATACGTATTGGAAGCATAAGGGATTGGACGTGCACTAAACTCAGAGTATGCAACTAGTTTCTAGTCTGCCCTTGTTCTCAGTTCTTTCCTGAATTGGGACCACGCGGCAGAATAGGCCTCCTCGCCGTAAGAGCCTTTATACATTTTGGGAGCCTACGGCCTTAGCCTGGTTTTACTTAGAGCTTACAACTGCTTGTGGTCCACCTTTGCTCTGCGTTCTTTCTTGAATTGCGAACACACTGCCTCCAATGAGACTTCACCTAAAGAGCGATGATACGTTTTGCCAGTCAAAGGGACTGGGTGTGCTGTTCACTCAGAGTATACAAGCAGCGTTCAGACCGTCCTTCTTCTCACTTCTTTCCTCAACTGGGAAAACACTGCCAGAATGGGTTTTAGAATTCAGCGGGATTTTACGTTTTGGAAGCAGAAGTGCATTGCCCGGCACTTAACTCACGGTCTCCTACCTGCCTAGAGAACGCCCTTGTTCGAACACCTTTCCTCCACTGGGGAAACCCTGCCGTTTAGGAGTGTTCATCTTCAGTGCGTTTGTAGGTTTGGGAAGCATCAGGGCCTTCACTTGAATTGAACTCAGAGTGTCCAATACGTTTCTAGTCTGCCCTTGTTCTAAGATCTTTCCTCACCGAGGAACTGGCTGCCACTTATGGGACTTAACCTTAAGAGCGATTATACGCCTTTTGGCAGCAGAAGGGACAGCGTGCACTTACCTTAGAGTATTCAACTTGCCTTCAGTGCGCCCAGGTTCTAACTTCATTCCATAAGTGGGAACAAACTGCCATTTGTGAATCTTCACTTGAAGATCGCGTTTAGGTTTGGGAAGCATAAGCGTCGTTGTGTGCCCGAACTCAGAGTATCCAACAAGATTCCTGTCTGCCCTTGTACTAAGTTCTTTGCGGAACTGGGAACACACGGCCGCATAGGCCTGTTCGCCTTAAGAGCGTTTATAACATTTGGAAGCCTAAGGGATTAGAAGTGCACTTAACTCAGAGTACCCAACTGGCTCCTCGTCTGCCCTGGTTCTAAGGTCTTTCCTGAAGTGGGAACACACGGCCGCACAGGCCTGTTCGCCTAAAGAACATTTATACGTATTGGAAGCACAATGGACTGGATGTGCACTTAACTCAGAGTATCCAACTGGCTTCTAGTCTACCCTTGTTCTAAGTTCTTTCTTGAACTGGGAACAAACGGCCGTATAGGCCTCTTCGCCTTAAGAGGGTTGACCCATTTTGGAAGTCGAAGGGACTGGACGTGCACTTAACGCAGAGTATTCAACTGGCTTCCAGTCTGCCCTTGTTCTAAGCTCTTTCCAGAACCGGGAACACACGACCGCATAGGCCTCTTCACCTTATGAGCATTTATACGTATTGGAAGCCTAAGGGACTGGACGTGCACTTAACTCGGAGTATTCAACTGGCTTCTAGTCTGCCCTTGTTCTAAGTTCTTTCCTGAACTGGGAACACACGGCCGCCTAGGCCTGTTCGCCGTAAGAGCATTGATACGTATTGGAAGCGTAAGGGACTGGACGTGCACTAAACTCAGAGTATGCAACTAGTTTCTAGTCTGCCCTTGTTCTCAGTTCTTTCCTGAATTGGGACCACGCGGCAGAATAGGCCTCCTCGCCGTAAGAGCCTTTATACATTTTGGGAGCCTACGGCCTTAGCCTGGTTTTACTTAGAGCTTACAACTGCTTGTGGTCCACCTTTGCTCTGCGTTCTTTCTTGAATTGCGAACACACTGCCTCCAATGAGACTTCACCTAAAGAGCGATGATACGTTTTGCCAGTCAAAGGGACTGGGTGTGCTGTTCACTCAGAGTATACAAGCAGCGTTCAGACCGTCCTTCTTCTCACTTCTTTCCTCAACTGGGAAAACACTGCCAGAATGGGTTTTAGAATTCAGCGGGATTTTACGTTTTGGAAGCAGAAGTGCATTGCCCGGCACTTAACTCACGGTCTCCTACCTGCCTAGAGAACGCCCTTGTTCGAACACCTTTCCTCCACTGGGGAAACCCTGCCGTTTAGGAGTGTTCATCTTCAGTGCGTTTGTAGGTTTGGGAAGCATCAGGGCCTTCACTTGAATTGAACTCAGAGTGTCCAATACGTTTCTAGTCTGCCCTTGTTCTAAGATCTTTCCTCACCGAGGAACTGGCTGCCACTTATGGGACTTAACCTTAAGAGCGATTATACGCGTTTTGGCAGCAGAAGGGACAGCGTGCACTTACCTTAGAGTATTCAACTTGCCTTCAGTGCGCCCAGGTTCTAACTTCATTCCATAACTGGGAACAAACTGCCATTTGTGAATCTTCACTTGAAGATCGCGTTTAGGTTTGGGAAGCATAAGCGTCGTTGTGTGCCCGAACTCAGAGTATCCAACAAGATTCCTGTCTGCCCTTGTACTAAGTTCTTTGCGGAACTGGGAACACACGGCCGCATAGGCCTGTTCGCCTTAAGAGCGTTTATAACATTTGGAAGCCTAAGGGATTAGAAGTGCACTTAACTCAGAGTACCCAACTGGCTCCTCGTCTGCCCTGGTTCTAAGGTCTTTCCTGAACTGGGAACACACGGCCGCACAGGCCTGTTCGCCTAAAGAACATTTATACGTATTGGAAGCACAATGGACTGGATGTGCACTTAACTCAGAGTATCCAACTGGCTTCTAGTCTACCCTTGTTCTAAGTTCTTTCTTGAACTGGGAACAAACGGCCGTATAGGCCTCTTCGCCTTAAGAGGGTTGACCCATTTTGGAAGTCGAAGGGACTGGACGTGCACTTAACGCAGAGTATTCAACTGGCTTCCAGTCTGCCCTTGTTCTAAGCTCTTTCCAGAACCGGGAACACACGACCGCATAGGCCTCTTCACCTTATGAGCATTTATACGTATTGGAAGCCTAAGGGACTGGACGTGCACTTAACTCGGAGTATTCAACTGGCTTCTAGTCTGCCCTTGTTCTAAGTTCTTTCCTGAACTGAGAACACACGGCCGCCTAGGCCTGTTCGCCGTAAGAGCATTGATACGTATTGGAAGCGTAAGGGACTGGACGTGCACTAAACTCAGAGTATGCAACTAGTTTCTAGTCTGCCCTTGTTCTCAGTTCTTTCCTGAATTGGGACCACGCGGCAGAATAGGCCTCCTCGCCGTAAGAGCCTTTATACATTTTGGGAGCCTACGGCCTTAGCCTGGTTTTACTTAGAGCTTACAACTGCTTGTGGTCCACCTTTGCTCTGCGTTCTTTCTTGAATTGCGAACACACTGCCTCCACTGAGACTTCACCTAAAGAGCGATGATATGTTTTGCCAGTCAAAGGGACTGGGTGTGCTGTTCACTCAGAGTATACAAGCAGTGTTCAGACCGTCCTTCTTCTCACTTCTTTCCTCAACTGGGAAAACACTGCCAGAATGGGTTTTAGAATTCAGCGGGATTTTACGTTTTGGAAGCAGAAGTGCATTGCCCGGCACTTAACTCACGGTCTCCTACCTGCCTAGAGAACGCCCTTGTTCGAACACCTTTCCTCCACTGGGGAAACCCTGCCGTTTAGGAGTGTTCATCTTCAGTGCGTTTGTAGGTTTGGGAAGCATCAGGGCCTTCACTTGAATTGAACTCAGAGTGTCCAATACGTTTCTAGTCTGCCCTTGTTCTAAGATCTTTCCTCACCGAGGAACTGGCTGCCACTTATGGGACTTAACCTTAAGAGCGATTATACGCGTTTTGGCAGCAGAAGGGACAGCGTGCACTTACCTTAGAGTATTCAACTTGCCTTCAGTGCGCCCAGGTTCTAACTTCATTCCATAACTGGGAACAAACTGCCATTTGTGAATCTTCACTTGAAGATCGCGTTTAGGTTTGGGAAGCATAAGCGTCGTTGTGTGCCCGAACTCAGAGTATCCAACAAGATTCCTGTCTGCCCTTGTACTAAGTTCTTTGCGGAACTGGGAACACACGGCCGCATAGGCCTGTTCGCCTTAAGAGCGTTTATAACATTTGGAAGCCTAAGGGATTAGAAGTGCACTTAACTCAGAGTACCCAACTGGCTCCTCGTCTGCCCTGGTTCTAAGGTCTTTCCTGAACTGGGAACACACGGCCGCACAGGCCTGTTCGCCTAAAGAACATTTATACGTATTGGAAGCACAATGGACTGGATGTGCACTTAACTCAGAGTATCCAACTGGCTTCTAGTCTACCCTTGTTCTAAGTTCTTTCTTGAACTGGGAACAAACGGCCGTATAGGCCTCTTCGCCTTAAGAGGGTTGACCCATTTTGGAAGTCGAAGGGACTGGACGTGCACTTAACGCAGAGTATTCAACTGGCTTCCAGTCTGCCCTTGTTCTAAGCTCTTTCCAGAACCGGGAACACACGACCGCATAGGCCTCTTCACCTTATGAGCATTTATACGTATTGGAAGCCTAAGGGACTGGACGTGCACTTAACTCGGAGTATTCAACTGGCTTCTAGTCTGCCCTTGTTCTAAGTTCTTTCCTGAACTGGGAACACACGGCCGCCTAGGCCTGTTCGCCGTAAGAGCATTGATACGTATTGGAAGCATAAGGGATTGGACGTGCACTAAACTCAGAGTATGCAACTAGTTTCTAGTCTGCCCTTGTTCTCAGTTCTTTCCTGAATTGGGACCACGCGGCAGAATAGGCCTCCTCGCCGTAAGAGCCTTTATACATTTTGGGAGCCTACGGCCTTAGCCTGGTTTTACTTAGAGCTTACAACTGCTTGTGGTCCACCTTTGCTCTGCGTTCTTTCTTGAATTGCGAACACACTGCCTCCAATGAGACTTCACCTAAAGAGCGATGATACGTTTTGCCAGTCAAAGGGACTGGGTGTGCTGTTCACTCAGAGTATACAAGCAGTGTTCAGACCGTCCTTCTTCTCACTTCTTTCCTCAACTGGGAAAACACTGCCAGAATGGGTTTTAGAATTCAGCGGGATTTTACGTTTTGGAAGCAGAAGTGCATTGCCCGGCACTTAACTCACGGTCTCCTACCTGCCTAGAGAACGCCCTTGTTCGAACACCTTTCCTCCACTGGGGAAACCCTGCCGTTTAGGAGTGTTCATCTTCAGTGCGTTTGTAGGTTTGGGAAGCATCAGGGCCTTCACTTGAATTGAACTCAGAGTGTCCAATACGTTTCTAGTCTGCCCTTGTTCTAAGATCTTTCCTCACCGAGGAACTGGCTGCCACTTATGGGACTTAACCTTAAGAGCGATTATACGCCTTTTGGCAGCAGAAGGGACAGCGTGCACTTACCTTAGAGTATTCAACTTGCCTTCAGTGCGCCCAGGTTCTAACTTCATTCCATAACTGGGAACAAACTGCCATTTGTGAATCTTCACTTGAAGATCGCGTTTAGGTTTGGGAAGCATAAGCGTCGTTGTGTGCCCGAACTCAGAGTATCCAACAAGATTCCTGTCTGCCCTTGTACTAAGTTCTTTGCGGAACTGGGAACACACGGCCGCATAGGCCTGTTCGCCTTAAGAGCGTTTATAACATTTGGAAGCCTAAGGGATTAGAAGTGCACTTAACTCAGAGTACCCAACTGGCTCCTCGTCTGCCCTGGTTCTAAGGTCTTTCCTGAACTGGGAACACACGGCCGCACAGGCCTGTTCGCCTAAAGAACATTTATACGTATTGGAAGCACAATGGACTGGATGTGCACTTAACTCAGAGTATCCAACTGGCTTCTAGTCTACCCTTGTTCTAAGTTCTTTCTTGAACTGGGAACAAACGGCCGTATAGGCCTCTTCGCCTTAAGAGGGTTGACCCATTTTGGAAGTCGAAGGGACTGGACGTGCACTTAATGCAGAGTATTCAACTGGCTTCCAGTCTGCCCTTGTTCTAAGCTCTTTCCAGAACCGGGAACACACGACCGCATAGGCCTCTTCACCTTATGAGCATTTATACGTATTGGAAGCCTAAGGGACTGGACGTGCACTTAACTCGGAGTATTCAACTGGCTTCTAGTCTGCCCTTGTTCTAAGTTCTTTCCTGAACTGGGAACACACGGCCGCCTAGGCCTGTTCGCCGTAAGAGCATTGATACGTATTGGAAGCGTAAGGGACTGGACGTGCACTAAACTCAGAGTATGCAACTAGTTTCTAGTCTGCCCTTGTTCTCAGTTCTTTCCTGAATTGGGACCACGCGGCAGAATAGGCCTCCTCGCCGTAAGAGCCTTTATACATTTTGGGAGCCTACGGCCTTAGCCTGGTTTTACTTAGAGCTTACAACTGCTTGTGGTCCACCTTTGCTCTGCGTTCTTTCTTGAATTGCGAACACACTGCCTCCAATGAGACTTCACCTAAAGAGCGATGATACGTTTTGCCAGTCAAAGGGACTGGGTGTGCTGTTCACTCAGAGTATACAAGCAGCGTTCAGACCGTCCTTCTTCTCACTTCTTTCCTCAACTGGGAAAACACTGCCAGAATGGGTTTTAGAATTCAGCGGGATTTTACGTTTTGGAAGCAGAAGTGCATTGCCCGGCACTTAACTCACGGTCTCCTACCTGCCTAGAGAACGCCCTTGTTCGAACACCTTTCCTCCACTGGGGAAACCCTGCCGTTTAGGAGTGTTCATCTTCAGTGCGTTTGTAGGTTTGGGAAGCATCAGGGCCTTCACTTGAATTGAACTCAGAGTGTCCAATACGTTTCTAGTCTGCCCTTGTTCTAAGATCTTTCCTCACCGAGGAACTGGCTGCCACTTATGGGACTTAACCTTAAGAGCGATTATACGCGTTTTGGCAGCAGAAGGGACAGCGTGCACTTACCTTAGAGTATTCAACTTGCCTTCAGTGCGCCCAGGTTCTAACTTCATTCCATAACTGGGAACAAACTGCCATTTGTGAATCTTCACTTGAAGATCGCGTTTAGGTTTGGGAAGCATAAGCGTCGTTGTGTGCCCGAACTCAGAGTATCCAACAAGATTCCTGTCTGCCCTTGTACTAAGTTCTTTGCGGAACTGGGAACACACGGCCGCATAGGCCTGTTCGCCTTAAGAGCGTTTATAACATTTGGAAGCCTAAGGGATTAGAAGTGCACTTAACTCAGAGTACCCAACTGGCTCCTCGTCTGCCCTGGTTCTAAGGTCTTTCCTGAACTGGGAACACACGGCCGCACAGGCCTGTTCGCCTAAAGAACATTTATACGTATTGGAAGCACAATGGACTGGATGTGCACTTAACTCAGAGTATCCAACTGGCTTCTAGTCTACCCTTGTTCTAAGTTCTTTCTTGAACTGGGAACAAACGGCCGTATAGGCCTCTTCGCCTTAAGAGGGTTGACCCATTTTGGAAGTCGAAGGGACTGGACGTGCACTTAACGCAGAGTATTCAACTGGCTTCCAGTCTGCCCTTGTTCTAAGCTCTTTCCAGAACCGGGAACACACGACCGCATAGGCCTCTTCACCTTATGAGCATTTATACGTATTGGAAGCCTAAGGGACTGGACGTGCACTTAACTCGGAGTATTCAACTGGCTTCTAGTCTGCCCTTGTTCTAAGTTCTTTCCTGAACTGGGAACACACGGCCGCCTAGGCCTGTTCGCCGTAAGAGCATTGATACGTATTGGGAGCGTAAGGGACTGGACGTGCACTAAACTCAGAGTATGCAACTAGTTTCTAGTCTGCCCTTGTTCTCAGTTCTTTCCTGAATTGGGACCACGCGGCAGAATAGGCCTCCTCGCACTAAGAGCCTTTATGCATTTTGGGAGCCTACGGCCTTAGCCTGGTTTTACTTAGAGCTTACAACTGCTTGTGGTCCACCTTTGCTCTGCGTTCTTTCTTGAATTGCGAACACACTGCCTCCAATGAGACTTCACCTAAAGAGCGATGATACGTTTTGCCAGGCAAAGGGACTGGGTGTGCTGTTCACTCAGAGTATACAAGCAGCGTTCAGACCGTCCTTCTTCTCACTTCTTTCCTCAACTGGGAAAACACTGCCAGAATGGGTTTTAGAATTCAGCGGGATTTTACGTTTTGGAAGCAGAAGTGCATTGCCCGGCACTTAACTCACGGTCTCCTACCTGCCTAGAGAACGCCCTTGTTCGAACACCTTTCCTCCACTGGGGAAACCCTGCCGTTTAGGAGTGTTCATCTTCAGTGCGTTTGTAGGTTTGGGAAGCATCAGGGCCTTCACTTGAATTGAACTCAGAGTGTCCAATACGTTTCTAGTCTGCCCTTGTTCTAAGATCTTTCCTCACCGAGGAACTGGCTGCCACTTATGGGACTTAACCTTAAGAGCGATTATACGCCTTTTGGCAGCAGAAGGGACAGCGTGCACTTACCTTAGAGTATTCAACTTGCCTTCAGTGCGCCCAGGTTCTAACTTCATTCCATAACTGGGAACAAACTGCCATTTGTGAATCTTCACTTGAAGATCGCGTTTAGGTTTGGGAAGCATAAGCGTCGTTGTGTGCCCGAACTCAGAGTATCCAACAAGATTCCTGTCTGCCCTTGTACTAAGTTCTTTGCGGAACTGGGAACACACGGCCGCATAGGCCTGTTCGCCTTAAGAGCGTTTATAACCTTTGGAAGCCTAAGGGATTAGAAGTGCACTTAACTCAGAGTACCCAACTGGCTCCTCGTCTGCCCTGGTTCTAAGGTCTTTCCTGAACTGGGAACACACGGCCGCACAGGCCTGTTCGCCTAAAGAACATTTATACGTATTGGAAGCACAATGGACTGGATGTGCACTTAACTCAGAGTATCCAACTGGCTTCTAGTCTACCCTTGTTCTAAGTTCTTTCTTGAACTGGGAACAAACGGCCGTATAGGCCTCTTCGCCTTAAGAGGGTTGACCCATTTTGGAAGTCGAAGGGACTGGACGTGCACTTAACGCAGAGTATTCAACTGGCTTCCAGTCTGCCCTTGTTCTAAGCTCTTTCCAGAACCGGGAACACACGACCGCATAGGCCTCTTCACCTTATGAGCATTTATACGTATTGGAAGCCTAAGGGACTGGACGTGCACTTAACTCGGAGTATTCAACTGGCTTCTAGTCTGCCCTTGTTCTAAGTTCTTTCCTGAACTGGGAACACACGGCCGCCTAGGCCTGTTCGCCGTAAGAGCATTGATACGTATTGGAAGCGTAAGGGACTGGACGTGCACTAAACTCAGAGTATGCAACTAGTTTCTAGTCTGCCCTTGTTCTCAGTTCTTTCCTGAATTGGGACCACGCGGCAGAATAGGCCTCCTCGCCGTAAGAGCCTTTATACATTTTGGGAGCCTACGGCCTTAGCCTGGTTTTACTTAGAGCTTACAACTGCTTGTGGTCCACCTTTGCTCTGCGTTCTTTCTTGAACTGCGAACACACTGCCTCCAATGAGACTTCACCTAAAGAGCGATGATACGTTTTGCCAGGCAAAGGGACTGGGTGTGCTGTTCACTCAGAGTATACAAGCAGCGTTCAGACCGTCCTTCTTCTCACTTCTTTCCTCAACTGGGAAAACACTGCCAGAATGGGTTTTAGAATTCAGCGGGATTTTACGTTTTGGAAGCAGAAGTGCATTGCCCGGCACTTAACTCACGGTCTCCTACCTGCCTAGAGAACGCCCTTGTTCGAACACCTTTCCTCCACTGGGGAAACCCTGCCGTTTAGGAGTGTTCATCTTCAGTGCGTTTGTAGGTTTGGGAAGCATCAGGGCCTTCACTTGAATTGAACTCAGAGTGTCCAATACGTTTCTAGTCTGCCCTTGTTCTAAGATCTTTCCTCACCGAGGAACTGGCTGCCACTTATGGGACTTAACCTTAAGAGCGATTATACGCCTTTTGGCAGCAGAAGGGACAGCGTGCACTTACCTTAGAGTATTCAACTTGCCTTCAGTGCGCCCAGGTTCTAACTTCATTCCATAACTGGGAACAAACTGCCATTTGTGAATCTTCACTTGAAGATCGCGTTTAGGTTTGGGAAGCATAAGCGTCGTTGTGTGCCCGAACTCAGAGTATCCAACAAGATTCCTGTCTGCCCTTGTACTAAGTTCTTTGCGGAACTGGGAACACACGGCCGCATAGGCCTGTTCGCCTTAAGAGCGTTTATAACATTTGGAAGCCTAAGGGATTAGAAGTGCACTTAACTCAGAGTACCCAACTGGCTCCTCGTCTGCCCTGGTTCTAAGGTCTTTCCTGAACTGGGAACACACGGCCGCACAGGCCTGTTCGCCTAAAGAACATTTATACGTATTGGAAGCACAATGGACTGGATGTGCACTTAACTCAGAGTATCCAACTGGCTTCTAGTCTACCCTTGTTCTAAGTTCTTTCTTGAACTGGGAACAAACGGCCGTATAGGCCTCTTCGCCTTAAGAGGGTTGACCCATTTTGGAAGTCGAAGGGACTGGACGTGCACTTAACGCAGAGTATTCAACTGGCTTCCAGTCTGCCCTTGTTCTAAGCTCTTTCCAGAACCGGGAACACACGACCGCATAGGCCTCTTCAACTTATGAGCATTTATACGTATTGGAAGCCTAAGGGACTGGACGTGCACTTAACTCGGAGTATTCAACTGGCTTCTAGTCTGCCCTTGTTCTAAGTTCTTTCCTGAACTGGGAACACACGGCCGCCTAGGCCTGTTCGCCGTAAGAGCATTGATACGTATTGGAAGCGTAAGGGACTGGACGTGCACTAAACTCAGAGTATGCAACTAGTTTCTAGTCTGCCCTTGTTCTCAGTTCTTTCCTGAATTGGGACCACGCGGCAGAATAGGCCTCCTCGCCGTAAGAGCCTTTATACATTTTGGGAGCCTACGGCCTTAGCCTGGTTTTACTTAGAGCTTACAACTGCTTGTGGTCCACCTTTGCTCTGCGTTCTTTCTTGAATTGCGAACACACTGCCTCCACTGAGACTTCACCTAAAGAGCGATGATACGTTTTGCCAGTCAAAGGGACTGGGTGTGCTGTTCACTCAGAGTATACAAGCAGCGTTCAGACCGTCCTTCTTCTCACTTCTTTCCTCAACTGGGAAAACACTGCCAGAATGGGTTTTAGAATTCAGCGGGATTTTACGTTTTGGAAGCAGAAGTGCATTGCCCGGCACTTAACTCACGGTCTCCTACCTGCCTAGAGAACGCCCTTGTTCGAACACCTTTCCTCCACTGGGGAAACCCTGCCGTTTAGGAGTGTTCATCTTCAGTGCGTTTGTAGGTTTGGGAAGCATCAGGGCCTTCACTTGAATTGAACTCAGAGTGTCCAATACGTTTCTAGTCTGCCCTTGTTCTAAGATCTTTCCTCACCGAGGAACTGGCTGCCACTTATGGGACTTAACCTTAAGAGCGATTATACGCGTTTTGGCAGCAGAAGGGACAGCGTGCACTTACCTTAGAGTATTCAACTTGCCTTCAGTGCGCCCAGGTTCTAACTTCATTCCATAACTGGGAACAAACTGCCATTTGTGAATCTTCACTTGAAGATCGCGTTTAGGTTTGGGAAGCATAAGCGTCGTTGTGTGCCCGGACTCAGAGTATCCAACAAGATTCCTGTCTGCCCTTGTACTAAGTTCTTTTCGGAACTGGGAACACACGGCCGCATAGGCCTGTTCGCCTTAAGAGCGTTTATAACATTTGGAAGCCTAAGGGATTAGAAGTGCACTTAACTCAGAGTACCCAACTGGCTCCTCGTCTGCCCTGGTTCTAAGGTCTTTCCTGAACTGGGAACACACGGCCGCACAGGCCTGTTCGCCTAAAGAACATTTATACGTATTGGAAGCACAATGGACTGGATGTGCACTTAACTCAGAGTATCCAACTGGCTTCTAGTCTACCCTTGTTCTAAGTTCTTTCCTGAACTGGGAACAAACGGCCGTATAGGCCTCTTCGCCTTAAGAGGGTTGACCCATTTTGGAAGTCGAAGGGACTGGACGTGCACTTAACGCAGAGTATTCAACTGGCTTCCAGTCTGCCCTTGTTCTAAGCTCTTTCCAGAACCGGGAACACACGACCGCATAGGCCTCTTCACCTTATGAGCATTTATACGTATTGGAAGCCTAAGGGACTGGACGTGCACTTAACTCGGAGTATTCAACTGGCTTCTAGTCTGCCCTTGTTCTAAGTTCTTTCCTGAACTGGGAACACACGGCCGCCTAGGCCTGTTCGCCGTAAGAGCATTGATACGTATTGGGAGCGTAAGGGACTGGACGTGCACTAAACTCAGAGTATGCAACTAGTTTCTAGTCTGCCCTTGTTCTCAGTTCTTTCCTGAATTGGGACCACGCGGCAGAATAGGCCTCCTCGCACTAAGAGCCTTTATACATTTTGGGAGCCTACGGCCTTAGCCTGGTTTTACTTAGAGCTTACAACTGCTTGTGGTCCACCTTTGCTCTGCGTTCTTTCTTGAATTGCGAACACACTGCCTCAACTGAGACTTCACCTAAAGAGCGATGATACGTTTTGCCAGGCAAAGGGACTGGGTGTGCTGTTCACTCAGAGTATACAAGCAGCGTTCAGACCGTCCTTCTTCTCACTTCTTTCCTCAACTGGGAAAACACTGCCAGAATGGGTTTTAGAATTCAGCGGGATTTTACGTTTTGGAAGCAGAAGTGCATTGCCCGGCACTTAACTCACGGTCTCCTACCTGCCTAGAGAACGCCCTTGTTCGAACACCTTTCCTCCACTGGGGAAAACCTGCCGTTTAGGAGTGTTCATCTTCAGTGCGTTTGTAGGTTTGGGAAGCATCAGGGCCTTCACTTGAATTGAACTCAGAGTGTCCAATACGTTTCTAGTCTGCCCTTGTTCTAAGATCTTTCCTCACCGAGGAACTGGCTGCCACTTATGGGACTTAACCTTAAGAGCGATTATACGCCTTTTGGCAGCAGAAGGGACAGCGTGCACTTACCTTAGAGTATTCAACTTGCCTTCAGTGCGCCCAGGTTCTAACTTCATTCCATAACTGGGAACAAACTGCCATTTGTGAATCTTCACTTGAAGATCGCGTTTAGGTTTGGGAAGCATAAGCGTCGTTGTGTGCCCGAACTCAGAGTATCCAACAAGATTCCTGTCTGCCCTTGTACTAAGTTCTTTTCGGAACTGGGAACACACGGCCGCATAGGCCTGTTCGCCTTAAGAGCGTTTATAACCTTTGGAAGCCTAAGGGATTAGAAGTGCACTTAACTCAGAGTACCCAACTGGCTCCTCGTCTGCCCTGGTTCTAAGGTCTTTCCTGAACTGGGAACACACGGCCGCACAGGCCTGTTCGCCTAAAGAACATTTATACGTATTGGAAGCACAATGGACTGGATGTGCACTTAACTCAGAGTATCCAACTGGCTTCTAGTCTACCCTTGTTCTAAGTTCTTTCTTGAACTGGGAACAAACGGCCGTATAGGCCTCTTCGCCTTAAGAGGGTTGACCCATTTTGGAAGTCGAAGGGACTGGACGTGCACTTAACGCAGAGTATTCAACTGGCTTCCAGTCTGCCCTTGTTCTAAGCTCTTTCCAGAACCGGGAACACACGACCGCATAGGCCTCTTCAACTTATGAGCATTTATACGTATTGGAAGCCTAAGGGACTGGACGTGCACTTAACTCGGAGTATTCAACTGGCTTCTAGTCTGCCCTTGTTCTAAGTTCTTTCCTGAACTGGGAACACACGGCCGCCTAGGCCTGTTCGCCGTAAGAGCATTGATACGTATTGGAAGCGTAAGGGACTGGACGTGCACTAAACTCAGAGTATGCAACTAGTTTCTAGTCTGCCCTTGTTCTCAGTTCTTTCCTGAATTGGGACCACGCGGCAGAATAGGCCTCCTCGCCGTAAGAGCCTTTATACATTTTGGGAGCCTACGGCCTTAGCCTGGTTTTACTTAGAGCTTACAACTGCTTGTGGTCCACCTTTGCTCTGCGTTCTTTCTTGAATTGCGAACACACTGCCTCCACTGAGACTTCACCTAAAGAGCGATGATACGTTTTGCCAGTCAAAGGGACTGGGTGTGCTGTTCACTCAGAGTATACAAGCAGCGTTCAGACCGTCCTTCTTCTCACTTCTTTCCTCAACTGGGAAAACACTGCCAGAATGGGTTTTAGAATTCAGCGGGATTTTACGTTTTGGAAGCAGAAGTGCATTGCCCGGCACTTAACTCACGGTCTCCTACCTGCCTAGAGAACGCCCTTGTTCGAACACCTTTCCTCCACTGGGGAAACCCTGCCGTTTAGGAGTGTTCATCTTCAGTGCGTTTGTAGGTTTGGGAAGCATCAGGGCCTTCACTTGAATTGAACTCAGAGTGTCCAATACGTTTCTAGTCTGCCCTTGTTCTAAGATCTTTCCTCACCGAGGAACTGGCTGCCACTTATGGGACTTAACCTTAAGAGCGATTATACGCGTTTTGGCAGCAGAAGGGACAGCGTGCACTTACCTTAGAGTATTCAACTTGCCTTCAGTGCGCCCAGGTTCTAACTTCATTCCATAACTGGGAACAAACTGCCATTTGTGAATCTTCACTTGAAGATCGCGTTTAGGTTTGGGAAGCATAAGCGTCGTTGTGTGCCCGGACTCAGAGTATCCAACAAGATTCCTGTCTGCCCTTGTACTAAGTTCTTTTCGGAACTGGGAACACACGGCCGCATAGGCCTGTTCGCCTTAAGAGCGTTTATAACATTTGGAAGCCTAAGGGATTAGAAGTGCACTTAACTCAGAGTACCCAACTGGCTCCTCGTCTGCCCTGGTTCTAAGGTCTTTCCTGAACTGGGAACACACGGCCGCACAGGCCTGTTCGCCTAAAGAACATTTATACGTATTGGAAGCACAATGGACTGGATGTGCACTTAACTCAGAGTATCCAACTGGCTTCTAGTCTACCCTTGTTCTAAGTTCTTTCCTGAACTGGGAACAAACGGCCGTATAGGCCTCTTCGCCTTAAGAGGGTTGACCCATTTTGGAAGTCGAAGGGACTGGACGTGCACTTAACGCAGAGTATTCAACTGGCTTCCAGTCTGCCCTTGTTCTAAGCTCTTTCCAGAACCGGGAACACACGACCGCATAGGCCTCTTCACCTTATGAGCATTTATACGTATTGGAAGCCTAAGGGACTGGACGTGCACTTAACTCGGAGTATTCAACTGGCTTCTAGTCTGCCCTTGTTCTAAGTTCTTTCCTGAACTGGGAACACACGGCCGCCTAGGCCTGTTCGCCGTAAGAGCATTGATACGTATTGGAAGCGTAAGGGACTGGACGTGCACTAAACTCAGAGTATGCAACTAGTTTCTAGTCTGCCCTTGTTCTCAGTTCTTTCCTGAATTGGGACCACGCGGCAGAATAGGCCTCCTCGCACTAAGAGCCTTTATACATTTTGGGAGCCTACGGCCTTAGCCTGGTTTTACTTAGAGCTTACAACTGCTTGTGGTCCACCTTTGCTCTGCGTTCTTTCTTGAATTGCGAACACACTGCCTCAACTGAGACTTCACCTAAAGAGCGATGATACGTTTTGCCAGGCAAAGGGACTGGGTGTGCTGTTCACTCAGAGTATACAAGCAGCGTTCAGACCGTCCTTCTTCTCACTTCTTTCCTCAACTGGGAAAACACTGCCAGAATGGGTTTTAGAATTAAGCGGGATTTTACGTTTTGGAAGCAGAAGTGCATTGCCCGGCACTTAACTCACGGTCTCCTACCTGCCTAGAGAACGCCCTTGTTCGAACACCTTTCCTCCACTGGGGAAAACCTGCCGTTTAGGAGTGTTCATCTTCAGTGCGTTTGTAGGTTTGGGAAGCATCAGGGCCTTCACTTGAATTGAACTCAGAGTGTCCAATACGTTTCTAGTCTGCCCTTGTTCTAAGATCTTTCCTCACCGAGGAACTGGCTGCCACTTATGGGACTTAACCTTAAGAGCGATTATACGCCTTTTGGCAGCAGAAGGGACAGCGTGCACTTACCTTAGAGTATTCAACTTGCCTTCAGTGCGCCCAGGTTCTAACTTCATTCCATAACTGGGAACAAACTGCCATTTGTGAATCTTCACTTGAAGATCGCGTTTAGGTTTGGGAAGCATAAGCGTCGTTGTGTGCCCGAACTCAGAGTATCCAACAAGATTCCTGTCTGCCCTTGTACTAAGTTCTTTTCGGAACTGGGAACACACGGCCGCATAGGCCTGTTCGCCTTAAGAGCGTTTATAACCTTTGGAAGCCTAAGGGATTAGAAGTGCACTTAACTCAGAGTACCCAACTGGCTCCTCGTCTGCCCTGGTTCTAAGGTCTTTCCTGAACTGGGAACACACGGCCGCACAGGCCTGTTCGCCTAAAGAACATTTATACGTATTGGAAGCACAATGGACTGGATGTGCACTTAACTCAGAGTATCCAACTGGCTTCTAGTCTACCCTTGTTCTAAGTTCTTTCTTGAACTGGGAACAAACGGCCGTATAGGCCTCTTCGCCTTAAGAGGGTTGACCCATTTTGGAAGTCGAAGGGACTGGACGTGCACTTAACGCAGAGTATTCAACTGGCTTCCAGTCTGCCCTTGTTCTAAGCTCTTTCCAGAACCGGGAACACACGACCGCATAGGCCTCTTCACCTTATGAGCATTTATACGTATTGGAAGCCTAAGGGACTGGACGTGCACTTAACTCGGAGTATTCAACTGGCTTCTAGTCTGCCCTTGTTCTAAGTTCTTTCCTGAACTGGGAACACACGGCCGCCTAGGCCTGTTCGCCGTAAGAGCATTGATACGTATTGGAAGCGTAAGGGACTGGACGTGCACTAAACTCAGAGTATGCAACTAGTTTCTAGTCTGCCCTTGTTCTCAGTTCTTTCCTGAATTGGGACCACGCGGCAGAATAGGCCTCCTCGCCGTAAGAGCCTTTATACATTTTGGGAGCCTACGGCCTTAGCCTGGTTTTACTTAGAGCTTACAACTGCTTGTGGTCCACCTTTGCTCTGCGTTCTTTCTTGAACTGCGAACACACTGCCTCCAATGAGACTTCACCTAAAGAGCGATGATACGTTTTGCCAGGCAAAGGGACTGGGTGTGCTGTTCACTCAGAGTATACAAGCAGCGTTCAGACCGTCCTTCTTCTCACTTCTTTCCTCAACTGGGAAAACACTGCCAGAATGGGTTTTAGAATTCAGCGGGATTTTACGTTTTGGAAGCAGAAGTGCATTGCCCGGCACTTAACTCACGGTCTCCTACCTGCCTAGAGAACGCCCTTGTTCGAACACCTTTCCTCCACTGGGGAAACCCTGCCGTTTAGGAGTGTTCATCTTCAGTGCGTTTGTAGGTTTGGGAAGCATCAGGGCCTTCACTTGAATTGAACTCAGAGTGTCCAATACGTTTCTAGTCTGCCCTTGTTCTAAGATCTTTCCTCACCGAGGAACTGGCTGCCACTTATGGGACTTAACCTTAAGAGCGATTATACGCGTTTTGGCAGCAGAAGGGACAGCGTGCACTTACCTTAGAGTATTCAACTTGCCTTCAGTGCGCCCAGGTTCTAACTTCATTCCATAACTGGGAACAAACTGCCATTTGTGAATCTTCACTTGAAGATCGCGTTTAGGTTTGGGAAGCATAAGCGTCGTTGTGTGCCCGGACTCAGAGTATCCAACAAGATTCCTGTCTGCCCTTGTACTAAGTTCTTTTCGGAACTGGGAACACACGGCCGCATAGGCCTGTTCGCCTTAAGAGCGTTTATAACATTTGGAAGCCTAAGGGATTAGAAGTGCACTTAACTCAGAGTACCCAACTGGCTCCTCGTCTGCCCTGGTTCTAAGGTCTTTCCTGAACTGGGAACACACGGCCGCACAGGCCTGTTCGCCTAAAGAACATTTATACGTATTGGAAGCACAATGGACTGGATGTGCACTTAACTCAGAGTATCCAACTGGCTTCTAGTCTACCCTTGTTCTAAGTTCTTTCCTGAACTGGGAACAAACGGCCGTATAGGCCTCTTCGCCTTAAGAGGGTTGACCCATTTTGGAAGTCGAAGGGACTGGACGTGCACTTAACGCAGAGTATTCAACTGGCTTCCAGTCTGCCCTTGTTCTAAGCTCTTTCCAGAACCGGGAACACACGACCGCATAGGCCTCTTCACCTTATGAGCATTTATACGTATTGGAAGCCTAAGGGACTGGACGTGCACTTAACTCGGAGTATTCAACTGGCTTCTAGTCTGCCCTTGTTCTAAGTTCTTTCCTGAACTGGGAACACACGGCCGCCTAGGCCTGTTCGCCGTAAGAGCATTGATACGTATTGGGAGCGTAAGGGACTGGACGTGCACTAAACTCAGAGTATGCAACTAGTTTCTAGTCTGCCCTTGTTCTCAGTTCTTTCCTGAATTGGGACCACGCGGCAGAATAGGCCTCCTCGCACTAAGAGCCTTTATACATTTTGGGAGCCTACGGCCTTAGCCTGGTTTTACTTAGAGCTTACAACTGCTTGTGGTCCACCTTTGCTCTGCGTTCTTTCTTGAATTGCGAACACACTGCCTCAACTGAGACTTCACCTAAAGAGCGATGATACGTTTTGCCAGGCAAAGGGACTGGGTGTGCTGTTCACTCAGAGTATACAAGCAGCGTTCAGACCGTCCTTCTTCTCACTTCTTTCCTCAACTGGGAAAACACTGCCAGAATGGGTTTTAGAATTAAGCGGGATTTTACGTTTTGGAAGCAGAAGTGCATTGCCCGGCACTTAACTCACGGTCTCCTACCTGCCTAGAGAACGCCCTTGTTCGAACACCTTTCCTCCACTGGGGAAAACCTGCCGTTTAGGAGTGTTCATCTTCAGTGCGTTTGTAGGTTTGGGAAGCATCAGGGCCTTCACTTGAATTGAACTCAGAGTGTCCAATACGTTTCTAGTCTGCCCTTGTTCTAAGATCTTTCCTCACCGAGGAACTGGCTGCCACTTATGGGACTTAACCTTAAGAGCGATTATACGCCTTTTGGCAGCAGAAGGGACAGCGTGCACTTACCTTAGAGTATTCAACTTGCCTTCAGTGCGCCCAGGTTCTAACTTCATTCCATAACTGGGAACAAACTGCCATTTGTGAATCTTCACTTGAAGATCGCGTTTAGGTTTGGGAAGCATAAGCGTCGTTGTGTGCCCGAACTCAGAGTATCCAACAAGATTCCTGTCTGCCCTTGTACTAAGTTCTTTTCGGAACTGGGAACACACGGCCGCATAGGCCTGTTCGCCTTAAGAGCGTTTATAACCTTTGGAAGCCTAAGGGATTAGAAGTGCACTTAACTCAGAGTACCCAACTGGCTCCTCGTCTGCCCTGGTTCTAAGGTCTTTCCTGAACTGGGAACACACGGCCGCACAGGCCTGTTCGCCTAAAGAACATTTATACGTATTGGAAGCACAATGGACTGGATGTGCACTTAACTCAGAGTATCCAACTGGCTTCTAGTCTACCCTTGTTCTAAGTTCTTTCTTGAACTGGGAACAAACGGCCGTATAGGCCTCTTCGCCTTAAGAGGGTTGACCCATTTTGGAAGTCGAAGGGACTGGACGTGCACTTAACGCAGAGTATTCAACTGGCTTCCAGTCTGCCCTTGTTCTAAGCTCTTTCCAGAACCGGGAACACACGACCGCATAGGCCTCTTCACCTTATGAGCATTTATACGTATTGGAAGCCTAAGGGACTGGACGTGCACTTAACTCGGAGTATTCAACTGGCTTCTAGTCTGCCCTTGTTCTAAGTTCTTTCCTGAACTGGGAACACACGGCCGCCTAGGCCTGTTCGCCGTAAGAGCATTGATACGTATTGGAAGCGTAAGGGACTGGACGTGCACTAAACTCAGAGTATGCAACTAGTTTCTAGTCTGCCCTTGTTCTCAGTTCTTTCCTGAATTGGGACCACGCGGCAGAATAGGCCTCCTCGCCGTAAGAGCCTTTATACATTTTGGGAGCCTACGGCCTTAGCCTGGTTTTACTTAGAGCTTACAACTGCTTGTGGTCCACCTTTGCTCTGCGTTCTTTCTTGAACTGCGAACACACTGCCTCCAATGAGACTTCACCTAAAGAGCGATGATACGTTTTGCCAGGCAAAGGGACTGGGTGTGCTGTTCACTCAGAGTATACAAGCAGCGTTCAGACCGTCCTTCTTCTCACTTCTTTCCTCAACTGGGAAAACACTGCCAGAATGGGTTTTAGAATTAAGCGGGATTTTACGTTTTGGAAGCAGAAGTGCATTGCCCGGCACTTAACTCACGGTCTCCTACCTGCCTAGAGAACGCCCTTGTTCGAACACCTTTCCTCCACTGGGGAAACCCTGCCGTTTAGGAGTGTTCATCTTCAGTGCGTTTGTAGGTTTGGGAAGCATCAGGGCCTTCACTTGAATTGAACTCAGAGTGTCCAATACGTTTCTAGTCTGCCCTTGTTCTAAGATCTTTCCTCACCGAGGAACTGGCTGCCACTTATGGGACTTAACCTTAAGAGCGATTATACGCCTTTTGGCAGCAGAAGGGACAGCGTGCACTTACCTTAGAGTATTCAACTTGCCTTCAGTGCGCCCAGGTTCTAACTTCATTCCATAACTGGGAACAAACTGCCATTTGTGAATCTTCACTTGAAGATCGCGTTTAGGTTTGGGAAGCATAAGCGTCGTTGTGTGCCCGAACTCAGAGTATCCAACAAGATTCCTGTCTGCCCTTGTACTAAGTTCTTTGCGGAACTGGGAACACACGGCCGCATAGGCCTGTTCGCCTTAAGAGCGTTTATAACATTTGGAAGCCTAAGGGATTAGAAGTGCACTTAACTCAGAGTACCCAACTGGCTCCTCGTCTGCCCTGGTTCTAAGGTCTTTCCTGAACTGGGAACACACGGCCGCACAGGCCTGTTCGCCTAAAGAACATTTATACGTATTGGAAGCACAATGGACTGGATGTGCACTTAACTCAGAGTATCCAACTGGCTTCTAGTCTACCCTTGTTCTAAGTTCTTTCTTGAACTGGGAACAAACGGCCGTATAGGCCTCTTCGCCTTAAGAGGGTTGACCCATTTTGGAAGTCGAAGGGACTGGACGTGCACTTAACGCAGAGTATTCAACTGGCTTCCAGTCTGCCCTTGTTCTAAGCTCTTTCCAGAACCGGGAACACACGACCGCATAGGCCTCTTCACCTTATGAGCATTTATACGTATTGGAAGCCTAAGGGACTGGACGTGCACTTAACTCGGAGTATTCAACTGGCTTCTAGTCTGCCCTTGTTCTAAGTTCTTTCCTGAACTGGGAACACACGGCCGCCTAGGCCTGTTCGCCGTAAGAGCATTGATACGTATTGGAAGCGTAAGGGACTGGACGTGCACTAAACTCAGAGTATGCAACTAGTTTCTAGTCTGCCCTTGTTCTCAGTTCTTTCCTGAATTGGGACCACGCGGCAGAATAGGCCTCCTCGCCGTAAGAGCCTTTATACATTTTGGGAGCCTACGGCCTTAGCCTGGTTTTACTTAGAGCTTACAACTGCTTGTGGTCCACCTTTGCTCTGCGTTCTTTCTTGAATTGCGAACACACTGCCTCCACTGAGACTTCACCTAAAGAGCGATGATACGTTTTGCCAGTCAAAGGGACTGGGTGTGCTGTTCACTCAGAGTATACAAGCAGCGTTCAGACCGTCCTTCTTCTCACTTCTTTCCTCAACTGGGAAAACACTGCCAGAATGGGTTTTAGAATTCAGCGGGATTTTACGTTTTGGAAGCAGAAGTGCATTGCCCGGCACTTAACTCACGGTCTCCTACCTGCCTAGAGAACGCCCTTGTTCGAACACCTTTCCTCCACTGGGGAAACCCTGCCGTTTAGGAGTGTTCATCTTCAGTGCGTTTGTAGGTTTGGGAAGCATCAGGGCCTTCACTTGAATTGAACTCAGAGTGTCCAATACGTTTCTAGTCTGCCCTTGTTCTAAGATCTTTCCTCACCGAGGAACTGGCTGCCACTTATGGGACTTAACCTTAAGAGCGATTATACGCGTTTTGGCAGCAGAAGGGACAGCGTGCACTTACCTTAGAGTATTCAACTTGCCTTCAGTGCGCCCAGGTTCTAACTTCATTCCATAACTGGGAACAAACTGCCATTTGTGAATCTTCACTTGAAGATCGCGTTTAGGTTTGGGAAGCATAAGCGTCGTTGTGTGCCCGGACTCAGAGTATCCAACAAGATTCCTGTCTGCCCTTGTACTAAGTTCTTTTCGGAACTGGGAACACACGGCCGCATAGGCCTGTTCGCCTTAAGAGCGTTTATAACATTTGGAAGCCTAACGGATTAGAAGTGCACTTAACTCAGAGTACCCAACTGGCTCCTCGTCTGCCCTGGTTCTAAGGTCTTTCCTGAACTGGGAACACACGGCCGCACAGGCCTGTTCGCCTAAAGAACATTTATACGTATTGGAAGCACAATGGACTGGATGTGCACTTAACTCAGAGTATCCAACTGGCTTCTAGTCTACCCTTGTTCTAAGTTCTTTCCTGAACTGGGAACAAACGGCCGTATAGGCCTCTTCGCCTTAAGAGGGTTGACCCATTTTGGAAGTCGAAGGGACTGGACGTGCACTTAACGCAGAGTATTCAACTGGCTTCCAGTCTGCCCTTGTTCTAAGCTCTTTCCAGAACCGGGAACACACGACCGCATAGGCCTCTTCACCTTATGAGCATTTATACGTATTGGAAGCCTAAGGGACTGGACGTGCACTTAACTCGGAGTATTCAACTGGCTTCTAGTCTGCCCTTGTTCTAAGTTCTTTCCTGAACTGGGAACACACGGCCGCCTAGGCCTGTTCGCCGTAAGAGCATTGATACGTATTGGAAGCGTAAGGGACTGGACGTGCACTAAACTCAGAGTATGCAACTAGTTTCTAGTCTGCCCTTGTTCTCAGTTCTTTCCTGAATTGGGACCACGCGGCAGAATAGGCCTCCTCGCCGTAAGAGCCTTTATACATTTTGGGAGCCTACGGCCTTAGCCTGGTTTTACTTAGAGCTTACAACTGCTTGTGGTCCACCTTGGCTCTGCGTTCTTTCTTGAATTGCGAACACACTGCCTCAAATGAGACTTCACCTAAAGAGCGATGATACGTTTTGCCAGTCAAAGGGACTGGGTGTGCTGTTCACTCAGAGTATACAAGCAGCGTTCAGACCGTCCTTCTTCTCACTTCTTTCCTCAACTGGGAAAACACTGCCAGAATGGGTTTTAGAATTCAGCGGGATTTTACGTTTTGGAAGCAGAAGTGCATTGCCCGGCACTTAACTCACGGTCTCCTACCTGCCTAGAGAACGCCCTTGTTCGAACACCTTTCCTCCACTGGGGAAACCCTGCCGTTTAGGAGTGTTCATCTTCAGTGCGTTTGTAGGTTTGGGAAGCATCAGGGCCTTCACTTGAATTGAACTCAGAGTGTCCAATACGTTTCTAGTCTGCCCTTGTTCTAAGATCTTTCCTCACCGAGGAACTGGCTGCCACTTATGGGACTTAACCTTAAGAGCGATTATACGCGTTTTGGCAGCAGAAGGGACAGCGTGCACTTACCTTAGAGTATTCAACTTGCCTTCAGTGCGCCCAGGTTCTAACTTCATTCCATAACTGGGAACAAACTGCCATTTGTGAATCTTCACTTGAAGATCGCGTTTAGGTTTGGGAAGCATAAGCGTCGTTGTGTGCCCGAACTCAGAGTATCCAACAAGATTCCTGTCTGCCCTTGTACTAAGTTCTTTTCGGAACTGGGAACACACGGCCGCATAGGCCTGTTCGCCTTAAGAGCGTTTATAACATTTGGAAGCCTAAGGGATTAGAAGTGCACTTAACTCAGAGTACCCAACTGGCTCCTCGTCTGCCCTGGTTCTAAGTTCTTTCCTGAACTGGGAACACACGGCCGCACAGGCCTGTTCGCCTAAAGAACATTTATACGTATTGGAAGCACAATGGACTGGATGTGCACTTAACTCAGAGTATCCAACTGGCTTCTAGTCTACCCTTGTTCTAAGTTCTTTCCTGAACTGGGAACAAACGGCCGTATAGGCCTCTTCGCCTTAAGAGGGTTGACCCATTTTGGAAGTCGAAGGGACTGGACGTGCACTTAACGCAGAGTATTCAACTGGCTTCCAGTCTGCCCTTGTTCTAAGCTCTTTCCAGAACCGGGAACACACGACCGCATAGGCCTCTTCACCTTATGAGCATTTATACGTATTGGAAGCCTAAGGGACTGGACGTGCACTTAACTCGGAGTATTCAACTGGCTTCTAGTCTGCCCTTGTTCTAAGTTCTTTCCTGAACTGGGAACACACGGCCGCCTAGGCCTGTTCGCCGTAAGAGCATTGATACGTATTGGAAGCGTAAGGGACTGGACGTGCACTAAACTCAGAGTATGCAACTAGTTTCTAGTCTGCCCTTGTTCTCAGTTCTTTCCTGAATTGGGACCACGCGGCAGAATAGGCCTCCTCGCACTAAGAGCCTTTATACATTTTGGGAGCCTACGGCCTTAGCCTGGTTTTACTTAGAGCTTACAACTGCTTGTGGTCCACCTTTGCTCTGCGTTCTTTCTTGAATTGCGAACACACTGCCTCCAATGAGACTTCACCTAAAGAGCGATGATACGTTTTGCCAGTCAAAGGGACTGGGTGTGCTGTTCACTCAGAGTATACAAGCAGCGTTCAGACCGTCCTTCTTCTCACTTCTTTCCTCAACTGGGAAAACACTGCCAGAATGGGTTTTAGAATTCAGCGGGATTTTACGTTTTGGAAGCAGAAGTGCATTGCCCGGCACTTAACTCACGGTCTCCTACCTGCCTAGAGAACGCCCTTGTTCGAACACCTTTCCTCCACTGGGGAAACCCTGCCGTTTAGGAGTGTTCATCTTCAGTGCGTTTGTAGGTTTGGGAAGCATCAGGGCCTTCACTTGAATTGAACTCAGAGTGTCCAATACGTTTCTAGTCTGCCCTTGTTCTAAGATCTTTCCTCACCGAGGAACTGGCTGCCACTTATGGGACTTAACCTTAAGAGCGATTATACGCGTTTTGGCAGCAGAAGGGACAGCGTGCACTTACCTTAGAGTATTCAACTTGCCTTCAGTGCGCCCAGGTTCTAACTTCATTCCATAACTGGGAACAAACTGCCATTTGTGAATCTTCACTTGAAGATCGCGTTTAGGTTTGGGAAGCATAAGCGTCGTTGTGTGCCCGAACTCAGAGTATCCAACAAGATTCCTGTCTGCCCTTGTACTAAGTTCTTTGCGGAACTGGGAACACACGGCCGCATAGGCCTGTTCGCCTTAAGAGCGTTTATAACATTTGGAAGCCTAAGGGATTAGAAGTGCACTTAACTCAGAGTACCCAACTGGCTCCTCGTCTGCCCTGGTTCTAAGTTCTTTCCTGAACTGGGAACACACGGCCGCACAGGCCTGTTCGCCTAAAGAACATTTATACGTATTGGAAGCACAATGGACTGGATGTGCACTTAACTCAGAGTATCCAACTGGCTTCTAGTCTACCCTTGTTCTAAGTTCTTTCCTGAACTGGGAACAAACGGCCGTATAGGCCTCTTCGCCTTAAGAGGGTTGACCCATTTTGGAAGTCGAAGGGACTGGACGTGCACTTAACGCAGAGTATTCAACTGGCTTCCAGTCTGCCCTTGTTCTAAGCTCTTTCCAGAACCGGGAACACACGACCGCATAGGCCTCTTCACCTTATGAGCATTTATACGTATTGGAAGCCTAAGGGACTGGACGTGCACTTAACTCGGAGTATTCAACTGGCTTCTAGTCTGCCCTTGTTCTAAGTTCTTTCCTGAACTGGGAACACACGGCCGCCTAGGCCTGTTCGCCGTAAGAGCATTGATACGTATTGGAAGCGTAAGGGACTGGACGTGCACTAAACTCAGAGTATGCAACTAGTTTCTAGTCTGCCCTTGTTCTCAGTTCTTTCCTGAATTGGGACCACGCGGCAGAATAGGCCTCCTCGCACTAAGAGCCTTTATACATTTTGGGAGCCTACGGCCTTAGCCTGGTTTTACTTAGAGCTTACAACTGCTTGTGGTCCACCTTTGCTCTGCGTTCTTTCTTGAATTGCGAACACACTGCCTCCAATGAGACTTCACCTAAAGAGCGATGATATGTTTTGCCAGTCAAAGGGACTGGGTGTGCTGTTCACTCAGAGTATACAAGCAGCGTTCAGACCGTCCTTCTTCTCACTTCTTTCCTCAACTGGGAAAACACTGCCAGAATGGGTTTTAGAATTCAGCGGGATTTTACGTTTTGGAAGCAGAAGTGCATTGCCCGGCACTTAACTCACGGTCTCCTACCTGCCTAGAGAACGCCCTTGTTCGAACACCTTTCCTCCACTGGGGAAACCCTGCCGTTTAGGAGTGTTCATCTTCAGTGCGTTTGTAGGTTTGGGAAGCATCAGGGCCTTCACTTGAATTGAACTCAGAGTGTCCAATACGTTTCTAGTCTGCCCTTGTTCTAAGATCTTTCCTCACCTAGGAACTGGCTGCCACTTATGGGACTTAACCTTAAGAGCGATTATACGCGTTTTGGCAGCAGAAGGGACAGCGTGCACTTACCTTAGAGTATTCAACTTGCCTTCAGTGCGCCCAGGTTCTAACTTCATTCCATAAGTGGGAACAAACTGCCATTTGTGAATCTTCACTTGAAGATCGCGTTTAGGTTTGGGAAGCATAAGCGTCGTTGTGTGCCCGAACTCAGAGTATCCAACAAGATTCCTGTCTGCCCTTGTACTAAGTTCTTTTCGGAACTGGGAACACACGGCCGCATAGGCCTGTTCGCCTTAAGAGCGTTTATAACATTTGGAAGCCTAACGGATTAGAAGTGCACTTAACTCAGAGTACCCAACTGGCTCCTCGTCTGCCCTGGTTCTAAGGTCTTTCCTGAACTGGGAACACACGGCCGCACAGGCCTGTTCGCCTAAAGAACATTTATACGTATTGGAAGCACAATGGACTGGATGTGCACTTAACTCAGAGTATCCAACTGGCTTCTAGTCTACCCTTGTTCTAAGTTCTTTCTTGAACTGGGAACAAACGGCCGTATAGGCCTCTTCGCCTTAAGAGGGTTGACCCATTTTGGAAGTCGAAGGGACTGGACGTGCACTTAACGCAGAGTATTCAACTGGCTTCCAGTCTGCCCTTGTTCTAAGCTCTTTCCAGAACCGGGAACACACGACCGCATAGGCCTCTTCACCTTATGAGCATTTATACGTATTGGAAGCCTAAGGGACTGGACGTGCACTTAACTCGGAGTATTCAACTGGCTTCTAGTCTGCCCTTGTTCTAAGTTCTTTCCTGAACTGGGAACACACGGCCGCCTAGGCCTGTTCGCCGTAAGAGCATTGATACGTATTGGAAGCGTAAGGGACTGGACGTGCACTAAACTCAGAGTATGCAACTAGTTTCTAGTCTGCCCTTGTTCTCAGTTCTTTCCTGAATTGGGACCACGCGGCAGAATAGGCCTCCTCGCCGTAAGAGCCTTTATACATTTTGGGAGCCTACGGCCTTAGCCTGGTTTTACTTAGAGCTTACAACTGCTTGTGGTCCACCTTTGCTCTGCGTTCTTTCTTGAATTGCGAACACACTGCCTCCAATGAGACTTCACCTAAAGAGCGATGATACGTTTTGCCAGTCAAAGGGACTGGGTGTGCTGTTCACTCAGAGTATACAAGCAGCGTTCAGACCGTCCTTCTTCTCACTTCTTTCCTCAACTGGGAAAACACTGCCAGAATGGGTTTTAGAATTCAGCGGGATTTTACGTTTTGGAAGCAGAAGTGCATTGCCCGGCACTTAACTCACGGTCTCCTACCTGCCTAGAGAACGCCCTTGTTCGAACACCTTTCCTCCACTGGGGAAACCCTGCCGTTTAGGAGTGTTCATCTTCAGTGCGTTTGTAGGTTTGGGAAGCATCAGGGCCTTCACTTGAATTGAACTCAGAGTGTCCAATACGTTTCTAGTCTGCCCTTGTTCTAAGATCTTTCCTCACCGAGGAACTGGCTGCCACTTATGGGACTTAACCTTAAGAGCGATTATACGCGTTTTGGCAGCAGAAGGGACAGCGTGCACTTACCTTAGAGTATTCAACTTGCCTTCAGTGCGCCCAGGTTCTAACTTCATTCCATAACTGGGAACAAACTGCCATTTGTGAATCTTCACTTGAAGATCGCGTTTAGGTTTGGGAAGCATAAGCGTCGTTGTGTGCCCGAACTCAGAGTATCCAACAAGATTCCTGTCTGCCCTTGTACTAAGTTCTTTTCGGAACTGGGAACACACGGCCGCATAGGCCTGTTCGCCTTAAGAGCGTTTATAACATTTGGAAGCCTAACGGATTAGAAGTGCACTTAACTCAGAGTACCCAACTGGCTCCTCGTCTGCCCTGGTTCTAAGGTCTTTCCTGAACTGGGAACACACGGCCGCACAGGCCTGTTCGCCTAAAGAACATTTATACGTAATGGAAGCACAATGGACTGGATGTGCACTTAACTCAGAGTATCTAACTGGCTTCTAGTCTACCCTTGTTCTAAGTTCTTTCTTGAACTGGGAACAAACGGCCGTATAGGCCTCTTCGCCTTAAGAGGGTTGACCCATTTTGGAAGTCGAAGGGACTGGACGTGCACTTAACGCAGAGTATTCAACTGGCTTCCAGTCTGCCCTTGTTCTAAGCTCTTTCCAGAACCGGGAACACACGACCGCATAGGCCTCTTCACCTTATGAGCATTTATACGTATTGGAAGCCTAAGGGACTGGCCGTGCACTTAACTCGGAGTATTCAACTGGCTTCTAGTCTGCCCTTGTTCTAAGTTCTTTCCTGAACTGGGAACACACGGCCGCCTAGGCCTGTTCGCCGTAAGAGCATTGATACGTATTGGAAGCGTAAGGGACTGGACGTGCACTAAACTCAGAGTATGCAACTAGTTTCTAGTCTGCCCTTGTTCTCAGTTCTTTCCTGAATTGGGACCACGCGGCAGAATAGGCCTCCTCGCACTAAGAGCCTTTATACATTTTGGGAGCCTACGGCCTTAGCCTGGTTTTACTTAGAGCTTACAACTGCTTGTGGTCCACCTTTGCTCTGCGTTCTTTCTTGAATTGCGAACACACTGCCTCCAATGAGACTTCACCTAAAGAGCGATGATACGTTTTGCCAGTCAAAGGGACTGGGTGTGCTGTTCACTCAGAGTATACAAGCAGCGTTCAGACCGTCCTTCTTCTCACTTCTTTCCTCAACTGGGAAAACACTGCCAGAATGGGTTTTAGAATTCAGCGGGATTTTACGTTTTGGAAGCAGAAGTGCATTGCCCGGCACTTAACTCACGGTCTCCTACCTGCCTAGAGAACGCCCTTGTTCGAACACCTTTCCTCCACTGGGGAAACCCTGCCGTTTAGGAGTGTTCATCTTCAGTGCGTTTGTAGGTTTGGGAAGCATCAGGGCCTTCACTTGAATTGAACTCAGAGTGTCCAATACGTTTCTAGTCTGCCCTTGTTCTAAGATCTTTCCTCACCGAGGAACTGGCTGCCACTTATGGGACTTAACCTTAAGAGCGATTATACGCGTTTTGGCAGCAGAAGGGACAGCGTGCACTTACCTTAGAGTATTCAACTTGCCTTCAGTGCGCCCAGGTTCTAACTTCATTCCATAACTGGGAACAAACTGCCATTTGTGAATCTTCACTTGAAGATCGCGTTTAGGTTTGGGAAGCATAAGCGTCGTTGTGTGCCCGAACTCAGAGTATCCAACAAGATTCCTGTCTGCCCTTGTACTAAGTTCTTTGCGGAACTGGGAACACACGGCCGCATAGGCCTGTTCGCCTTAAGAGCGTTTATAACATTTGGAAGCCTAAGGGATTAGAAGTGCACTTAACTCAGAGTACCCAACTGGCTCCTCGTCTGCCCTGGTTCTAAGGTCTTTCCTGAACTGGGAACACACGGCCGCACAGGCCTGTTCGCCTAAAGAACATTTATACGTATTGGAAGCACAATGGACTGGATGTGCACTTAACTCAGAGTATCCAACTGGCTTCTAGTCTACCCTTGTTCTAAGTTCTTTCCTGAACTGGGAACAAACGGCCGTATAGGCCTCTTCGCCTTAAGAGGGTTGACCCATTTTGGAAGTCGAAGGGACTGGACGTGCACTTAACGCAGAGTATTCAACTGGCTTCCAGTCTGCCCTTGTTCTAAGCTCTTTCCAGAACCGGGAACACACGACCGCATAGGCCTCTTCACCTTATGAGCATTTATACGTATTGGAAGCCTAAGGGACTGGACGTGCACTTAACTCGGAGTATTCAACTGGCTTCTAGTCTGCCCTTGTTCTAAGTTCTTTCCTGAACTGGGAACACACGGCCGCCTAGGCCTGTTCGCCGTAAGAGCATTGATACGTATTGGAAGCGTAAGGGACTGGACGTGCACTAAACTCAGAGTATGCAACTAGTTTCTAGTCTGCCCTTGTTCTCAGTTCTTTCCTGAATTGGGACCACGCGGCAGAATAGGCCTCCTCGCACTAAGAGCCTTTATACATTTTGGGAGCCTACGGCCTTAGCCTGGTTTTACTTAGAGCTTACAACTGCTTGTGGTCCACCTTTGCTCTGCGTTCTTTCTTGAATTGCGAACACACTGCCTCCAATGAGACTTCACCTAAAGAGCGATGATACGTTTTGCCAGTCAAAGGGACTGGGTGTGCTGTTCACTCAGAGTATACAAGCAGCGTTCAGACCGTCCTTCTTCTCACTTCTTTCCTCAACTGGGAAAACACTGCCAGAATGGGTTTTAGAATTCAGCGGGATTTTACGTTTTGGAAGCAGAAGTGCATTGCCCGGCACTTAACTCACGGTCTCCTACCTGCCTAGAGAACGCCCTTGTTCGAACACCTTTCCTCCACTGGGGAAACCCTGCCGTTTAGGAGTGTTCATCTTCAGTGCGTTTGTAGGTTTGGGAAGCATCAGGGCCTTCACTTGAATTGAACTCAGAGTGTCCAATACGTTTCTAGTCTGCCCTTGTTCTAAGATCTTTCCTCACCTAGGAACTGGCTGCCACTTATGGGACTTAACCTTAAGAGCGATTATACGCGTTTTGGCAGCAGAAGGGACAGCGTGCACTTACCTTAGAGTATTCAACTTGCCTTCAGTGCGCCCAGGTTCTAACTTCATTCCATAAGTGGGAACAAACTGCCATTTGTGAATCTTCACTTGAAGATCGCGTTTAGGTTTGGGAAGCATAAGCGTCGTTGTGTGCCCGAACTCAGAGTATCCAACAAGATTCCTGTCTGCCCTTGTACTAAGTTCTTTTCGGAACTGGGAACACACGGCCGCATAGGCCTGTTCGCCTTAAGAGCGTTTATAACATTTGGAAGCCTAACGGATTAGAAGTGCACTTAACTCAGAGTACCCAACTGGCTCCTCGTCTGCCCTGGTTCTAAGGTCTTTCCTGAACTGGGAACACAAGGCCGCACAGGCCTGTTCGCCTAAAGAACATTTATACGTATTGGAAGCACAATGGACTGGATGTGCACTTAACTCAGAGTATCCAACTGGCTTCTAGTCTACCCTTGTTCTAAGTTCTTTCCTGAACTGGGAACAAACGGCCGTATAGGCCTCTTCGCCTTAAGAGGGTTGACCCATTTTGGAAGTCGAAGGGACTGGACGTGCACTTAACGCAGAGTATTCAACTGGCTTCCAGTCTGCCCTTGTTCTAAGCTCTTTCCAGAACCGGGAACACACGACCGCATAGGCCTCTTCACCTTATGAGCATTTATACGTATTGGAAGCCTAAGGGACTGGACGTGCACTTAACTCGGAGTATTCAACTGGCTTCTAGTCTGCCCTTGTTCTAAGTTCTTTCCTGAACTGGGAACACACGGCCGCCTAGGCCTGTTCGCCGTAAGAGCATTGATACGTATTGGAAGCGTAAGGGACTGGACGTGCACTAAACTCAGAGTATGCAACTAGTTTCTAGTCTGCCCTTGTTCTCAGTTCTTTCCTGAATTGGGACCACGCGGCAGAATAGGCCTCCTCGCCGTAAGAGCCTTTATACATTTTGGGAGCCTACGGCCTTAGCCTGGTTTTACTTAGAGCTTACAACTGCTTGTGGTCCACCTTTGCTCTGCGTTCTTTCTTGAATTGCGAACACACTGCCTCCAATGAGACTTCACCTAAAGAGCGATGATACGTTTTGCCAGTCAAAGGGACTGGGTGTGCTGTTCACTCAGAGTATACAAGCAGCGTTCAGACCGTCCTTCTTCTCACTTCTTTCCTCAACTGGGAAAACACTGCCAGAATGGGTTTTAGAATTCAGCGGGATTTTACGTTTTGGAAGCAGAAGTGCATTGCCCGGCACTTAACTCACGGTCTCCTACCTGCCTAGAGAACGCCCTTGTTCGAACACCTTTCCTCCACTGGGGAAACCCTGCCGTTTAGGAGTGTTCATCTTCAGTGCGTTTGTAGGTTTGGGAAGCATCAGGGCCTTCACTTGAATTGAACTCAGAGTGTCCAATACGTTTCTAGTCTGCCCTTGTTCTAAGATCTTTCCTCACCGAGGAACTGGCTGCCACTTATGGGACTTAACCTTAAGAGCGATTATACGCGTTTTGGCAGCAGAAGGGACAGCGTGCACTTACCTTAGAGTATTCAACTTGCCTTCAGTGCGCCCAGGTTCTAACTTCATTCCATAACTGGGAACAAACTGCCATTTGTGAATCTTCACTTGAAGATCGCGTTTAGGTTTGGGAAGCATAAGCGTCGTTGTGTGCCCGAACTCAGAGTATCCAACAAGATTCCTGTCTGCCCTTGTACTAAGTTCTTTTCGGAACTGGGAACACACGGCCGCATAGGCCTGTTCGCCTTAAGAGCGTTTATAACATTTGGAAGCCTAAGGGATTAGAAGTGCACTTAACTCAGAGTACCCAACTGGCTCCTCGTCTGCCCTGGTTCTAAGGTCTTTCCTGAACTGGGAACACACGGCCGCACAGGCCTGTTCGCCTAAAGAACATTTATACGTATTGGAAGCACAATGGACTGGATGTGCACTTAACTCAGAGTATCCAACTGGCTTCTAGTCTACCCTCGTTCTAAGTTCTTTCTTGAACTGGGAACAAACGGCCGTATAGGCCTCTTCGCCTTAAGAGGGTTGACCCATTTTGGAAGTCGAAGGGACTGGACGTGCACTTAACGCAGAGTATTCAACTGGCTTCCAGTCTGCCCTTGTTCTAAGCTCTTTCCAGAACCGGGAACACACGACCGCATAGGCCTCTTCACCTTATGAGCATTTATACGTATTGGAAGCCTAAGGGACTGGACGTGCACTTAACTCGGAGTATTCAACTGGCTTCTAGTCTGCCCTTGTTCTAAGTTCTTTCCTGAACTGGGAACACACGGCCGCCTAGGCCTGTTCGCAGTAAGAGCATTGATACGTATTGGAAGCGTAAGGGACTGGACGTGCACTAAACTCAGAGTATGCAACTAGTTTCTAGTCTGCCCTTGTTCTCAGTTCTTTCCTGAATTGGGACCACGCGGCAGAATAGGCCTCCTCGCACTAAGAGCCTTTATACATTTTGGGAGCCTACGGCCTTAGCCTGGTTTTACTTAGAGCTTACAACTGCTTGTGGTCCACCTTTGCTCTGCGTTCTTTCTTGAATTGCGAACACACTGCCTCCAATGAGACTTCACCTAAAGAGCGATGATACGTTTTGCCAGTCAAAGGGACTGGGTGTGCTGTTCACTCAGAGTATACAAGCAGCGTTCAGACCGTCCTTCTTCTCACTTCTTTCCTCAACTGGGAAAACACTGCCAGAATGGGTTTTAGAATTCAGCGGGATTTTACGTTTTGGAAGCAGAAGTGCATTGCCCGGCACTTAACTCACGGTCTCCTACCTGCCTAGAGAACGCCCTTGTTCGAACACCTTTCCTCCACTGGGGAAACCCTGCCGTTTAGGAGTGTTCATCTTCAGTGCGTTTGTAGGTTTGGGAAGCATCAGGGCCTTCACTTGAATTGAACTCAGAGTGTCCAATACGTTTCTAGTCTGCCCTTGTTCTAAGATCTTTCCTCACCGAGGAACTGGCTGCCACTTATGGGACTTAACCTTAAGAGCGATTATACGCGTTTTGGCAGCAGAAGGGACAGCGTGCACTTACCTTAGAGTATTCAACTTGCCTTCAGTGCGCCCAGGTTCTAACTTCATTCCATAACTGGGAACAAACTGCCATTTGTGAATCTTCACTTGAAGATCGCGTTTAGGTTTGGGAAGCATAAGCGTCGTTGTGTGCCCGGACTCAGAGTATCCAACAAGTTTCCTGTCTGCCCTTGTACTAAGTTCTTTTCGGAACTGGGAACACACGGCCGCATAGGCCTGTTCGCCTTAAGAGCGTTTATAACATTTGGAAGCCTAAGGGATTAGAAGTGCACTTAACTCAGAGTACCCAACTGGCTCCTCGTCTGCCCTGGTTCTAAGGTCTTTCCTGAACTGGGAACACACGGCCGCACAGGCCTGTTCGCCTAAAGAACATTTATACGTATTGGAAGCACAATGGACTGGATGTGCACTTAACTCAGAGTATCCAACTGGCTTCTAGTCTACCCTTGTTCTAAGTTCTTTCTTGAACTGGGAACAAACGGCCGTATAGGCCTCTTCGCCTTAAGAGGGTTGACCCATTTTGGAAGTCGAAGGGACTGGACGTGCACTTAACGCAGAGTATTCAACTGGCTTCCAGTCTGCCCTTGTTCTAAGCTCTTTCCAGAACCGGGAACACACGACCGCATAGGCCTCTTCACCTTATGAGCATTTATACGTATTGGAAGCCTAAGGGACTGGACGTGCACTTAACTCGGAGTATTCAACTGGCTTCTAGTCTGCCCTTGTTCTAAGTTCTTTCCTGAACTGGGAACACACGGCCGCCTAGGCCTGTTCGCCGTAAGAGCATTGATACGTATTGGAAGCGTAAGGGACTGGACGTGCACTAAACTCAGAGTATGCAACTAGTTTCTAGTCTGCCCTTGTTCTCAGTTCTTTCCTGAATTGGGACCACGCGGCAGAATAGGCCTCCTCGCCGTAAGAGCCTTTATACATTTTGGGAGCCTACGGCCTTAGCCTGGTTTTACTTAGAGCTTACAACTGCTTGTGGTCCACCTTTGCTCTGCGTTCTTTCTTGAACTGCGAACACACTGCCTCCACTGAGACTTCACCTAAAGAGCGATGATACGTTTTGCCAGTCAAAGGGACTGGGTGTGCTGTTCACTCAGAGTATACAAGCAGCGTTCAGACCGTCCTTCTTCTCACTTCTTTCCTCAACTGGGAAAACACTGCCAGAATGGGTTTTAGAATTAAGCGGGATTTTACGTTTTGGAAGCAGAAGTGCATTGCCCGGCACTTAACTCACGGTCTCCTACCTGCCTAGAGAACGCCCTTGTTCGAACACCGTTCCTCCACTGGGGAAACCCTGCCGTTTAGGAGTGTTCATCTTCAGTGCGTTTGTAGGTTTGGGAAGCATCAGGGCCTTCACTTGAATTGAACTCAGAGTGTCCAATACGTTTCTAGTCTGCCCTTGTTCTAAGATCTTTCCTCACCTAGGAACTGGCTGCCACTTATGGGACTTAACCTTAAGAGCGATTATACGCGTTTTGGCAGCAGAAGGGACAGCGTGCACTTACCTTAGAGTATTCAACTTGCCTTCAGTGCGCCCAGGTTCTAACTTCATTCCATAAGTGGGAACAAACTGCCATTTGTGAATCTTCACTTGAAGATCGCGTTTAGGTTTGGGAAGCATAAGCGTCGTTGTGTGCCCGAACTCAGAGTATCCAACAAGATTCCTGTCTGCCCTTGTACTAAGTTCTTTTCGGAACTGGGAACACACGGCCGCATAGGCCTGTTCGCCTTAAGAGCGTTTATAACATTTGGAAGCCTAAGGGATTAGAAGTGCACTTAACTCAGAGTACCCAACTGGCTCCTCGTCTGCCCTGGTTCTAAGGTCTTTCCTGAACTGGGAACACACGGCCGCACAGGCCTGTTCGCCTAAAGAACATTTATACGTATTGGAAGCACAATGGACTGGATGTGCACTTAACTCAGAGTATCCAACTGGCTTCTAGTCTACCCTTGTTCTGAGTTCTTTCTTGAACTGGGAACAAACGGCCGTATAGGCCTCTTCGCCTTAAGAGGGTTGACCCATTTTGGAAGTCGAAGGGACTGGACGTGCACTTAACGCAGAGTATTCAACTGGCTTCCAGTCTGCCCTTGTTCTAAGCTCTTTCCAGAACCGGGAACACACGACCGCATAGGCCTCTTCACCTTATGAGCATTTATACGTATTGGAAGCCTAAGGGACTGGACGTGCACTTAACTCGGAGTATTCAACTGGCTTCTAGTCTGCCCTTGTTCTAAGTTCTTTCCTGAACTGGGAACACACGGCCGCCTAGGCCTGTTCGCCGTAAGAGCATTGATACGTATTGGAAGCGTAAGGGACTGGACGTGCACTAAACTCAGAGTATGCAACTAGTTTCTAGTCTGCCCTTGTTCTCAGTTCTTTCCTGAATTGGGACCACGCGGCAGAATAGGCCTCCTCGCACTAAGAGCCTTTATACATTTTGGGAGCCTACGGCCTTAGCCTGGTTTTACTTAGAGCTTACAACTGCTTGTGGTCCACCTTTGCTCTGCGTTCTTTCTTGAATTGCGAACACACTGGCTCCAATGAGACTTCACCTAAAGAGCGATGATACGTTTTGCCAGTCAAAGGGACTGGGTGTGCTGTTCACTCAGAGTATACAAGCAGCGTTCAGACCGTCCTTCTTCTCACTTCTTTCCTCAACTGGGAAAACACTGCCAGAATGGGTTTTAGAATTCAGCGGGATTTTACGTTTTGGAAGCAGAAGTGCATTGCCCGGCACTTAACTCACGGTCTCCTACCTGCCTAGAGAACGCCCTTGTTCGAACACCTTTCCTCCACTGGGGAAAACCTGCCGTTTAGGAGTGTTCATCTTCAGTGCGTTTGTAGGTTTGGGAAGCATCAGGGCCTTCACTTGAATTGAACTCAGAGTGTCCAATACGTTTCTAGTCTGCCCTTGTTCTAAGATCTTTCCTCACCGAGGAACTGGCTGCCACTTATGGGACTTAACCTTAAGAGCGATTATACGCGTTTTGGCAGCAGAAGGGACAGCGTGCACTTACCTTAGAGTATTCAACTTGCCTTCAGTGCGCCCAGGTTCTAACTTCATTCCATAACTGGGAACAAACTGCCATTTGTGAATCTTCACTTGAAGATCACGTTTAGGTTTGGGAAGCATAAGCGTCGTTGTGTGCCCGGACTCAGAGTATCCAACAAGATTCCTGTCTGCCCTTGTACTAAGTTCTTTTCGGAACTGGGAACACACGGCCGCATAGGCCTGTTCGCCTTAAGAGCGTTTATAACATTTGGAAGCCTAAGGGATTAGAAGTGCACTTAACTCAGAGTACCCAACTGGCTCCTCGTCTGCCCTGGTTCTAAGGTCTTTCCTGAACTGGGAACACACGGCCGCACAGGCCTGTTCGCCTAAAGAACATTTATACGTATTGGAAGCACAATGGACTGGATGTGCACTTAACTCAGAGTATCCAACTGGCTTCTAGTCTACCCTTGTTCTAAGTTCTTTCTTGAACTGGGAACAAACGGCCGTATAGGCCTCTTCGACTTAAGAGGGTTGACCCATTTTGGAAGTCGAAGGGACTGGACGTGCACTTAACGCAGAGTATTCAACTGGCTTCCAGTCTGCCCTTGTTCTAAGCTCTTTCCAGAACCGGGAACACACGACCGCATAGGCCTCTTCACCTTATGAGCATTTATACGTATTGGAAGCCTAAGGGACTGGACGTGCACTTAACTCGGAGTATTCAACTGGCTTCTAGTCTGCCCTTGTTCTAAGTTCTTTCCTGAACTGGGAACACACGGCCGCCTAGGCCTGTTCGCCGTAAGAGCATTGATACGTATTGGAAGCGTAAGGGACTGGACGTGCACTAAACTCAGAGTATGCAACTAGTTTCTAGTCTGCCCTTGTTCTCAGTTCTTTCCTGAATTGGGACCACGCGGCAGAATAGGCCTCCTCGCACTAAGAGCCTTTATACATTTTGGGAGCCTACGGCCTTAGCCTGGTTTTACTTAGAGCTTACAACTGCTTGTGGTCCACCTTTGCTCTGCGTTCTTTCTTGAATTGCGAACACACTGCCTCCAATGAGACTTCACCTAAAGAGCGATGATACGTTTTGCCAGTCAAAGGGACTGGGTGTGCTGTTCACTCAGAGTATACAAGCAGCGTTCAGACCGTCCTTCTTCTCACTTCTTTCCTCAACTGGGAAAACACTGCCAGAATGGGTTTTAGAATTAAGCGGGATTTTACGTTTTGGAAGCAGAAGTGCATTGCCCGGCACTTAACTCACGGTCTCCTACCTGCCTAGAGAACGCCCTTGTTCGAACACCTTTCCTCCACTGGGGAAACCCTGCCGTTTAGGAGTGTTCATCTTCAGTGCGTTTGTAGGTTTGGGAAGCATCAGGGCCTTCACTTGAATTGAACTCAGAGTGTCCAATACGTTTCTAGTCTGCCCTTGTTCTAAGATCTTTCCTCACCGAGGAACTGGCTGCCACTTATGGGACTTAACCTTAAGAGCGATTATACGCGTTTTGGCAGCAGAAGGGACAGCGTGCACTTACCTTAGAGTATTCAACTTGCCTTCAGTGCGCCCAGGTTCTAACTTCATTCCATAAGTGGGAACAAACTGCCATTTGTGAATCTTCACTTGAAGATCGCGTTTAGGTTTGGGAAGCATAAGCGTCGTTGTGTGCCCGAACTCAGAGTATCCAACAAGATTCCTGTCTGCCCTTGTACTAAGTTCTTTTCGGAACTGGGAACACACGGCCGCATAGGCCTGTTCGCCTTAAGAGCGTTTATAACATTTGGAAGCCTAACGGATTAGAAGTGCACTTAACTCAGAGTACCCAACTGGCTCCTCGTCTGCCCTGGTTCTAAGGTCTTTCCTGAACTGGGAACACACGGCCGCACAGGCCTGTTCGCCTAAAGAACATTTATACGTATTGGAAGCACAATGGACTGGATGTGCACTTAACTCAGAGTATCCAACTGGCTTCTAGTCTACCCTTGTTCTGAGTTCTTTCCTGAACTGGGAACAAACGGCCGTATAGGCCTCTTCGCCTTAAGAGGGTTGACCCATTTTGGAAGTCGAAGGGACTGGACGTGCACTTAACGCAGAGTATTCAACTGGCTTCCAGTCTGCCCTTGTTCTAAGCTCTTTCCAGAACCGGGAACACACGACCGCATAGGCCTCTTCACCTTATGAGCATTTATACGTATTGGAAGCCTAAGGGACTGGACGTGCACTTAACTCGGAGTATTCAACTGGCTTCTAGTCTGCCCTTGTTCTAAGTTCTTTCCTGAACTGGGAACACACGGCCGCCTAGGCCTGTTCGCCGTAAGAGCATTGATACGTATTGGAAGCGTAAGGGACTGGACGTGCACTAAACTCAGAGTATGCAACTAGTTTCTAGTCTGCCCTTGTTCTCAGTTCTTTCCTGAATTGGGACCACGCGGCAGAATAGGCCTCCTCGCCGTAAGAGCCTTTATACATTTTGGGAGCCTACGGCCTTAGCCTGGTTTTACTTAGAGCTTACAACTGCTTGTGGTCCACCTTTGCTCTGCGTTCTTTCTTGAATTGCGAACACACTGCCTCCACTGAGACTTCACCTAAAGAGCGATGATACGTTTTGCCAGTCAAAGGGACTGGGCGTGCTGTTCACTCAGAGTATACAAGCAGCGTTCAGACCGTCCTTCTTCTCACTTCTTTCCTCAACTGGGAAAACACTGCCAGAATGGGTTTTAGAATTCAGCGGGATTTTACGTTTTGGAAGCAGAAGTGCATTGCCCGGCACTTAACTCACGGTCTCCTACCTGCCTAGAGAACGCCCTTGTTCGAACACCGTTCCTCCACTGGGGAAACCCTGCCGTTTAGGAGTGTTCATCTTCAGTGCGTTTGTAGGTTTGGGAAGCATCAGGGCCTTCACTTGAATTGAACTCAGAGTGTCCAATACGTTTCTAGTCTGCCCTTGTTCTAAGATCTTTCCTCACCTAGGAACTGGCTGCCACTTATGGGACTTAACCTTAAGAGCGATTATACGCGTTTTGGCAGCAGAAGGGACAGCGTGCACTTACCTTAGAGTATTCAACTTGCCTTCAGTGCGCCCAGGTTCTAACTTCATTCCATAACTGGGAACAAACTGCCATTTGTGAATCTTCACTTGAAGATCGCGTTTAGGTTTGGGAAGCATAAGCGTCGTTGTGTGCCCGAACTCAGAGTATCCAACAAGATTCCTGTCTGCCCTTGTACTAAGTTCTTTTCGGAACTGGGAACACACGGCCGCATAGGCCTGTTCGCCTTAAGAGCGTTTATAACATTTGGAAGCCTAAGGGATTAGAAGTGCACTTAACTCAGAGTACCCAACTGGCTCCTCGTCTGCCCTGGTTCTAAGGTCTTTCCTGAACTGGGAACACACGGCCGCACAGGCCTGTTCGCCTAAAGAACATTTATACGTATTGGAAGCACAATGGACTGGATGTGCACTTAACTCAGAGTATCCAACTGGCTTCTAGTCTACCCTTGTTCTAAGTTCTTTCTTGAACTGGGAACAAACGGCCGTATAGGCCTCTTCGCCTTAAGAGGGTTGACCCATTTTGGAAGTCGAAGGGACTGGACGTGCACTTAACGCAGAGTATTCAACTGGCTTCCAGTCTGCCCTTGTTCTAAGCTCTTTCCAGAACCGGGAACACACGACCGCATAGGCCTCTTCACCTTATGAGCATTTATACGTATTGGAAGCCTAAGGGACTGGACGTGCACTTAACTCGGAGTATTCAACTGGCTTCTAGTCTGCCCTTGTTCTAAGTTCTTTCCTGAACTGGGAACACACGGCCGCCTAGGCCTGTTCGCCGTAAGAGCATTGATACGTATTGGAAGCGTAAGGGACTGGACGTGCACTAAACTCAGAGTATGCAACTAGTTTCTAGTCTGTCCTTGTTCTCAGTTCTTTCCTGAATTGGGACCACGCGGCAGAATAGGCCTCCTCGCCGTAAGAGCCTTTATACATTTTGGGAGCCTACGGCCTTAGCCTGGTTTTACTTAGAGCTTACAACTGCTTGTGGTCCACCTTTGCTCTGCGTTCTTTCTTGAATTGCGAACACACTGCCTCCAATGAGACTTCACCTAAAGAGCGATGATACGTTTTGCCAGTCAAAGGGACTGGGTGTGCTGTTCACTCAGAGTATACAAGCAGCGTTCAGACCGTCCTTCTTCTCACTTCTTTCCTCAACTGGGAAAACACTGCCAGAATGGGTTTTAGAATTCAGCGGGATTTTACGTTTTGGAAGCAGAAGTGCATTGCCCGGCACTTAACTCACGGTCTCCTACCTGCCTAGAGAACGCCCTTGTTCGAACACCTTTCCTCCACTGGGGAAACCCTGCCGTTTAGGAGTGTTCATCTTCAGTGCGTTTGTAGGTTTGGGAAGCATCAGGGCCTTCACTTGAATTGAACTCAGAGTGTCCAATACGTTTCTAGTCTGCCCTTGTTCTAAGATCTTTCCTCACCGAGGAACTGGCTGCCACTTATGGGACTTAACCTTAAGAGCGATTATACGCGTTTTGGCAGCAGAAGGGACAGCGTGCACTTACCTTAGAGTATTCAACTTGCCTTCAGTGCGCCCAGGTTCTAACTTCATTCCATAACTGGGAACAAACTGCCATTTGTGAATCTTCACTTGAAGATCGCGTTTAGGTTTGGGAAGCATAAGCGTCGTTGTGTGCCCGAACTCAGAGTATCCAACAAGATTCCTGTCTGCCCTTGTACTAAGTTCTTTTCGGAACTGGGAACACACGGCCGCATAGGCCTGTTCGCCTTAAGAGCGTTTATAACATTTGGAAGCCTAAGGGATTAGAAGTGCACTTAACTCAGAGTACCCAACTGGCTCCTCGTCTGCCCTGGTTCTAAGGTCTTTCCTGAACTGGGAACACACGGCCGCACAGGCCTGTTCGCCTAAAGAACATTTATACGTATTGGAAGCACAATGGACTGGATGTGCACTTAACTCAGAGTATCCAACTGGCTTCTAGTCTACCCTTGTTCTAAGTTCTTTCTTGAACTGGGAACAAACGGCCGTATAGGCCTCTTCGCCTTAAGAGGGTTGACCCATTTTGGAAGTCGAAGGGACTGGACGTGCACTTAACGCAGAGTATTCAACTGGCTTCCAGTCTGCCCTTGTTCTAAGCTCTTTCCAGAACCGGGAACACACGACCGCATAGGCCTCTTCACCTTATGAGCATTTATACGTATTGGAAGCCTAAGGGACTGGACGTGCACTTAACTCGGAGTATTCAACTGGCTTCTAGTCTGCCCTTGTTCTAAGTTCTTTCCTGAACTGGGAACACACGGCCGCCTAGGCCTGTTCGCCGTAAGAGCATTGATACGTATTGGAAGCGTAAGGGACTGGACGTGCACTAAACTCAGAGTATGCAACTAGTTTCTAGTCTGCCCTTGTTCTCAGTTCTTTCCTGAATTGGGACCACGCGGCAGAATAGGCCTCCTCGCCGTAAGAGCCTTTATACATTTTGGGAGCCTACGGCCTTAGCCTGGTTTTACTTAGAGCTTACAACTGCTTGTGGTCCACCTTTGCTCTGCGTTCTTTCTTGAATTGCGAACACACTGCCTCCACTGAGACTTCACCTAAAGAGCGATGATACGTTTTGCCAGTCAAAGGGACTGGGTGTGCTGTTCACTCAGAGTATACAAGCAGCGTTCAGACCGTCCTTCTTCTCACTTCTTTCCTCAACTGGGAAAACACTGCCAGAATGGGTTTTAGAATTCAGCGGGATTTTACGTTTTGGAAGCAGAAGTGCATTGCCCGGCACTTAACTCACGGTCTCCTACCTGCCTAGAGAACGCCCTTGTTCGAACACCGTTCCTCCACTGGGGAAACCCTGCCGTTTAGGAGTGTTCATCTTCAGTGCGTTTGTAGGTTTGGGAAGCATCAGGGCCTTCACTTGAATTGAACTCAGAGTGTCCAATACGTTTCTAGTCTGCCCTTGTTCTAAGATCTTTCCTCACCTAGGAACTGGCTGCCACTTATGGGACTTAACCTTAAGAGCGATTATACGCGTTTTGGCAGCAGAAGGGACAGCGTGCACTTACCTTAGAGTATTCAACTTGCCTTCAGTGCGCCCAGGTTCTAACTTCATTCCATAACTGGGAACAAACTGCCATTTGTGAATCTCCACTTGAAGATCGCGTTTAGGTTTGGGAAGCATAAGCGTCGTTGTGTGCCCGAACTCAGAGTATCCAACAAGATTCCTGTCTGCCCTTGTACTAAGTTCTTTTCGGAACTGGGAACACACGGCCGCATAGGCCTGTTCGCCTTAAGAGCGTTTATAACATTTGGAAGCCTAAGGGATTAGAAGTGCACTTAACTCAGAGTACCCAACTGGCTCCTCGTCTGCCCTGGTTCTAAGGTCTTTCCTGAACTGGGAACACACGGCCGCACAGGCCTGTTCGCCTAAAGAACATTTATACGTATTGGAAGCACAATGGACTGGATGTGCACTTAACTCAGAGTATCCAACTGGCTTCTAGTCTACCCTTGTTCTAAGTTCTTTCTTGAACTGGGAACAAACGGCCGTATAGGCCTCTTCGCCTTAAGAGGGTTGACCCATTTTGGAAGTCGAAGGGACTGGACGTGCACTTAACGCAGAGTATTCAACTGGCTTCCAGTCTGCCCTTGTTCTAAGCTCTTTCCAGAACCGGGAACACACGACCGCATAGGCCTCTTCACCTTATGAGCATTTATACGTATTGGAAGCCTAAGGGACTGGACGTGCACTTAACTCGGAGTATTCAACTGGCTTCTAGTCTGCCCTTGTTCTAAGTTCTTTCCTGAACTGGGAACACACGGCCGCCTAGGCCTGTTCGCCGTAAGAGCATTGATACGTATTGGAAGCGTAAGGGACTGGACGTGCACTAAACTCAGAGTATGCAACTAGTTTCTAGTCTGCCCTTGTTCTCAGTTCTTTCCTGAATTGGGACCACGCGGCAGAATAGGCCTCCTCGCCGTAAGAGCCTTTATACATTTTGGGAGCCTACGGCCTTAGCCTGGTTTTACTTAGAGCTTACAACTGCTTGTGGTCCACCTTTGCTCTGCGTTCTTTCTTGAACTGCGAACACACTGCCTCCAATGAGACTTCACCTAAAGAGCGATGATACGTTTTGCCAGTCAAAGGGACTGGGTGTGCTGTTCACTCAGAGTATACAAGCAGCGTTCAGACCGTCCTTCTTCTCACTTCTTTCCTCAACTGGGAAAACACTGCCAGAATGGGTTTTAGAATTCAGCGGGATTTTACGTTTTGGAAGCAGAAGTGCATTGCCCGGCACTTAACTCACGGTCTCCTACCTGCCTAGAGAACGCCCTTGTTCGAACACCTTTCCTCCACTGGGGAAACCCTGCCGTTTAGGAGTGTTCATCTTCAGTGCGTTTGTAGGTTTGGGAAGCATCAGGGCCTTCACTTGAATTGAACTCAGAGTGTCCAATACGTTTCTAGTCTGCCCTTGTTCTAAGATCTTTCCTCACCGAGGAACTGGCTGCCACTTATGGGACTTAACCTTAAGAGCGATTATACGCGTTTTGGCAGCAGAAGGGACAGCGTGCACTTACCTTAGAGTATTCAACTTGCCTTCAGTGCGCCCAGGTTCTAACTTCATTCCATAACTGGGAACAAACTGCCATTTGTGAATCTTCACTTGAAGATCGCGTTTAGGTTTGGGAAGCATAAGCGTCGTTGTGTGCCCGAACTCAGAGTATCCAACAAGATTCCTGTCTGCCCTTGTACTAAGTTCTTTTCGGAACTGGGAACACACGGCCGCATAGGCCTGTTCGCCTTAAGAGCGTTTATAACATTTGGAAGCCTAAGGGATTAGAAGTGCACTTAACTCAGAGTACCCAACTGGCTCCTCGTCTGCCCTGGTTCTAAGGTCTTTCCTGAACTGGGAACACACGGCCGCACAGGCCTGTTCGCCTAAAGAACATTTATACGTATTGGAAGCACAATGGACTGGATGTGCACTTAACTCAGAGTATCCAACTGGCTTCTAGTCTACCCTTGTTCTAAGTTCTTTCTTGAACTGGGAACAAACGGCCGTATAGGCCTCTTCGCCTTAAGAGGGTTGACCCATTTTGGAAGTCGAAGGGACTGGACGTGCACTTAACGCAGAGTATTCAACTGGCTTCCAGTCTGCCCTTGTTCTAAGCTCTTTCCAGAACCGGGAACACACGACCGCATAGGCCTCTTCACCTTATGAGCATTTATACGTATTGGAAGCCTAAGGGACTGGACGTGCACTTAACTCGGAGTATTCAACTGGCTTCTAGTCTGCCCTTGTTCTAAGTTCTTTCCTGAACTGGGAACACACGGCCGCCTAGGCCTGTTCGCCGTAAGAGCATTGATACGTATTGGAAGCGTAAGGGACTGGACGTGCACTAAACTCAGAGTATGCAACTAGTTTCTAGTCTGCCCTTGTTCTCAGTTCTTTCCTGAATTGGGACCACGCGGCAGAATAGGCCTCCTCGCACTAAGAGCCTTTATACATTTTGGGAGCCTACGGCCTTAGCCTGGTTTTACTTAGAGCTTACAACTGCTTGTGGTCCACCTTTGCTCTGCGTTCTTTCTTGAACTGCGAACACACTGCCTCCAATGAGACTTCACCTAAAGAGCGATGATACGTTTTGCCAGTCAAAGGGACTGGGTGTGCTGTTCACTCAGAGTATACAAGCAGCGTTCAGACCGTCCTTCTTCTCACTTCTTTCCTCAACTGGGAAAACACTGCCAGAATGGGTTTTAGAATTCAGCGGGATTTTACGTTTTGGAAGCAGAAGTGCATTGCCCGGCACTTAACTCACGGTCTCCTACCTGCCTAGAGAACGCCCTTGTTCGAACACCTTTCCTCCACTGGGGAAACCCTGCCGTTTAGGAGTGTTCATCTTCAGTGCGTTTGTAGGTTTGGGAAGCATCAGGGCCTTCACTTGAATTGAACTCAGAGTGTCCAATACGTTTCTAGTCTGCCCTTGTTCTAAGATCTTTCCTCACCGAGGAACTGGCTGCCACTTATGGGACTTAACCTTAAGAGCGATTATACGCGTTTTGGCAGCAGAAGGGACAGCGTGCACTTACCTTAGAGTATTCAACTTGCCTTCAGTGCGCCCAGGTTCTAACTTCATTCCATAACTGGGAACAAACTGCCATTTGTGAATCTTCACTTGAAGATCGCGTTTAGGTTTGGGAAGCATAAGCGTCGTTGTGTGCCCGAACTCAGAGTATCCAACAAGATTCCTGTCTGCCCTTGTACTAAGTTCTTTTCGGAACTGGGAACACACGGCCGCATAGGCCTGTTCGCCTTAAGAGCGTTTATAACATTTGGAAGCCTAAGGGATTAGAAGTGCACTTAACTCAGAGTACCCAACTGGCTCCTCGTCTGCCCTGGTTCTAAGGTCTTTCCTGAACTGGGAACACACGGCCGCACAGGCCTGTTCGCCTAAAGAACATTTATACGTATTGGAAGCACAATGGACTGGATGTGCACTTAACTCAGAGTATCCAACTGGCTTCTAGTCTACCCTTGTTCTAAGTTCTTTCTTGAACTGGGAACAAACGGCCGTATAGGCCTCTTCGCCTTAAGAGGGTTGACCCATTTTGGAAGTCGAAGGGACTGGACGTGCACTTAACGCAGAGTATTCAACTGGCTTCCAGTCTGCCCTTGTTCTAAGCTCTTTCCAGAACCGGGAACACACGACCGCATAGGCCTCTTCACCTTATGAGCATTTATACGTATTGGAAGCCTAAGGGACTGGACGTGCACTTAACTCGGAGTATTCAACTGGCTTCTAGTCTGCCCTTGTTCTAAGTTCTTTCCTGAACTGGGAACACACGGCCGCCTAGGCCTGTTCGCCGTAAGAGCATTGATACGTATTGGAAGCGTAAGGGACTGGACGTGCACTAAACTCAGAGTATGCAACTAGTTTCTAGTCTGCCCTTGTTCTCAGTTCTTTCCTGAATTGGGACCACGCGGCAGAATAGGCCTCCTCGCCGTAAGAGCCTTTATACATTTTGGGAGCCTACGGCCTTAGCCTGGTTTTACTTAGAGCTTACAACTGCTTGTGGTCCACCTTTGCTCTGCGTTCTTTCTTGAATTGCGAACACACTGCCTCCAATGAGACTTCACCTAAAGAGCGATGATACGTTTTGCCAGTCAAAGGGACTGGGTGTGCTGTTCACTCAGAGTATACAAGCAGCGTTCAGACCGTCCTTCTTCTCACTTCTTTCCTCAACTGGGAAAACACTGCCAGAATGGGTTTTAGAATTCAGCGGGATTTTACGTTTTGGAAGCAGAAGTGCATTGCCCGGCACTTAACTCACGGTCTCCTACCTGCCTAGAGAACGCCCTTGTTCGAACACCTTTCCTCCACTGGGGAAACCCTGCCGTTTAGGAGTGTTCATCTTCAGTGCGTTTGTAGGTTTGGGAAGCATCAGGGCCTTCACTTGAATTGAACTCAGAGTGTCCAATACGTTTCTAGTCTGCCCTTGTTCTAAGATCTTTCCTCACCGAGGAACTGGCTGCCACTTATGGGACTTAACCTTAAGAGCGATTATACGCGTTTTGGCAGCAGAAGGGACAGCGTGCACTTACCTTAGAGTATTCAACTTGCCTTCAGTGCGCCCAGGTTCTAACTTCATTCCATAACTGGGAACAAACTGCCATTTGTGAATCTTCACTTGAAGATCGCGTTTAGGTTTGGGAAGCATAAGCGTCGTTGTGTGCCCGAACTCAGAGTATCCAACAAGATTCCTGTCTGCCCTTGTACTAAGTTCTTTTCGGAACTGGGAACACACGGCCGCATAGGCCTGTTCGCCTTAAGAGCGTTTATAACATTTGGAAGCCTAACGGATTAGAAGTGCACTTAACTCAGAGTACCCAACTGGCTCCTCGTCTGCCCTGGTTCTAAGGTCTTTCCTGAACTGGGAACACACGGCCGCACAGGCCTGTTCGCCTAAAGAACATTTATACGTAATGGAAGCACAATGGACTGGATGTGCACTTAACTCAGAGTATCCAACTGGCTTCTAGTCTACCCTTGTTCTAAGTTCTTTCTTGAACTGGGAACAAACGGCCGTATAGGCCTCTTCGCCTTAAGAGGGTTGACCCATTTTGGAAGTCGAAGGGACTGGACGTGCACTTAACGCAGAGTATTCAACTGGCTTCCAGTCTGCCCTTGTTCTAAGCTCTTTCCAGAACCGGGAACACACGACCGCATAGGCCTCTTCACCTTATGAGCATTTATACGTATTGGAAGCCTAAGGGACTGGCCGTGCACTTAACTCGGAGTATTCAACTGGCTTCTAGTCTGCCCTTGTTCTAAGTTCTTTCCTGAACTGGGAACACACGGCCGCCTAGGCCTGTTCGCCGTAAGAGCATTGATACGTATTGGAAGCGTAAGGGACTGGACGTGCACTAAACTCAGAGTATGCAACTAGTTTCTAGTCTGCCCTTGTTCTCAGTTCTTTCCTGAATTGGGACCACGCGGCAGAATAGGCCTCCTCGCACTAAGAGCCTTTATACATTTTGGGAGCCTACGGCCTTAGCCTGGTTTTACTTAGAGCTTACAACTGCTTGTGGTCCACCTTTGCTCTGCGTTCTTTCTTGAATTGCGAACACACTGCCTCCAATGAGACTTCACCTAAAGAGCGATGATACGTTTTGCCAGTCAAAGGGACTGGGTGTGCTGTTCACTCAGAGTATACAAGCAGCGTTCAGACCGTCCTTCTTCTCACTTCTTTCCTCAACTGGGAAAACACTGCCAGAATGGGTTTTAGAATTCAGCGGGATTTTACGTTTTGGAAGCAGAAGTGCATTGCCCGGCACTTAACTCACGGTCTCCTACCTGCCTAGAGAACGCCCTTGTTCGAACACCTTTCCTCCACTGGGGAAACCCTGCCGTTTAGGAGTGTTCATCTTCAGTGCGTTTGTAGGTTTGGGAAGCATCAGGGCCTTCACTTGAATTGAACTCAGAGTGTCCAATACGTTTCTAGTCTGCCCTTGTTCTAAGATCTTTCCTCACCGAGGAACTGGCTGCCACTTATGGGACTTAACCTTAAGAGCGATTATACGCGTTTTGGCAGCAGAAGGGACAGCGTGCACTTACCTTAGAGTATTCAACTTGCCTTCAGTGCGCCCAGGTTCTAACTTCATTCCATAACTGGGAACAAACTGCCATTTGTGAATCTTCACTTGAAGATCGCGTTTAGGTTTGGGAAGCATAAGCGTCGTTGTGTGCCCGAACTCAGAGTATCCAACAAGATTCCTGTCTGCCCTTGTACTAAGTTCTTTGCGGAACTGGGAACACACGGCCGCATAGGCCTGTTCGCCTTAAGAGCGTTTATAACATTTGGAAGCCTAAGGGATTAGAAGTGCACTTAACTCAGAGTACCCAACTGGCTCCTCGTCTGCCCTGGTTCTAAGGTCTTTCCTGAACTGGGAACACACGGCCGCACAGGCCTGTTCGCCTAAAGAACATTTATACGTATTGGAAGCACAATGGACTGGATGTGCACTTAACTCAGAGTATCCAACTGGCTTCTAGTCTACCCTTGTTCTAAGTTCTTTCCTGAACTGGGAACAAACGGCCGTATAGGCCTCTTCGCCTTAAGAGGGTTGACCCATTTTGGAAGTCGAAGGGACTGGACGTGCACTTAACGCAGAGTATTCAACTGGCTTCCAGTCTGCCCTTGTTCTAAGCTCTTTCCAGAACCGGGAACACACGACCGCATAGGCCTCTTCACCTTATGAGCATTTATACGTATTGGAAGCCTAAGGGACTGGACGTGCACTTAACTCGGAGTATTCAACTGGCTTCTAGTCTGCCCTTGTTCTAAGTTCTTTCCTGAACTGGGAACACACGGCCGCCTAGGCCTGTTCGCCGTAAGAGCATTGATACGTATTGGATGCGTAAGGGACTGGACGTGCACTAAACTCAGAGTATGCAACTAGTTTCTAGTCTGCCCTTGTTCTCAGTTCTTTCCTGAATTGGGACCACGCGGCAGAATAGGCCTCCTCGCACTAAGAGCCTTTATACATTTTGGGAGCCTACGGCCTTAGCCTGGTTTTACTTAGAGCTTACAACTGCTTGTGGTCCACCTTTGCTCTGCGTTCTTTCTTGAATTGCGAACACACTGCCTCCAATGAGACTTCACCTAAAGAGCGATGATACGTTTTGCCAGTCAAAGGGACTGGGTGTGCTGTTCACTCAGAGTATACAAGCAGCGTTCAGACCGTCCTTCTTCTCACTTCTTTCCTCAACTGGGAAAACACTGCCAGAATGGGTTTTAGAATTCAGCGGGATTTTACGTTTTGGAAGCAGAAGTGCATTGCCCGGCACTTAACTCACGGTCTCCTACCTGCCTAGAGAACGCCCTTGTTCGAACACCTTTCCTCCACTGGGGAAACCCTGCCGTTTAGGAGTGTTCATCTTCAGTGCGTTTGTAGGTTTGGGAAGCATCAGGGCCTTCACTTGAATTGAACTCAGAGTGTCCAATACGTTTCTAGTCTGCCCTTGTTCTAAGATCTTTCCTCACCTAGGAACTGGCTGCCACTTATGGGACTTAACCTTAAGAGCGATTATACGCGTTTTGGCAGCAGAAGGGACAGCGTGCACTTACCTTAGAGTATTCAACTTGCCTTCAGTGCGCCCAGGTTCTAACTTCATTCCATAAGTGGGAACAAACTGCCATTTGTGAATCTTCACTTGAAGATCGCGTTTAGGTTTGGGAAGCATAAGCGTCGTTGTGTGCCCGAACTCAGAGTATCCAACAAGATTCCTGTCTGCCCTTGTACTAAGTTCTTTTCGGAACTGGGAACACACGGCCGCATAGGCCTGTTCGCCTTAAGAGCGTTTATAACATTTGGAAGCCTAACGGATTAGAAGTGCACTTAACTCAGAGTACCCAACTGGCTCCTCGTCTGCCCTGGTTCTAAGGTCTTTCCTGAACTGGGAACACAAGGCCGCACAGGCCTGTTCGCCTAAAGAACATTTATACGTATTGGAAGCACAATGGACTGGATGTGCACTTAACTCAGAGTATCCAACTGGCTTCTAGTCTACCCTCGTTCTAAATTCTTTCCTGAACTGGGAACAAACGGCCGTATAGGCCTCTTCGCCTTAAGAGGGTTGACACATTTTGGAAGTCGAAGGGACTGGACGTGCACTTAACGCAGAGTATTCAACTGGCTTCCAGTCTGCCCTTGTTCTAAGCTCTTTCCAGAACCGGGAACACACGACCGCATAGGCCTCTTCACCTTATGAGCATTTATACGTATTGGAAGCCTAAGGGACTGGACGTGCACTTAACTCGGAGTATTCAACTGGCTTCTAGTCTGCCCTTGTTCTAAGTTCTTTCCTGAACTGGGAACACACGGCCGCCTAGGCCTGTTCGCCGTAAGAGCATTGATACGTATTGGAAGCGTAAGGGACTGGACGTGCACTAAACTCAGAGTATGCAACTAGTTTCTAGTCTGCCCTTGTTCTCAGTTCTTTCCTGAATTGGGACCACGCGGCAGAATAGGCCTCCTCGCCGTAAGAGCCTTTATACATTTTGGGAGCCTACGGCCTTAGCCTGGTTTTACTTAGAGCTTACAACTGCTTGTGGTCCACCTTTGCTCTGCGTTCTTTCTTGAATTGCGAACACACTGCCTCCAATGAGACTTCACCTAAAGAGCGATGATACGTTTTGCCAGTCAAAGGGACTGGGTGTGCTGTTCACTCAGAGTATACAAGCAGCGTTCAGACCGTCCTTCTTCTCACTTCTTTCCTCAACTGGGAAAACACTGCCAGAATGGGTTTTAGAATTCAGCGGGATTTTACGTTTTGGAAGCAGAAGTGCATTGCCCGGCACTTAACTCACGGTCTCCTACCTGCCTAGAGAACGCCCTTGTTCGAACACCTTTCCTCCACTGGGGAAACCCTGCCGTTTAGGAGTGTTCATCTTCAGTGCGTTTGTAGGTTTGGGAAGCATCAGGGCCTTCACTTGAATTGAACTCAGAGTGTCCAATACGTTTCTAGTCTGCCCTTGTTCTAAGATCTTTCCTCACCGAGGAACTGGCTGCCACTTATGGGACTTAACCTTAAGAGCGATTATACGCGTTTTGGCAGCAGAAGGGACAGCGTGCACTTACCTTAGAGTATTCAACTTGCCTTCAGTGCGCCCAGGTTCTAACTTCATTCCATAACTGGGAACAAACTGCCATTTGTGAATCTTCACTTGAAGATCGCGTTTAGGTTTGGGAAGCATAAGCGTCGTTGTGTGCCCGAACTCAGAGTATCCAACAAGATTCCTGTCTGCCCTTGTACTAAGTTCTTTTCGGAACTGGGAACACACGGCCGCATAGGCCTGTTCGCCTTAAGAGCGTTTATAACATTTGGAAGCCTAAGGGATTAGAAGTGCACTTAACTCAGAGTACCCAACTGGCTCCTCGTCTGCCCTGGTTCTAAGGTCTTTCCTGAACTGGGAACACACGGCCGCACAGGCCTGTTCGCCTAAAGAACATTTATACGTATTGGAAGCACAATGGACTGGATGTGCACTTAACTCAGAGTATCCAACTGGCTTCTAGTCTACCCTCGTTCTAAGTTCTTTCTTGAACTGGGAACAAACGGCCGTATAGGCCTCTTCGCCTTAAGAGGGTTGACCCATTTTGGAAGTCGAAGGGACTGGACGTGCACTTAACGCAGAGTATTCAACTGGCTTCCAGTCTGCCCTTGTTCTAAGCTCTTTCCAGAACCGGGAACACACGACCGCATAGGCCTCTTCACCTTATGAGCATTTATACGTATTGGAAGCCTAAGGGACTGGACGTGCACTTAACTCGGAGTATTCAACTGGCTTCTAGTCTGCCCTTGTTCTAAGTTCTTTCCTGAACTGGGAACACACGGCCGCCTAGGCCTGTTCGCAGTAAGAGCATTGATACGTATTGGAAGCGTAAGGGACTGGACGTGCACTAAACTCAGAGTATGCAACTAGTTTCTAGTCTGCCCTTGTTCTCAGTTCTTTCCTGAATTGGGACCACGCGGCAGAATAGGCCTCCTCGCACTAAGAGCCTTTATACATTTTGGGAGCCTACGGCCTTAGCCTGGTTTTACTTAGAGCTTACAACTGCTTGTGGTCCACCTTTGCTCTGCGTTCTTTCTTGAATTGCGAACACACTGCCTCCAATGAGACTTCACCTAAAGAGCGATGATACGTTTTGCCAGTCAAAGGGACTGGGTGTGCTGTTCACTCAGAGTATACAAGCAGCGTTCAGACCGTCCTTCTTCTCACTTCTTTCCTCAACTGGGAAAACACTGCCAGAATGGGTTTTAGAATTCAGCGGGATTTTACGTTTTGGAAGCAGAAGTGCATTGCCCGGCACTTAACTCACGGTCTCCTACCTGCCTAGAGAACGCCCTTGTTCGAACACCTTTCCTCCACTGGGGAAACCCTGCCGTTTAGGAGTGTTCATCTTCAGTGCGTTTGTAGGTTTGGGAAGCATCAGGGCCTTCACTTGAATTGAACTCAGAGTGTCCAATACGTTTCTAGTCTGCCCTTGTTCTAAGATCTTTCCTCACCGAGGAACTGGCTGCCACTTATGGGACTTAACCTTAAGAGCGATTATACGCGTTTTGGCAGCAGAAGGGACAGCGTGCACTTACCTTAGAGTATTCAACTTGCCTTCAGTGCGCCCAGGTTCTAACTTCATTCCATAACTGGGAACAAACTGCCATTTGTGAATCTTCACTTGAAGATCGCGTTTAGGTTTGGGAAGCATAAGCGTCGTTGTGTGCCCGAACTCAGAGTATCCAACAAGATTCCTGTCTGCCCTTGTACTAAGTTCTTTTCGGAACTGGGAACACACGGCCGCATAGGCCTGTTCGCCTTAAGAGCGTTTATAACATTTGGAAGCCTAAGGGATTAGAAGTGCACTTAACTCAGAGTACCCAACTGGCTCCTCGTCTGCCCTGGTTCTAAGGTCTTTCCTGAACTGGGAACACACGGCCGCACAGGCCTGTTCGCCTAAAGAACATTTATACGTATTGGAAGCACAATGGACTGGATGTGCACTTAACTCAGAGTATCCAACTGGCTTCTAGTCTACCCTCGTTCTAAGTTCTATCTTGAACTGGGAACAAACGGCCGTATAGGCCTCTTCGCCTTAAGAGGGTTGACACATTTTGGAAGTCGAAGGGACTGGACGTGCACTTAACGCAGAGTATTCAACTGGCTTCCAGTCTGCCCTTGTTCTAAGCTCTTTCCAGAACCGGGAACACACGACCGCATAGGCCTCTTCACCTTATGAGCATTTATACGTATTGGAAGCCTAAGGGACTGGACGTGCACTTAACTCGGAGTATTCAACTGGCTTCTAGTCTGCCCTTGTTCTAAGTTCTTTCCTGAACTGGGAACACACGGCCGCCTAGGCCTGTTCGCAGTAAGAGCATTGATACGTATTGGAAGCGTAAGGGACTGGACGTGCACTAAACTCAGAGTATGCAACTAGTTTCTAGTCTGCCCTTGTTCTCAGTTCTTTCCTGAATTGGGACCACGCGGCAGAATAGGCCTCCTCGCACTAAGAGCCTTTATACATTTTGGGAGCCTACGGCCTTAGCCTGGTTTTACTTAGAGCTTACAACTGCTTGTGGTCCACCTTTGCTCTGCGTTCTTTCTTGAATTGCGAACACACTGCCTCCAATGAGACTTCACCTAAAGAGCGATGATACGTTTTGCCAGTCAAAGGGACTGGGTGTGCTGTTCACTCAGAGTATACAAGCAGCGTTCAGACCGTCCTTCTTCTCACTTCTTTCCTCAACTGGGAAAACACTGCCAGAATGGGTTTTAGAATTCAGCGGGATTTTACGTTTTGGAAGCAGAAGTGCATTGCCCGGCACTTAACTCACGGTCTCCTACCTGCCTAGAGAACGCCCTTGTTCGAACACCTTTCCTCCACTGGGGAAACCCTGCCGTTTAGGAGTGTTCATCTTCAGTGCGTTTGTAGGTTTGGGAAGCATCAGGGCCTTCACTTGAATTGAACTCAGAGTGTCCAATACGTTTCTAGTCTGCCCTTGTTCTAAGATCTTTCCTCACCGAGGAACTGGCTGCCACTTATGGGACTTAACCTTAAGAGCGATTATACGCGTTTTGGCAGCAGAAGGGACAGCGTGCACTTACCTTAGAGTATTCAACTTGCCTTCAGTGCGCCCAGGTTCTAACTTCATTCCATAACTGGGAACAAACTGCCATTTGTGAATCTTCACTTGAAGATCGCGTTTAGGTTTGGGAAGCATAAGCGTCGTTGTGTGCCCGGACTCAGAGTATCCAACAAGTTTCCTGTCTGCCCTTGTACTAAGTTCTTTTCGGAACTGGGAACAAACGGCCGCATAGGCCTGTTCGCCTTAAGAGCGTTTATAACATTTGGAAGCCTAAGGGATTAGAAGTGCACTTAACTCAGAGTACCCAACTGGCTCCTCGTCTGCCCTGGTTCTAAGGTCTTTCCTGAACTGGGAACACACGGCCGCACAGGCCTGTTCGCCTAAAGAACATTTATACGTATTGGAAGCACAATGGACTGGATGTGCACTTAACTCAGAGTATCCAACTGGCTTCTAGTCTACCCTTGTTCTAAGTTCTTTCTTGAACTGGGAACAAACGGCCGTATAGGCCTCTTCGCCTTAAGAGGGTTGACCCATTTTGGAAGTCGAAGGGACTGGACGTGCACTTAACGCAGAGTATTCAACTGGCTTCCAGTCTGCCCTTGTTCTAAGCTCTTTCCAGAACCGGGAACACACGACCGCATAGGCCTCTTCACCTTATGAGCATTTATACGTATTGGAAGCCTAAGGGACTGGACGTGCACTTAACTCGGAGTATTCAACTGGCTTCTAGTCTGCCCTTGTTCTAAGTTCTTTCCTGAACTGGGAACACACGGCCGCCTAGGCCTGTTCGCCGTAAGAGCATTGATACGTATTGGAAGCGTAAGGGACTGGACGTGCACTAAACTCAGAGTATGCAACTAGTTTCTAGTCTGCCCTTTTTCTCAGTTCTTTCCTGAATTGGGACCACGCGGCAGAATAGGCCTCCTCGCCGTAAGAGCCTTTATACATTTTGGGAGCCTACGGCCTTAGCCTGGTTTTACTTAGAGCTTACAACTGCTTGTGGTCCACCTTTGCTCTGCGTTCTTTCTTGAACTGCGAACACACTGCCTCCACTGAGACTTCACCTAAAGAGCGATGATACGTTTTGCCAGTCAAAGGGACTGGGTGTGCTGTTCACTCAGAGTATACAAGCAGCGTTCAGACCGTCCTTCTTCTCACTTCTTTCCTCAACTGGGAAAACACTGCCAGAATGGGTTTTAGAATTAAGCGGGATTTTACGTTTTGGAAGCAGAAGTGCATTGCCCGGCACTTAACTCACGGTCTCCTACCTGCCTAGAGAACGCCCTTGTTCGAACACCGTTCCTCCACTGGGGAAACCCTGCCGTTTAGGAGTGTTCATCTTCAGTGCGTTTGTAGGTTTGGGAAGCATCAGGGCCTTCACTTGAATTGAACTCAGAGTGTCCAATACGTTTCTAGTCTGCCCTTGTTCTAAGATCTTTCCTCACCTAGGAACTGGCTGCCACTTATGGGACTTAACCTTAAGAGCGATTATACGCGTTTTGGCAGCAGAAGGGACAGCGTGCACTTACCTTAGAGTATTCAACTTGCCTTCAGTGCGCCCAGGTTCTAACTTCATTCCATAAGTGGGAACAAACTGCCATTTGTGAATCTTCACTTGAAGATCGCGTTTAGGTTTGGGAAGCATAAGCGTCGTTGTGTGCCCGAACTCAGAGTATCCAACAAGATTCCTGTCTGCCCTTGTACTAAGTTCTTTGCGGAACTGGGAACACACGGCCGCATAGGCCTGTTCGCCTTAAGAGCGTTTATAACATTTGGAAGCCTAACGGATTAGAAGTGCACTTAACTCAGAGTACCCAACTGGCTCCTCGTCTGCCCTGGTTCTAAGGTCTTTCCTGAACTGGGAACACACGGCCGCACAGGCCTGTTCGCCTAAAGAACATTTATACGTATTGGAAGCACAATGGACTGGATGTGCACTTAACTCAGAGTATCCAACTGGCTTCTAGTCTACCCTTGTTCTGAGTTCTTTCTTGAACTGGGAACAAACGGCCGTATAGGCCTCTTCGCCTTAAGAGGGTTGACCCATTTTGGAAGTCGAAGGGACTGGACGTGCACTTAACGCAGAGTATTCAACTGGCTTCCAGTCTGCCCTTGTTCTAAGCTCTTTCCAGAACCGGGAACACACGACCGCATAGGCCTCTTCACCTTATGAGCATTTATACGTATTGGAAGCCTAAGGGACTGGACGTGCACTTAACTCGGAGTATTCAACTGGCTTCTAGTCTGCCCTTGTTCTAAGTTCTTTCCTGAACTGGGAACACACGGCCGCCTAGGCCTGTTCGCCGTAAGAGCATTGATACGTATTGGAAGCGTAAGGGACTGGACGTGCACTAAACTCAGAGTATGCAACTAGTTTCTAGTCTGCCCTTGTTCTCAGTTCTTTCCTGAATTGGGACCACGCGGCAGAATAGGCCTCCTCGCACTAAGAGCCTTTATACATTTTGGGAGCCTACGGCCTTAGCCTGGTTTTACTTAGAGCTTACAACTGCTTGTGGTCCACCTTTGCTCTGCGTTCTTTCTTGAATTGCGAACACACTGCCTCCAATGAGACTTCACCTAAAGAGCGATGATACGTTTTGCCAGTCAAAGGGACTGGGTGTGCTGTTCACTCAGAGTATACAAGCAGCGTTCAGACCGTCCTTCTTCTCACTTCTTTCCTCAACTGGGAAAACACTGCCAGAATGGGTTTTAGAATTCAGCGGGATTTTACGTTTTGGAAGCAGAAGTGCATTGCCCGGCACTTAACTCACGGTCTCCTACCTGCCTAGAGAACGCCCTTGTTCGAACACCTTTCCTCCACTGGGGAAAACCTGCCGTTTAGGAGTGTTCATCTTCAGTGCGTTTGTAGGTTTGGGAAGCATCAGGGCCTTCACTTGAATTGAACTCAGAGTGTCCAATACGTTTCTAGTCTGCCCTTGTTCTAAGATCTTTCCTCACCGAGGAACTGGCTGCCACTTATGGGACTTAACCTTAAGAGCGATTATACGCGTTTTGGCAGCAGAAGGGACAGCGTGCACTTACCTTAGAGTATTCAACTTGCCTTCAGTGCGCCCAGGTTCTAACTTCATTCCATAACTGGGAACAAACTGCCATTTGTGAATCTTCACTTGAAGATCGCGTTTAGGTTTGGGAAGCATAAGCGTCGTTGTGTGCCCGGACTCAGAGTATCCAACAAGATTCCTGTCTGCCCTTGTACTAAGTTCTTTTCGGAACTGGGAACACACGGCCGCATAGGCCTGTTCGCCTTAAGAGCGTTTATAACATTTGGAAGCCTAAGGGATTAGAAGTGCACTTAACTCAGAGTACCCAACTGGCTCCTCGTCTGCCCTGGTTCTAAGGTCTTTCCTGAACTGGGAACACACGGCCGCACAGGCCTGTTCGCCTAAAGAACATTTATACGTATTGGAAGCACAATGGACTGGATGTGCACTTAACTCAGAGTATCCAACTGGCTTCTAGTCTACCCTTGTTCTGAGTTCTTTCTTGAACTGGGAACAAACGGCTGTATAGGCCTCTTCGCCTTAAGAGGGTTGACCCATTTTGGAAGTCGAAGGGACTGGACGTGCACTTAACGCAGAGTATTCAACTGGCTTCCAGTCTGCCCTTGTTCTAAGCTCTTTCCAGAACCGGGAACACACGACCGCATAGGCCTCTTCACCTTATGAGCATTTATACGTATTGGAAGCCTAAGGGACTGGACGTGCACTTAACTCGGAGTATTCAACTGGCTTCTAGTCTGCCCTTGTTCTAAGTTCTTTCCTGAACTGGGAACACACGGCCGCCTAGGCCTGTTCGCCGTAAGAGCATTGATACGTATTGGAAGCGTAAGGGACTGGACGTGCACTAAACTCAGAGTATGCAACTAGTTTCTAGTCTGCCCTTGTTCTCAGTTCTTTCCTGAATTGGGACCACGCGGCAGAATAGGCCTCCTCGCCGTAAGAGCCTTTATACATTTTGGGAGCCTACGGCCTTAGCCTGGTTTTACTTAGAGCTTACAACTGCTTGTGGTCCACCTTTGCTCTGCGTTCTTTCTTGAATTGCGAACACACTGCCTCCACTGAGACTTCACCTAAAGAGCGATGATACGTTTTGCCAGTCAAAGGGACTGGGTGTGCTGTTCACTCAGAGTATACAAGCAGCGTTCAGACCGTCCTTCTTCTCACTTCTTTCCTCAACTGGGAAAACACTGCCAGAATGGGTTTTAGAATTCAGCGGGATTTTACGTTTTGGAAGCAGAAGTGCATTGCCCGGCACTTAACTCACGGTCTCCTACCTGCCTAGAGAACGCCCTTGTTCGAACACCTTTCCTCCACTGGGGAAACCCTGCCGTTTAGGAGTGTTCATCTTCAGTGCGTTTGTAGGTTTGGGAAGCATCAGGGCCTTCACTTGAATTGAACTCAGAGTGTCCAATACGTTTCTAGTCTGCCCTTGTTCTAAGATCTTTCCTCACCGAGGAACTGGCTGCCACTTATGGGACTTAACCTTAAGAGCGATTATACGCGTTTTGGCAGCAGAAGGGACAGCGTGCACTTACCTTAGAGTATTCAACTTGCCTTCAGTGCGCCCAGGTTCTAACTTCATTCCATAACTGGGAACAAACTGCCATTTGTGAATCTTCACTTGAAGATCGCGTTTAGGTTTGGGAAGCATAAGCGTCGTTGTGTGCCCGGACTCAGAGTATCCAACAAGATTCCTGTCTGCCCTTGTACTAAGTTCTTTTCGGAACTGGGAACACACGGCCGCATAGGCCTGTTCGCCTTAAGAGCGTTTATAACATTTGGAAGCCTAAGGGATTAGAAGTGCACTTAACTCAGAGTACCCAACTGGCTCCTCGTCTGCCCTGGTTCTAAGGTCTTTCCTGAACTGGGAACACACGGCCGCACAGGCCTGTTCGCCTAAAGAACATTTATACGTATTGGAAGCACAATGGACTGGATGTGCACTTAACTCAGAGTATCCAACTGGCTTCTAGTCTACCCTTGTTCTAAGTTCTTTCTTGAACTGGGAACAAACGGCCGTATAGGCCTCTTCGCCTTAAGAGGGTTGACCCATTTTGGAAGTCGAAGGGACTGGACGTGCACTTAACGCAGAGTATTCAACTGGCTTCCAGTCTGCCCTTGTTCTAAGCTCTTTCCAGAACCGGGAACACACGACCGCATAGGCCTCTTCACCTTATGAGCATTTATACGTATTGGAAGCCTAAGGGACTGGACGTGCACTTAACTCGGAGTATTCAACTGGCTTCTAGTCTGCCCTTGTTCTAAGTTCTTTCCTGAACTGGGAACACACGGCCGCCTAGGCCTGTTCGCCGTAAGAGCATTGATACGTATTGGAAGCGTAAGGGACTGGACGTGCACTAAACTCAGAGTATGCAACTAGTTTCTAGTCTGTCCTTGTTCTCAGTTCTTTCCTGAATTGGGACCACGCGGCAGAATAGGCCTCCTCGCCGTAAGAGCCTTTATACATTTTGGGAGCCTACGGCCTTAGCCTGGTTTTACTTAGAGCTTACAACTGCTTGTGGTCCACCTTTGCTCTGCGTTCTTTCTTGAATTGCGAACACACTGCCTCCAATGAGACTTCACCTAAAGAGCGATGATACGTTTTGCCAGTCAAAGGGACTGGGTGTGCTGTTCACTCAGAGTATACAAGCAGCGTTCAGACCGTCCTTCTTCTCACTTCTTTCCTCAACTGGGAAAACACTGCCAGAATGGGTTTTAGAATTCAGCGGGATTTTACGTTTTGGAAGCAGAAGTGCATTGCCCGGCACTTAACTCACGGTCTCCTACCTGCCTAGAGAACGCCCTTGTTCGAACACCGTTCCTCCACTGGGGAAACCCTGCCGTTTAGGAGTGTTCATCTTCAGTGCGTTTGTAGGTTTGGGAAGCATCAGGGCCTTCACTTGAATTGAACTCAGAGTGTCCAATACGTTTCTAGTCTGCCCTTGTTCTAAGATCTTTCCTCACCTAGGAACTGGCTGCCACTTATGGGACTTAACCTTAAGAGCGATTATACGCGTTTTGGCAGCAGAAGGGACAGCGTGCACTTACCTTAGAGTATTCAACTTGCCTTCAGTGCGCCCAGGTTCTAACTTCATTCCATAACTGGGAACAAACTGCCATTTGTGAATCTCCACTTGAAGATCGCGTTTAGGTTTGGGAAGCATAAGCGTCGTTGTGTGCCCGAACTCAGAGTATCCAACAAGATTCCTGTCTGCCCTTGTACTAAGTTCTTTTCGGAACTGGGAACACACGGCCGCATAGGCCTGTTCGCCTTAAGAGCGTTTATAACATTTGGAAGCCTAAGGGATTAGAAGTGCACTTAACTCAGAGTACCCAACTGGCTCCTCGTCTGCCCTGGTTCTAAGGTCTTTCCTGAACTGGGAACACACGGCCGCACAGGCCTGTTCGCCTAAAGAACATTTATACGTATTGGAAGCACAATGGACTGGATGTGCACTTAACTCAGAGTATCCAACTGGCTTCTAGTCTACCCTTGTTCTAAGTTCTTTCTTGAACTGGGAACAAACGGCCGTATAGGCCTCTTCGCCTTAAGAGGGTTGACCCATTTTGGAAGTCGAAGGGACTGGACGTGCACTTAACGCAGAGTATTCAACTGGCTTCCAGTCTGCCCTTGTTCTAAGCTCTTTCCAGAACCGGGAACACACGACCGCATAGGCCTCTTCACCTTATGAGCATTTATACGTATTGGAAGCCTAAGGGACTGGACGTGCACTTAACTCGGAGTATTCAACTGGCTTCTAGTCTGCCCTTGTTCTAAGTTCTTTCCTGAACTGGGAACACACGGCCGCCTAGGCCTGTTCGCCGTAAGAGCATTGATACGTATTGGAAGCGTAAGGGACTGGACGTGCACTAAACTCAGAGTATGCAACTAGTTTCTAGTCTGCCCTTGTTCTCAGTTCTTTCCTGAATTGGGACCACGCGGCAGAATAGGCCTCCTCGCCGTAAGAGCCTTTATACATTTTGGGAGCCTACGGCCTTAGCCTGGTTTTACTTAGAGCTTACAACTGCTTGTGGTCCACCTTTGCTCTGCGTTCTTTCTTGAACTGCGAACACACTGCCTCCACTGAGACTTCACCTAAAGAGCGATGATACGTTTTGCCAGTCAAAGGGACTGGGTGTGCTGTTCACTCAGAGTATACAATCAGCGTTCAGACCGTCCTTCTTCTCACTTCTTTCCTCAACTGGGAAAACACTGCCAGAATGGGTTTTAGAATTAAGCGGGATTTTACGTTTTGGAAGCAGAAGTGCATTGCCCGGCACTTAACTCACGGTCTCCTACCTGCCTAGAGAACGCCCTTGTTCGAACACCTTTCCTCCACTGGGGAAACCCTGCCGTTTAGGAGTGTTCATCTTCAGTGCGTTTGTAGGTTTGGGAAGCATCAGGGCCTTCACTTGAATTGAACTCAGAGTGTCCAATACGTTTCTAGTCTGCCCTTGTTCTAAGATCTTTCCTCACCGAGGAACTGGCTGCCACTTATGGGACTTAACCTTAAGAGCGATTATACGCGTTTTGGCAGCAGAAGGGACAGCGTGCACTTACCTTAGAGTATTCAACTTGCCTTCAGTGCGCCCAGGTTCTAACTTCATTCCATAACTGGGAACAAACTGCCATTTGTGAATCTTCACTTGAAGATCGCGTTTAGGTTTGGGAAGCATAAGCGTCGTTGTGTGCCCGAACTCAGAGTATCCAACAAGATTCCTGTCTGCCCTTGTACTAAGTTCTTTTCGGAACTGGGAACACACGGCCGCATAGGCCTGTTCGCCTTAAGAGCGTTTATAACATTTGGAAGCCTAAGGGATTAGAAGTGCACTTAACTCAGAGTACCCAACTGGCTCCTCGTCTGCCCTGGTTCTAAGGTCTTTCCTGAACTGGGAACACACGGCCGCACAGGCCTGTTCGCCTAAAGAACATTTATACGTATTGGAAGCACAATGGACTGGATGTGCACTTAACTCAGAGTATCCAACTGGCTTCTAGTCTACCCTTGTTCTAAGTTCTTTCTTGAACTGGGAACAAACGGCCGTATAGGCCTCTTCGCCTTAAGAGGGTTGACCCATTTTGGAAGTCGAAGGGACTGGACGTGCACTTAACGCAGAGTATTCAACTGGCTTCCAGTCTGCCCTTGTTCTAAGCTCTTTCCAGAACCGGGAACACACGACCGCATAGGCCTCTTCACCTTATGAGCATTTATACGTATTGGAAGCCTAAGGGACTGGACGTGCACTTAACTCGGAGTATTCAACTGGCTTCTAGTCTGCCCTTGTTCTAAGTTCTTTCCTGAACTGGGAACACACGGCCGCCTAGGCCTGTTCGCCGTAAGAGCATTGATACGTATTGGAAGCGTAAGGGACTGGACGTGCACTAAACTCAGAGTATGCAACTAGTTTCTAGTCTGCCCTTGTTCTCAGTTCTTTCCTGAATTGGGACCACGCGGCAGAATAGGCCTCCTCGCCGTAAGAGCCTTTATACATTTTGGGAGCCTACGGCCTTAGCCTGGTTTTACTTAGAGCTTACAACTGCTTGTGGTCCACCTTTGCTCTGCGTTCTTTCTTGAATTGCGAACACACTGCCTCCACTGAGACTTCACCTAAAGAGCGATGATACGTTTTGCCAGTCAAAGGGACTGGGTGTGCTGTTCACTCAGAGTATACAAGCAGCGTTCAGACCGTCCTTCTTCTCACTTCTTTCCTCAACTGGGAAAACACTGCCAGAATGGGTTTTAGAATTCAGCGGGATTTTACGTTTTGGAAGCAGAAGTGCATTGCCCGGCACTTAACTCACGGTCTCCTACCTGCCTAGAGAACGCCCTTGTTCGAACACCGTTCCTCCACTGGGGAAACCCTGCCGTTTAGGAGTGTTCATCTTCAGTGCGTTTGTAGGTTTGGGAAGCATCAGGGCCTTCACTTGAATTGAACTCAGAGTGTCCAATACGTTTCTAGTCTGCCCTTGTTCTAAGATCTTTCCTCACCTAGGAACTGGCTGCCACTTATGGGACTTAACCTTAAGAGCGATTATACGCGTTTTGGCAGCAGAAGGGACAGCGTGCACTTACCTTAGAGTATTCAACTTGCCTTCAGTGCGCCCAGGTTCTAACTTCATTCCATAACTGGGAACAAACTGCCATTTGTGAATCTTCACTTGAAGATCGCGTTTAGGTTTGGGAAGCATAAGCGTCGTTGTGTGCCCGAACTCAGAGTATCCAACAAGATTCCTGTCTGCCCTTGTACTAAGTTCTTTTCGGAACTGGGAACACACGGCCGCATAGGCCTGTTCGCCTTAAGAGCGTTTATAACATTTGGAAGCCTAAGGGATTAGAAGTGCACTTAACTCAGAGTACCCAACTGGCTCCTCGTCTGCCCTGGTTCTAAGGTCTTTCCTGAACTGGGAACACACGGCCGCACAGGCCTGTTCGCCTAAAGAACATTTATACGTATTGGAAGCACAATGGACTGGATGTGCACTTAACTCAGAGTATCCAACTGGCTTCTAGTCTACCCTCGTTCTAAGTTCTTTCTTGAACTGGGAACAAACGGCCGTATAGGCCTCTTCGCCTTAAGAGGGTTGACCCATTTTGGAAGTCGAAGGGACTGGACGTGCACTTAACGCAGAGTATTCAACTGGCTTCCAGTCTGCCCTTGTTCTAAGCTCTTTCCAGAACCGGGAACACACGACCGCATAGGCCTCTTCACCTTATGAGCATTTATACGTATTGGAAGCCTAAGGGACTGGACGTGCACTTAACTCGGAGTATTCAACTGGCTTCTAGTCTGCCCTTGTTCTAAGTTCTTTCCTGAACTGGGAACACACGGCCGCCTAGGCCTGTTCGCCGTAAGAGCATTGCTACGTATTGGAAGCGTAAGGGACTGGACGTGCACTAAACTCAGAGTATGCAACTAGTTTCTAGTCTGCCCTTGTTCTCAGTTCTTTCCTGAATTGGGACCACGCGGCAGAATAGGCCTCCTCGCCGTAAGAGCCTTTATACATTTTGGGAGCCTACGGCCTTAGCCTGGTTTTACTTAGAGCTTACAACTGCTTGTGGTCCACCTTTGCTCTGCGTTCTTTCTTGAATTGCGAACACACTGCCTCCACTGAGACTTCACCTAAAGAGCGATGATACGTTTTGCCAGTCAAAGGGACTGGGTGTGCTGTTCACTCAGAGTATACAAGCAGCGTTCAGACCGTCCTTCTTCTCACTTCTTTCCTCAACTGGGAAAACACTGCCAGAATGGGTTTTAGAATTCAGCGGGATTTTACGTTTTGGAAGCAGAAGTGCATTGCCCGGCACTTAACTCACGGTCTCCTACCTGCCTAGAGAACGCCCTTGTTCGAACACCGTTCCTCCACTGGGGAAACCCTGCCGTTTAGGAGTGTTCATCTTCAGTGCGTTTGTAGGTTTGGGAAGCATCAGGGCCTTCACTTGAATTGAACTCAGAGTGTCCAATACGTTTCTAGTCTGCCCTTGTTCTAAGATCTTTCCTCACCTAGGAACTGGCTGCCACTTATGGGACTTAACCTTAAGAGCGATTATACGCGTTTTGGCAGCAGAAGGGACAGCGTGCACTTACCTTAGAGTATTCAACTTGCCTTCAGTGCGCCCAGGTTCTAACTTCATTCCATAACTGGGAACAAACTGCCATTTGTGAATCTCCACTTGAAGATCGCGTTTAGGTTTGGGAAGCATAAGCGTCGTTGTGTGCCCGAACTCAGAGTATCCAACAAGATTCCTGTCTGCCCTTGTACTAAGTTCTTTTCGGAACTGGGAACACACGGCCGCATAGGCCTGTTCGCCTTAAGAGCGTTTATAACATTTGGAAGCCTAAGGGATTAGAAGTGCACTTAACTCAGAGTACCCAACTGGCTCCTCGTCTGCCCTGGTTCTAAGGTCTTTCCTGAACTGGGAACACACGGCCGCACAGGCCTGTTCGCCTAAAGAACATTTATACGTATTGGAAGCACAATGGACTGGATGTGCACTTAACTCAGAGTATCCAACTGGCTTCTAGTCTACCCTTGTTCTAAGTTCTTTCTTGAACTGGGAACAAACGGCCGTATAGGCCTCTTCGCCTTAAGAGGGTTGACCCATTTTGGAAGTCGAAGGGACTGGACGTGCACTTAACGCAGAGTATTCAACTGGCTTCCAGTCTGCCCTTGTTCTAAGCTCTTTCCAGAACCGGGAACACACGACCGCATAGGCCTCTTCACCTTATGAGCATTTATACGTATTGGAAGCCTAAGGGACTGGACGTGCACTTAACTCGGAGTATTCAACTGGCTTCTAGTCTGCCCTTGTTCTAAGTTCTTTCCTGAACTGGGAACACACGGCCGCCTAGGCCTGTTGGCCGTAAGAGCATTGATACGTATTGGAAGCGTAAGGGACTGGACGTGCACTAAACTCAGAGTATGCAACTAGTTTCTAGTCTGCCCTTGTTCTCAGTTCTTTCCTGAATTGGGACCACGCGGCAGAATAGGCCTCCTCGCCGTAAGAGCCTTTATACATTTTGGGAGCCTACGGCCTTAGCCTGGTTTTACTTAGAGCTTACAACTGCTTGTGGTCCACCTTTGCTCTGCGTTCTTTCTTGAACTGCGAACACACTGCCTCCACTGAGACTTCACCTAAAGAGCGATGATACGTTTTGCCAGTCAAAGGGACTGGGTGTGCTGTTCACTCAGAGTATACAAGCAGCGTTCAGACCGTCCTTCTTCTCACTTCTTTCCTCAACTGGGAAAACACTGCCAGAATGGGTTTTAGAATTAAGCGGGATTTTACGTTTTGGAAGCAGAAGTGCATTGCCCGGCACTTAACTCACGGTCTCCTACCTGCCTAGAGAACGCCCTTGTTCGAACACCGTTCCTCCACTGGGGAAACCCTGCCGTTTAGGAGTGTTCATCTTCAGTGCGTTTGTAGGTTTGGGAAGCATCAGGGCCTTCACTTGAATTGAACTCAGAGTGTCCAATACGTTTCTAGTCTGCCCTTGTTCTAAGATCTTTCCTCACCGAGGAACTGGCTGCCACTTATGGGACTTAACCTTAAGAGCGATTATACGCGTTTTGGCAGCAGAAGGGACAGCGTGCACTTACCTTAGAGTATTCAACTTGCCTTCAGTGCGCCCAGGTTCTAACTTCATTCCATAACTGGGAACAAACTGCCATTTGTGAATCTTCACTTGAAGATCGCGTTTAGGTTTGGGAAGCATAAGCGTCGTTGTGTGCCCGAACTCAGAGTATCCAACAAGATTCCTGTCTGCCCTTGTACTAAGTTCTTTTCGGAACTGGGAACACACGGCCGCATAGGCCTGTTCGCCTTAAGAGCGTTTATAACATTTGGAAGCCTAAGGGATTAGAAGTGCACTTAACTCAGAGTACCCAACTGGCTCCTCGTCTGCCCTGGTTCTAAGGTCTTTCCTGAACTGGGAACACACGGCCGCACAGGCCTGTTCGCCTAAAGAACATTTATACGTATTGGAAGCACAATGGACTGGATGTGCACTTAACTCAGAGTATCCAACTGGCTTCTAGTCTACCCTTGTTCTAAGTTCTTTCTTGAACTGGGAACAAACGGCCGTATAGGCCTCTTCGCCTTAAGAGGGTTGACCCATTTTGGAAGTCGAAGGGACTGGACGTGCACTTAACGCAGAGTATTCAACTGGCTTCCAGTCTGCCCTTGTTCTAAGCTCTTTCCAGAACCGGGAACACACGACCGCATAGGCCTCTTCACCTTATGAGCATTTATACGTATTGGAAGCCTAAGGGACTGGACGTGCACTTAACTCGGAGTATTCAACTGGCTTCTAGTCTGCCCTTGTTCTAAGTTCTTTCCTGAACTGGGAACACACGGCCGCCTAGGCCTGTTCGCCGTAAGAGCATTGATACGTATTGGAAGCGTAAGGGACTGGACGTGCACTAAACTCAGAGTATGCAACTAGTTTCTAGTCTGCCCTTGTTCTCAGTTCTTTCCTGAATTGGGACCACGCGGCAGAATAGGCCTCCTCGCCGTAAGAGCCTTTATACATTTTGGGAGCCTACGGCCTTAGCCTGGTTTTACTTAGAGCTTACAACTGCTTGTGGTCCACCTTTGCTCTGCGTTCTTTCTTGAACTGCGAACACACTGCCTCCAATGAGACTTCACCTAAAGAGCGATGATACGTTTTGCCAGTCAAAGGGACTGGGTGTGCTGTTCACTCAGAGTATACAAGCAGCGTTCAGACCGTCCTTCTTCTCACTTCTTTCCTCAACTGGGAAAACACTGCCAGAATGGGTTTTAGAATTCAGCGGGATTTTACGTTTTGGAAGCAGAAGTGCATTGCCCGGCACTTAACTCACGGTCTCCTACCTGCCTAGAGAACGCCCTTGTTCGAACACCTTTCCTCCACTGGGGAAACCCTGCCGTTTAGGAGTGTTCATCTTCAGTGCGTTTGCAGGTTTGGGAAGCATCAGGGCCTTCACTTGAATTGAACTCAGAGTGTCCAATACGTTTCTAGTCTGCCCTTGTTCTAAGATCTTTCCTCACCGAGGAACTGGCTGCCACTTATGGGACTTAACCTTAAGAGCGATTATACGCGTTTTGGCAGCAGAAGGGACAGCGTGCACTTACCTTAGAGTATTCAACTTGCCTTCAGTGCGCCCAGGTTCTAACTTCATTCCATAACTGGGAACAAACTGCCATTTGTGAATCTTCACTTGAAGATCGCGTTTAGGTTTGGGAAGCATAAGCGTCGTTGTGTGCCCGAACTCAGAGTATCCAACAAGATTCCTGTCTGCCCTTGTACTAAGTTCTTTTCGGAACTGGGAACACACGGCCGCATAGGCCTGTTCGCCTTAAGAGCGTTTATAACATTTGGAAGCCTAAGGGATTAGAAGTGCACTTAACTCAGAGTACCCAACTGGCTCCTCGTCTGCCCTGGTTCTAAGGTCTTTCCTGAACTGGGAACACACGGCCGCACAGGCCTGTTCGCCTAAAGAACATTTATACGTATTGGAAGCACAATGGACTGGATGTGCACTTAACTCAGAGTATCCAACTGGCTTCTAGTCTACCCTTGTTCTGAGTTCTTTCTTGAACTGGGAACAAACGGCCGTATAGGCCTCTTCGCCTTAAGAGGGTTGACCCATTTTGGAAGTCGAAGGGACTGGACGTGCACTTAACGCAGAGTATTCAACTGGCTTCCAGTCTGCCCTTGTTCTAAGCTCTTTCCAGAACCGGGAACACACGACCGCATAGGCCTCTTCACCTTATGAGCATTTATACGTATTGGAAGCCTAAGGGACTGGACGTGCACTTAACTCGGAGTATTCAACTGGCTTCTAGTCTGCCCTTGTTCTAAGTTCTTTCCTGAACTGGGAACACACGGCCGCCTAGGCCTGTTCGCCGTAAGAGCATTGATACGTATTGGAAGCGTAAGGGACTGGACGTGCACTAAACTCAGAGTATGCAACTAGTTTCTAGTCTGCCCTTGTTCTCAGTTCTTTCCTGAATTGGGACCACGCGGCAGAATAGGCCTCCTCGCCGTAAGAGCCTTTATACATTTTGGGAGCCTACGGCCTTAGCCTGGTTTTACTTAGAGCTTACAACTGCTTGTGGTCCACCTTTGCTCTGCGTTCTTTCTTGAATTGCGAACACACTGCCTCCAATGAGACTTCACCTAAAGAGCGATGATACGTTTTGCCAGTCAAAGGGACTGGGTGTGCTGTTCACTCAGAGTATACAAGCAGCGTTCAGACCGTCCTTCTTCTCACTTCTTTCCTCAACTGGGAAAACACTGCCAGAATGGGTTTTAGAATTCAGCGGGATTTTACGTTTTGGAAGCAGAAGTGCATTGCCCGGCACTTAACTCACGGTCTCCTACCTGCCTAGAGAACGCCCTTGTTCGAACACCTTTCCTCCACTGGGGAAACCCTGCCGTTTAGGAGTGTTCATCTTCAGTGCGTTTGTAGGTTTGGGAAGCATCAGGGCCTTCACTTGAATTGAACTCAGAGTGTCCAATACGTTTCTAGTCTGCCCTTGTTCTAAGATCTTTCCTCACCGAGGAACTGGCTGCCACTTATGGGACTTAACCTTAAGAGCGATTATACGCGTTTTGGCAGCAGAAGGGACAGCGTGCACTTACCTTAGAGTATTCAACTTGCCTTCAGTGCGCCCAGGTTCTAACTTCATTCCATAACTGGGAACAAACTGCCATTTGTGAATCTTCACTTGAAGATCGCGTTTAGGTTTGGGAAGCATAAGCGTCGTTGTGTGCCCGGACTCAGAGTATCCAACAAGATTCCTGTCTGCCCTTGTACTAAGTTCTTTTCGGAACTGGGAACACACGGCCGCATAGGCCTGTTCGCCTTAAGAGCGTTTATAACATTTGGAAGCCTAAGGGATTAGAAGTGCACTTAACTCAGAGTACCCAACTGGCTCCTCGTCTGCCCTGGTTCTAAGGTCTTTCCTGAACTGGGAACACACGGCCGCACAGGCCTGTTCGCCTAAAGAACATTTATACGTATTGGAAGCACAATGGACTGGATGTGCACTTAACTCAGAGTATCCAACTGGCTTCTAGTCTACCCTTGTTCTGAGTTCTTTCTTGAACTGGGAACAAACGGCCGTATAGGCCTCTTCGCCTTAAGAGGGTTGACCCATTTTGGAAGTCGAAGGGACTGGACGTGCACTTAACGCAGAGTATTCAACTGGCTTCCAGTCTGCCCTTGTTCTAAGCTCTTTCCAGAACCGGGAACACACGACCGCATAGGCCTCTTCACCTTATGAGCATTTATACGTATTGGAAGCCTAAGGGACTGGACGTGCACTTAACTCGGAGTATTCAACTGGCTTCTAGTCTGCCCTTGTTCTAAGTTCTTTCCTGAACTGGGAACACACGGCCGCCTAGGCCTGTTCGCCGTAAGAGCATTGATACGTATTGGAAGCGTAAGGGACTGGACGTGCACTAAACTCAGAGTATGCAACTAGTTTCTAGTCTGCCCTTGTTCTCAGTTCTTTCCTGAATTGGGACCACGCGGCAGAATAGGCCTCCTCGCCGTAAGAGCCTTTATACATTTTGGGAGCCTACGGCCTTAGCCTGGTTTTACTTAGAGCTTACAACTGCTTGTGGTCCACCTTTGCTCTGCGTTCTTTCTTGAATTGCGAACACACTGCCTCCACTGAGACTTCACCTAAAGAGCGATGATACGTTTTGCCAGTCAAAGGGACTGGGTGTGCTGTTCACTCAGAGTATACAAGCAGCGTTCAGACCGTCCTTCTTCTCACTTCTTTCCTCAACTGGGAAAACACTGCCAGAATGGGTTTTAGAATTCAGCGGGATTTTACGTTTTGGAAGCAGAAGTGCATTGCCCGGCACTTAACTCACGGTCTCCTACCTGCCTAGAGAACGCCCTTGTTCGAACACCTTTCCTCCACTGGGGAAACCCTGCCGTTTAGGAGTGTTCATCTTCAGTGCGTTTGTAGGTTTGGGAAGCATCAGGGCCTTCACTTGAATTGAACTCAGAGTGTCCAATACGTTTCTAGTCTGCCCTTGTTCTAAGATCTTTCCTCACCGAGGAACTGGCTGCCACTTATGGGACTTAACCTTAAGAGCGATTATACGCGTTTTGGCAGCAGAAGGGACAGCGTGCACTTACCTTAGAGTATTCAACTTGCCTTCAGTGCGCCCAGGTTCTAACTTCATTCCATAACTGGGAACAAACTGCCATTTGTGAATCTTCACTTGAAGATCGCGTTTAGGTTTGGGAAGCATAAGCGTCGTTGTGTGCCCGAACTCAGAGTATCCAACAAGATTCCTGTCTGCCCTTGTACTAAGTTCTTTTCGGAACTGGGAACACACGGCCGCATAGGCCTGTTCGCCTTAAGAGCGTTTATAACATTTGGAAGCCTAAGGGATTAGAAGTGCACTTAACTCAGAGTACCCAACTGGCTCCTCGTCTGCCCTGGTTCTAAGGTCTTTCCTGAACTGGGAACACACGGCCGCACAGGCCTGTTCGCCTAAAGAACATTTATACGTATTGGAAGCACAATGGACTGGATGTGCACTTAACTCAGAGTATCCAACTGGCTTCTAGTCTACCCTTGTTCTGAGTTCTTTCTTGAACTGGGAACAAACGGCCGTATAGGCCTCTTCGCCTTAAGAGGGTTGACCCATTTTGGAAGTCGAAGGGACTGGACGTGCACTTAACGCAGAGTATTCAACTGGCTTCCAGTCTGCCCTTGTTCTAAGCTCTTTCCAGAACCGGGAACACACGACCGCATAGGCCTCTTCACCTTATGAGCATTTATACGTATTGGAAGCCTAAGGGACTGGACGTGCACTTAACTCGGAGTATTCAACTGGCTTCTAGTCTGCCCTTGTTCTAAGTTCTTTCCTGAACTGGGAACACACGGCCGCCTAGGCCTGTTCGCCGTAAGAGCATTGATACGTATTGGAAGCGTAAGGGACTGGACGTGCACTAAACTCAGAGTATGCAACTAGTTTCTAGTCTGCCCTTGTTCTCAGTTCTTTCCTGAATTGGGACCACGCGGCAGAATAGGCCTCCTCGCACTAAGAGCCTTTATACATTTTGGGAGCCTACGGCCTTAGCCTGGTTTTACTTAGAGCTTACAACTGCTTGTGGTCCACCTTTGCTCTGCGTTCTTTCTTGAATTGCGAACACACTGCCTCCACTGAGACTTCACCTAAAGAGCGATGATACGTTTTGCCAGTCAAAGGGACTGGGTGTGCTGTTCACTCAGAGTATACAAGCAGCGTTCAGACCGTCCTTCTTCTCACTTCTTTCCTCAACTGGGAAAACACTGCCAGAATGGGTTTTAGAATTAAGCGGGATTTTACGTTTTGGAAGCAGAAGTGCATTGCCCGGCACTTCACTCACGGTCTCCTACCTGCCTAGAGAACGCCCTTGTTCGAACACCTTTCCTCCACTGGGGAAACCCTGCCGTTTAGGAGTGTTCATCTTCAGTGCGTTTGTAGGTTTGGGAAGCATCAGGGCCTTCACTTGAATTGAACTCAGAATGTCCAATACGTTTCTAGTCTGCCCTTGTTCTAAGATCTTTCCTCACCGAGGAACTGGCTGCCACTTATGGGACTTAACCTTAAGAGCGATTATACGCGTTTTGGCAGCAGAAGGGACAGCGTGCACTTACCTTAGAGTATTCAACTTGCCTTCAGTGCGCCCAGGTTCTAACTTCATTCCATAAGTGGGAACAAACTGCCATTTGTGAATCTTCACTTGAAGATCGCGTTTAGGTTTGGGAAGCATAAGCGTCGTTGTGTGCCCGAACTCAGAGTATCCAACAAGATTCCTGTCTGCCCTTGTACTAAGTTCTTTTCGGAACTGGGAACACACGGCCGCATAGGCCTGTTCGCCTTAAGAGCGTTTATAACATTTGGAAGCCTAACGGATTAGAAGTGCACTTAACTCAGAGTACCCAACTGGCTCCTCGTCTGCCCTGGTTCTAAGGTCTTTCCTGAACTGGGAACACACGGCCGCACAGGCCTGTTCACCTAAAGAACATTTATACGTATTGGAAGCACAATGGACTGGATGTGCACTTAACTCAGAGTATCCAACTGGCTTCTAGTCTACCCTCGTTCTAAGTTCTTTCTTGAACTGGGAACAAACGGCCGTATAGGCCTCTTCGCCTTAAGAGGGTTGACCCATTTTGGAAGTCGAAGGGACTGGACGTGCACTTAACGCAGAGTATTCAACTGGCTTCCAGTCTGCCCTTGTTCTAAGCTCTTTCCAGAACCGGGAACACACGACCGCATAGGCCTCTTCACCTTATGAGCATTTATACGTATTGGAAGCCTAAGGGACTGGACGTGCACTTAACTCGGAGTATTCAACTGGCTTCTAGTCTGCCCTTGTTCTAAGTTCTTTCCTGAACTGGGAACACACGGCCGCCTAGGCCTGTTCGCCGTAAGAGCATTGATACGTATTGGAAGCGTAAGGGACTGGACGTGCACTAAACTCAGAGTATGCAACTAGTTTCTAGTCTGCCCTTGTTCTCAGTTCTTTCCTGAATTGGGACCACGTGGCAGAATAGGCCTCCTCGCCGTAAGAGCCTTTATACATTTTGGGAGCCTACGGCCTTAGCCTGGTTTTACTTAGAGCTTACAACTGCTTGTGGTCCACCTTTGCTCTGCGTTCTTTCTTGAATTGCGAACACACTGCCTCCACTGAGACTTCACCTAAAGAGCGATGATACGTTTTGCCAGTCAAAGGGACTGGGTGTGCTGTTCACTCAGAGTATACAAGCAGCGTTCAGACCGTCCTTCTTCTCACTTCTTTCCTCAACTGGGAAAACACTGCCAGAATGGGTTTTAGAATTCAGCGGGATTTTACGTTTTGGAAGCAGAAGTGCATTGCCCGGCACTTAACTCACGGTCTCCTACCTGCCTAGAGAACGCCCTTGTTCGAACACCTTTCCTCCACTGGGGAAACCCTGCCGTTTAGGAGTGTTCATCTTCAGTGCGTTTGTAGGTTTGGGAAGCATCAGGGCCTTCACTTGAATTGAACTCAGAGTGTCCAATACGTTTCTAGTCTGCCCTTGTTCTAAGATCTTTCCTCACCGAGGAACTGGCTGCCACTTATGGGACTTAACCTTAAGAGCGATTATACGCGTTTTGGCAGCAGAAGGGACAGCGTGCACTTACCTTAGAGTATTCAACTTGCCTTCAGTGCGCCCAGGTTCTAACTTCATTCCATAACTGGGAACAAACTGCCATTTGTGAATCTTCACTTGAAGATCGCGTTTAGGTTTGGGAAGCATAAGCGTCGTTGTGTGCCCGAACTCAGAGTATCCAACAAGATTCCTGTCTGCCCTTGTACTAAGTTCTTTTCGGAACTGGGAACACACGGCCGCATAGGCCTGTTCGCCTTAAGAGCGTTTATAACATTTGGAAGCCTAACGGATTAGAAGTGCACTTAACTCAGAGTACCCAACTGGCTCCTCGTCTGCCCTGGTTCTAAGGTCTTTCCTGAACTGGGAACACACGGCCGCACAGGCCTGTTCGCCTAAAGAACATTTATACGTATTGGAAGCACAATGGACTGGATGTGCACTTAACTCAGAGTATCCAACTGGCTTCTAGTCTACCCTTGTTCTGAGTTCTTTCTTGAACTGGGAACAAACGGCCGTATAGGCCTCTTCGCCTTAAGAGGGTTGACCCATTTTGGAAGTCGAAGGGACTGGACGTGCACTTAACGCAGAGTATTCAACTGGCTTCCAGTCTGCCCTTGTTCTAAGCTCTTTCCAGAACCGGGAACACACGACCGCATAGGCCTCTTCACCTTATGAGCATTTATACGTATTGGAAGCCTAAGGGACTGGACGTGCACTTAACTCGGAGTATTCAACTGGCTTCTAGTCTGCCCTTGTTCTAAGTTCTTTCCTGAACTGGGAACACACGGCCGCCTAGGCCTGTTCGCCGTAAGAGCATTGATACGTATTGGAAGCGTAAGGGACTGGACGTGCACTAAACTCAGAGTATGCAACTAGTTTCTAGTCTGCCCTTGTTCTGAGTTCTTTCCTGAATTGGGACCACGCGGCAGAATAGGCCTCCTCGCCGTCAGAGCCTTTATACATTTTGGGAGCCTACGGCCTTAGCCTGGTTTTACTTAGAGCTTACAACTGCTTGTGGTCCACCTTTGCTCTGCGTTCTTTCTTGAATTGCGAACACACTGCCTCCACTGAGACTTCACCTAAAGAGCGATGATACGTTTTGCCAGTCAAAGGGACTGGGTGTGCTGTTCACTCAGAGTATACAAGCAGCGTTCAGACCGTCCTTCTTCTCACTTCTTTCCTCAACTGGGAAAACACTGCCAGAATGGGTTTTAGAATTCAGCGGGATTTTACGTTTTGGAAGCAGAAGTGCATTGCCCGGCACTTAACTCACGGTCTCCTACCTGCCTAGAGAACGCCCTTGTTCGAACACCTTTCCTCCACTGGGGAAACCCTGCCGTTTAGGAGTGTTCATCTTCAGTGCGTTTGTAGGTTTGGGAAGCATCAGGGCCTTCACTTGAATTGAACTCAGAGTGTCCAATACGTTTCTAGTCTGCCCTTGTTCTAAGATCTTTCCTCACCGAGGAACTGGCTGCCACTTATGGGACTTAACCTTAAGAGCGATTATACGCGTTTTGGCAGCAGAAGGGACAGCGTGCACTTACCTTAGAGTATTCAACTTGCCTTCAGTGCGCCCAGGTTCTAACTTCATTCCATAACTGGGAACAAACTGCCATTTGTGAATCTTCACTTGAAGATCGCGTTTAGGTTTGGGAAGCATAAGCGTCGTTGTGTGCCCGAACTCAGAGTATCCAACAAGATTCCTGTCTGCCCTTGTACTAAGTTCTTTTCGGAACTGGGAACACACGGCCGCATAGGCCTGTTCGCCTTAAGAGCGTTTATAACATTTGGAAGCCTAACGGATTAGAAGTGCACTTAACTCAGAGTACCCAACTGGCTCCTCGTCTGCCCTGGTTCTAAGGTCTTTCCTGAACTGGGAACACACGGCCGCACAGGCCTGTTCGCCTAAAGAACATTTATACGTATTGGAAGCACAATGGACTGGATGTGCACTTAACTCAGAGTATCCAACTGGCTTCTAGTCTACCCTTGTTCTGAGTTCTTTCTTGAACTGGGAACAAACGGCCGTATAGGCCTCTTCGCCTTAAGAGGGTTGACCCATTTTGGAAGTCGAAGGGACTGGACGTGCACTTAACGCAGAGTATTCAACTGGCTTCCAGTCTGCCCTTGTTCTAAGCTCTTTCCAGAACCGGGAACACACGACCGCATAGGCCTCTTCACCTTATGAGCATTTATACGTATTGGAAGCCTAAGGGACTGGACGTGCACTTAACTCGGAGTATTCAACTGGCTTCTAGTCTGCCCTTGTTCTAAGTTCTTTCCTGAACTGGGAACACACGGCCGCCTAGGCCTGTTCGCCGTAAGAGCATTGATACGTATTGGAAGCGTAAGGGACTGGACGTGCACTAAACTCAGAGTATGCAACTAGTTTCTAGTCTGCCCTTGTTCTGAGTTCTTTCCTGAATTGGGACCACGCGGCAGAATAGGCCTCCTCGCCGTCAGAGCCTTTATACATTTTGGGAGCCTACGGCCTTAGCCTGGTTTTACTTAGAGCTTACAACTGCTTGTGGTCCACCTTTGCTCTGCGTTCTTTCTTGAATTGCGAACACACTGCCTCAACTGAGACTTCACCTAAAGAGCGATGATACGTTTTGCCAGTCAAAGGGACTGGGTGTGCTGTTCACTCAGAGTATACAAGCAGCGTTCAGACCGTCCTTCTTCTCACTTCTTTCCTCAACTGGGAAAACACTGCCAGAATGGGTTTTAGAATTCAGCGGGATTTTACGTTTTGGAAGCAGAAGTGCATTGCCCGGCACTTAACTCACGGTCTCCTACCTGCCTAGAGAACGCCCTTGTTCGAACACCTTTCCTCCACTGGGGAAACCCTGCCGTTTAGGAGTGTTCATCTTCAGTGCGTTTGTAGGTTTGGGAAGCATCAGGGCCTTCACTTGAATTGAACTCAGAGTGTCCAATACGTTTCTAGTCTGCCCTTGTTCTAAGATCTTTCCTCACCGAGGAACTGGCTGCCACTTATGGGACTTAACCTTAAGAGCGATTATACGCGTTTTGGCAGCAGAAGGGACAGCGTGCACTTACCTTAGAGTATTCAACTTGCCTTCAGTGCGCCCAGGTTCTAACTTCATTCCATAACTGGGAACAAACTGCCATTTGTGAATCTTCACTTGAAGATCGCGTTTAGGTTTGGGAAGCATAAGCGTCGTTGTGTGCCCGAACTCAGAGTATCCAACAAGATTCCTGTCTGCCCTTGTACTAAGTTCTTTTCGGAACTGGGAACACACGGCCGCATAGGCCTGTTCGCCTTAAGAGCGTTTATAACATTTGGAAGCCTAAGGGACTAGAAGTGCACTTAACTCAGAGTACCCAACTGGCTCCTCGTCTGCCCTGGTTCTAAGGTCTTTCCTGAACTGGGAACACACGGCCGCACAGGCCTGTTCGCCTAAAGAACATTTATACGTATTGGAAGCACAATGGACTGGATGTGCACTTAACTCAGAGTATCCAACTGGCTTCTAGTCTACCCTTGTTCTGAGTTCTTTCTTGAACTGGGAACAAACGGCCGTATAGGCCTCTTCGCCTTAAGAGGGTTGACCCATTTTGGAAGTCGAAGGGACTGGACGTGCACTTAACGCAGAGTATTCAACTGGCTTCCAGTCTGCCCTTGTTCTAAGCTCTTTCCAGAACCGGGAACACACGACCGCATAGGCCTCTTCACCTTATGAGCATTTATACGTATTGGAAGCCTAAGGGACTGGACGTGCACTTAACTCGGAGTATTCAACTGGCTTCTAGTCTGCCCTTGTTCTAAGTTCTTTCCTGAACTGGGAACACACGGCCGCCTAGGCCTGTTCGCCGTAAGAGCATTGATACGTATTGGAAGCGTAAGGGACTGGACGTGCACTAAACTCAGAGTATGCAACTAGTTTCTAGTCTGCCCTTGTTCTCAGTTCTTTCCTGAATTGGGACCACGCGGCAGAATAGGCCTCCTCGCCGTAAGAGCCTTTATACATTTTGGGAGCCTACGGCCTTAGCCTGGTTTTACTTAGAGCTTACAACTGCTTGTGGTCCACCTTTGCTCTGCGTTCTTTCTTGAATTGCGAACACACTGCCTCAACTGAGACTTCACCTAAAGAGCGATGATACGTTTTGCCAGTCAAAGGGACTGGGTGTGCTGTTCACTCAGAGTATACAAGCAGCGTTCAGACCGTCCTTCTTCTCACTTCTTTCCTCAACTGGGAAAACACTGCCAGAATGGGTTTTCGAATCCAGCGGGATTTTACGTTTTGGAAGCAGAAGTGCATTGCCCGGCACTTAACTCACGGTCTCCTACCTGCCTAGAGAACGCCCTTGTTCGAACACCTTTCCTCCACTGGGGAAACCCTGCCGTTTAGGAGTGTTCATCTTCAGTGCGTTTGTAGGTTTGGGAAGCATCAGGGCCTTCACTTGAATTGAACTCAGAGTGTCCAATACGTTTCTAGTCTGCCCTTGTTCTAAGATCTTTCCTCACCTAGGAACTGGCTGCCACTTATGGGACTTAACCTTAAGAGCGATTATACGCGTTTTGGCAGCAGAAGGGACAGCGTGCACTTACCTTAGAGTATTCAACTTGCCTTCAGTGCGCCCAGGTTCTAACTTCATTCCATAAGTGGGAACAAACTGCCATTTGTGAATCTTCACTTGAAGATCGCGTTTAGGTTTGGGAAGCATAAGCGTCGTTGCGTGCCCGAACTCAGAGTATCCAACAAGATTCCTGTCTGCCCTTGTACTAAGTTCTTTTCGGAATTGGGAACACTCGGCCGCATAGGCCTGTTCGCCTTAAGAGCGTTTATAACATTTGGAAGCCTAAGGGATTAGAAGTGCACTTAACTCAGAGTACCCAACTGGCTCCTCGTCTGCCCTGGTTCTAAGGTCTTTCCTGAACTGGGAACACACGGCCGCACAGGCCTGTTCGCCTAAAGAACATTTATACGTATTGGAAGCACAATGGACTGGATGTGCACTTAACTCAGAGTATCCAACTGGCTTCTAGTCTACCCTTGTTCTGAGTTCTTTCTTGAACTGGGAACAAACGGCCGTATAGGCCTCTTCGCCTTAAGAGGGTTGACCCATTTTGGAAGTCGAAGGGACTGGACGTGCACTTAACGCAGAGTATTCAACTGGCTTCCAGTCTGCCCTTGTTCTAAGCTCTTTCCAGAACCGGGAACACACGACCGCATAGGCCTCTTCACCTTATGAGCATTTATACGTATTGGAAGCCTAAGGGACTGGACGTGCACTTAACTCGGAGTATTCAACTGGCTTCTAGTCTGCCCTTGTTCTAAGTTCTTTCCTGAACTGGGAACACACGGCCGCCTAGGCCTGTTCGCCGTAAGAGCATTGATACGTATTGGAAGCGTAAGGGACTGGACGTGCACTAAACTCAGAGTATGCAACTAGTTTCTAGTCTGCCCTTGTTCTCAGTTCTTTCCTGAATTGGGACCACGCGGCAGAATAGGCCTCCTCGCCGTAAGAGCCTTTATACATTTTGGGAGCCTACGGCCTTAGCCTGGTTTTACTTAGAGCTTACAACGGCTTGTGGTCCACCTTTGCTCTGCGTTCTTTCTTGAATTGCGAACACACTGCCTCAACTGAGACTTCACCTAAAGAGCGATGATACGTTTTGCCAGTCAAAGGGACTGGGTGTGCTGTTCACTCAGAGTATACAAGCAGCGTTCAGACCGTCCTTCTTCTCACTTCTTTCCTCAACTGGGAAAACACTGCCAGAATGGGTTTTAGAATTCAGCGGGATTTTACGTTTTGGAAGCAGAAGTGCATTGCCCGGCACTTAACTCACGGTCTCCTACCTGCCTAGAGAACGCCCTTGTTCGAACACCTTTCCTCCACTGGGGAAACCCTGCCGTTTAGGAGTGTTCATCTTCAGTGCGTTTGTAGGTTTGGGAAGCATCAGGGCCTTCACTTGAATTGAACTCAGAGTGTCCAATACGTTTCTAGTCTGCCCTTGTTCTAAGATCTTTCCTCACCGAGGAACTGGCTGCCACTTATGGGACTTAACCTTAAGAGCGATTATACGCGTTTTGGCAGCAGAAGGGACAGCGTGCACTTACCTTAGAGTATTCAACTTGCCTTCAGTGCGCCCAGGTTCTAACTTCATTCCATAACTGGGAACAAACTGCCATTTGTGAATCTTCACTTGAAGATCGCGTTTAGGTTTGGGAAGCATAAGCGTCGTTGTGTGCCCGAACTCAGAGTATCCAACAAGATTCCTGTCTGCCCTTGTACTAAGTTCTTTTCGGAACTGGGAACACACGGCCGCATAGGCCTGTTCGCCTTAAGAGCGTTTATAACATTTGGAAGCCTAAGGGATTAGAAGTGCACTTAACTCAGAGTACCCAACTGGCTCCTCGTCTGCCCTGGTTCTAAGGTCTTTCCTGAACTGGGAACACACGGCCGCACAGGCCTGTTCGCCTAAAGAACATTTATACGTATTGGAAGCACAATGGACTGGATGTGCACTTAACTCAGAGTATCCAACTGGCTTCTAGTCTACCCTTGTTCTGAGTTCTTTCTTGAACTGGGAACAAACGGCCGTATAGGCCTCTTCGCCTTAAGAGGGTTGACCCATTTTGGAAGTCGAAGGGACTGGACGTGCACTTAACGCAGAGTATTCAACTGGCTTCCAGTCTGCCCTTGTTCTAAGCTCTTTCCAGAACCGGGAACACACGACCGCATAGGCCTCTTCACCTTATGAGCATTTATACGTATTGGAAGCCTAAGGGACTGGACGTGCACTTAACTCGGAGTATTCAACTGGCTTCTAGTCTGCCCTTGTTCTAAGTTCTTTCCTGAACTGGGAACACACGGCCGCCTAGGCCTGTTCGCCGTAAGAGCATTGATACGTATTGGAAGCGTAAGGGACTGGACGTGCACTAAACTCAGAGTATGCAACTAGTTTCTAGTCTGCCCTTGTTCTCAGTTCTTTCCTGAATTGGGACCACGCGGCAGAATAGGCCTCCTCGCCGTAAGAGCCTTTATACATTTTGGGAGCCTACGGCCTTAGCCTGGTTTTACTTAGAGCTTACAACTGCTTGTGGTCCACCTTTGCTCTGCGTTCTTTCTTGAATTGCGAACACACTGCCTCCACTGAGACTTCACCTAAAGAGCGATGATACGTTTTGCCAGTCAAAGGGACTGGGTGTGCTGTTCACTCAGAGTATACAAGCAGCGTTCAGACCGTCCTTCTTCTCACTTCTTTCCTCAACTGGGAAAACACTGCCAGAATGGGTTTTAGAATTCAGCGGGATTTTACGTTTTGGAAGCAGAAGTGCATTGCCCGGCACTTAACTCACGGTCTCCTACCTGCCTAGAGAACGCCCTTGTTCGAACACCTTTCCTCCACTGGGGAAACCCTGCCGTTTAGGAGTGTTCATCTTCAGTGCGTTTGTAGGTTTGGGAAGCATCAGGGCCTTCACTTGAATTGAACTCAGAGTGTCCAATACGTTTCTAGTCTGCCCTTGTTCTAAGATCTTTCCTCACCGAGGAACTGGCTGCCACTTATGGGACTTAACCTTAAGAGCGATTATACGCGTTTTGGCAGCAGAAGGGACAGCGTGCACTTACCTTAGAGTATTCAACTTGCCTTCAGTGCGCCCAGGTTCTAACTTCATTCCATAACTGGGAACAAACTGCCATTTGTGAATCTTCACTTGAAGATCGCGTTTAGGTTTGGGAAGCATAAGCGTCGTTGTGTGCCCGAACTCAGAGTATCCAACAAGATTCCTGTCTGCCCTTGTACTAAGTTCTTTGCGGAACTGGGAACACACGGCCGCATAGGCCTGTTCGCCTTAAGAGCGTTTATAACATTTGGAAGCCTAAGGGATTAGAAGTGCACTTAACTCAGAGTACCCAACTGGCTCCTCGTCTGCCCTGGTTCTAAGGTCTTTCCTGAACTGGGAACACACGGCCGCACAGGCCTGTTCGCCTAAAGAACATTTATACGTATTGGAAGCACAATGGACTGGATGTGCACTTAACTCAGAGTATCCAACTGGCTTCTAGTCTACCCTTGTTCTGAGTTCTTTCTTGAACTGGGAACAAACGGCCGTATAGGCCTCTTCGCCTTAAGAGGGTTGACCCATTTTGGAAGTCGAAGGGACTGGACGTGCACTTAACGCAGAGTATTCAACTGGCTTCCAGTCTGCCCTTGTTCTAAGCTCTTTCCAGAACCGGGAACACACGACCGCATAGGCCTCTTCACCTTATGAGCATTTATACGTATTGGAAGCCTAAGGGACTGGACGTGCACTTAACTCGGAGTATTCAACTGGCTTCTAGTCTGCCCTTGTTCTAAGTTCTTTCCTGAACTGGGAACACACGGCCGCCTAGGCCTGTTCGCCGTAAGAGCATTGATACGTATTGGAAGCGTAAGGGACTGGACGTGCACTAAACTCAGAGTATGCAACTAGTTTCTAGTCTGCCCTTGTTCTCAGTTCTTTCCTGAATTGGGACCACGCGGCAGAATAGGCCTCCTCGCCGTAAGAGCCTTTATACATTTTGGGAGCCTACGGCCTTAGCCTGGTTTTACTTAGAGCTTACAACTGCTTGTGGTCCACCTTTGCTCTGCGTTCTTTCTTGAATTGCGAACACACTGCCTCCACTGAGACTTCACCTAAAGAGCGATGATACGTTTTGCCAGTCAAAGGGACTGGGTGTGCTGTTCACTCAGAGTATACAAGCAGCGTTCAGACCGTCCTTCTTCTCACTTCTTTCCTCAACTGGGAAAACACTGCCAGAAGGGGTTTTAGAATTCAGCGGGATTTTACGTTTTGGAAGCAGAAGTGCATTGCCCGGCACTTAACTCACGGTCTCCTACCTGCCTAGAGAACGCCCTTGTTCGAACACCTTTCCTCCACTGGGGAAACCCTGCCGTTTAGGAGTGTTCATCTTCAGTGCGTTTGTAGGTTTGGGAAGCATCAGGGCCTTCACTTGAATTGAACTCAGAGTGTCCAATACGTTTCTAGTCTGCCCTTGTTCTAAGATCTTTCCTCACCGAGGAACTGGCTGCCACTTATGGGACTTAACCTTAAGAGCGATTATACGCGTTTTGGCAGCAGAAGGGACAGCGTGCACTTACCTTAGAGTATTCAACTTGCCTTCAGTGCGCCCAGGTTCTAACTTCATTCCATAACTGGGAACAAACTGCCATTTGTGAATCTTCACTTGAAGATCGCGTTTAGGTTTGGGAAGCATAAGCGTCGTTGTGTGCCCGAACTCAGAGTATCCAACAAGATTCCTGTCTGCCCTTGTACTAAGTTCTTTTCGGAACTGGGAACACACGGCCGCATAGGCCTGTTCGCCTTAAGAGCGTTTATAACATTTGGAAGCCTAAGGGATTAGAAGTGCACTTAACTCAGAGTACCCAACTGGCTCCTCGTCTGCCCTGGTTCTAAGGTCTTTCCTGAACTGGGAACACACGGCCGCACAGGCCTGTTCGCCTAAAGAACATTTATACGTATTGGAAGCACAATGGACTGGATGTGCACTTAACTCAGAGTATCCAACTGGCTTCTAGTCTACCCTTGTTCTGAGTTCTTTCTTGAACTGGGAACAAACGGCCGTATAGGCCTCTTCGCCTTAAGAGGGTTGACCCATTTTGGAAGTCGAAGGGACTGGACGTGCACTTAACGCAGAGTATTCAACTGGCTTCCAGTCTGCCCTTGTTCTAAGCTCTTTCCAGAACCGGGAACACACGACCGCATAGGCCTCTTCACCTTATGAGCATTTATACGTATTGGAAGCCTAAGGGACTGGACGTGCACTTAACTCGGAGTATTCAACTGGCTTCTAGTCTGCCCTTGTTCTAAGTTCTTTCCTGAACTGGGAACACACGGCCGCCTAGGCCTGTTCGCCGTAAGAGCATTGATACGTATTGGAAGCGTAAGGGACTGGACGTGCACTAAACTCAGAGTAGGCAACTAGTTTCTAGTCTGCCCTTGTTCTCAGTTCTTTCCTGAATTGGGACCACGCGGCAGAATAGGCCTCCTCGCCGTAAGAGCCTTTATACATTTTGGGAGCCTACGGCCTTAGCCTGGTTTTACTTAGAGCTTACAACTGCTTGTGGTCCACCTTTGCTCTGCGTTCTTTCTTGAATTGCGAACACACTGCCTCCACTGAGACTTCACCTAAAGAGCGATGATACGTTTTGCCAGTCAAAGGGACTGGGTGTGCTGTTCACTCAGAGTATACAAGCAGCGTTCAGACCGTCCTTCTTCTCACTTCTTTCCTCAACTGGGAAAACACTGCCAGAATGGGTTTTAGAATTCAGCGGGATTTTACGTTTTGGAAGCAGAAGTGCATTGCCCGGCACTTAACTCACGGTCTCCTACCTGCCTAGAGAACGCCCTTGTTCGAACACCTTTCCTCCACTGGGGAAACCCTGCCGTTTAGGAGTGTTCATCGTCAGTGCGTTTGTAGGTTTGGGAAGCATCAGGGCCTTCACTTGAATTGAACTCAGAGTGTCCAATACGTTTCTAGTCTGCCCTTGTTCTAAGATCTTTCCTCACCGAGGAACTGGCTGCCACTTATGGGACTTAACCTTAAGAGCGATTATACGCGTTTTGGCAGCAGAAGGGACAGCGTGCACTTACCTTAGAGTATTCAACTTGCCTTCAGTGCGCCCAGGTTCTAACTTCATTCCATAAGTGGGAACAAACTGCCATTTGTGAATCTTCACTTGAAGATCGCGTTTAGGTTTGGGAAGCATAAGCGTCGTTGTGTGCCCGAACTCAGAGTATCCAACAAGATTCCTGTCTGCCCTTGTACTAAGTTCTTTTCGGAACTGGGAACACACGGCCGCATAGGCCTGTTCGCCTTAAGAGCGTTTATAACATTTGGAAGCCTAAGGGATTAGAAGTGCACTTAACTCAGAGTACCCAACTGGCTCCTCGTCTGCCCTGGTTCTAAGGTCTTTCCTGAACTGGGAACACACGGCCGCACAGGCCTGTTCGCCTAAAGAACATTTATACGTATTGGAAGCACAATGGACTGGATGTGCACTTAACTCAGAGTATCCAACTGGCTTCTAGTCTACCCTTGTTCTAAGTTCTTTCTTGAACTGGGAACAAACGGCCGTATAGGCCTCTTCGCCTTAAGAGGGTTGACCCATTTTGGAAGTCGAAGGGACTGGACGTGCACTTAACGCAGAGTATTCAACTGGCTTCCAGTCTGCCCTTGTTCTAAGCTCTTTCCAGAACCGGGAACACACGACCGCATAGGCCTCTTCACCTTATGAGCATTTATACGTATTGGAAGCCTAAGGGACTGGACGTGCACTTAACTCGGAGTATTCAACTGGCTTCTAGTCTGCCCTTGTTCTAAGTTCTTTCCTGAACTGGGAACACACGGCCGCCTAGGCCTGTTCGCCGTAAGAGCATTGCTACGTATTGGAAGCGTAAGGGACTGGACGTGCACTAAACTCAGAGTATGCAACTAGTTTCTAGTCTGCCCTTGTTCTCAGTTCTTTCCTGAATTGGGACCACGCGGCAGAATAGGCCTCCTCGCCGTAAGAGCCTTTATACATTTTGGGAGCCTACGGCCTTAGCCTGGTTTTACTTAGAGCTTACAACTGCTTGTGGTCCACCTTTGCTCTGCGTTCTTTCTTGAACTGCGTACACACTGCCTCCACTGAGACTTCACCTAAAGAGCGATGATACGTTTAGCCAGTCAAAGGGACTGGGTGTGCTGTTCACTCAGAGTATACAAGCAGCGTTCAGACCGTCCTTCTTCTCACTTCTTTCCTCAACTGGGAAAACACTGCCAGAATGGGTTTTAGAATTCAGCGGGATTTTACGTTTTGGAAGCAGAAGTGCATTGCCCGGCACTTAACTCACGGTCTCCTACCTGCCTAGAGAACGCCCTTGTTCGAACACCTTTCCTCCACTGGGGAAACCCTGCCGTTTAGGAGTGTTCATCTTCAGTGCGTTTGTAGGTTTGGGAAGCATCAGGGCCTTCACTTGAATTGAACTCAGAGTGTCCAATACGTTTCTAGTCTGCCCTTGTTCTAAGATCTTTCCTCACCGAGGAACTGGCTGCCACTTATGGGACTTAACCTTAAGAGCGATTATACGCGTTTTGGCAGCAGAAGGGACAGCGTGCACTTACCTTAGAGTATTCAACTTGCCTTCAGTGCGCCCAGGTTCTAACTTCATTCCATAAGTGGGAACAAACTGCCATTTGTGAATCTTCACTTGAAGATCGCGTTTAGGTTTGGGAAGCATAAGCGTCGTTGTGTGCCCGAACTCAGAGTATCCAACAAGATTCCTGTCTGCCCTTGTACTAAGTTCTTTTCGGAACTGGGAACACACGGCCGCATAGGCCTGTTCGCCTTAAGAGCGTTTATAACATTTGGAAGCCTAAGGGATTAGAAGTGCACTTAACTCAGAGTACCCAACTGGCTCCTCGTCTGCCCTGGTTCTAAGGTCTTTCCTGAACTGGGAACACACGGCCGCACAGGCCTGTTCGCCTAAAGAACATTTATACGTATTGGAAGCACAATGGACTGGATGTGCACTTAACTCAGAGTATCCAACTGGCTTCTAGTCTACCCTTGTTCTAAGTTCTTTCTTGAACTGGGAACAAACGGCCGTATAGGCCTCTTCGCCTTAAGAGGGTTGACCCATTTTGGAAGTCGAAGGGACTGGACGTGCACTTAACGCAGAGTATTCAACTGGCTTCCAGTCTGCCCTTGTTCTAAGCTCTTTCCAGAACCGGGAACACACGACCGCATAGGCCTCTTCACCTTATGAGCATTTATACGTATTGGAAGCCTAAGGGACTGGACGTGCACTTAACTCGGAGTATTCAACTGGCTTCTAGTCTGCCCTTGTTCTAAGTTCTTTCCTGAACTGGGAACACACGGCCACCTAGGCCTGTTCGTCGTAAGAGCATTGCTACGTATTGGAAGCGTAAGGGACTGGACGTGCACTAAACTCAGAGTATGCAACTAGTTTCTAGTCTGCCCTTGTTCTCAGTTCTTTCCTGAATTGGGACCACACGGCAGAATAGGCCTCCTCGCCGTAAGAGCCTTTATACATTTTGGGAGCCTACGGCCTTAGCCTGGTTTTACTTAGAGCTTACAACTGCTTGTGGTCCACCTTTGCTCTGCGTTCTTTCTTGAACTGCGAACACACTGCCTCCACTGAGACTTCACCTAAAGAGCGATGATACGTTTTGCCAGTCAAAGGGACTGGGTGTGCTGTTCACTCAGAGTATACAAGCAGCGTTCAGACCGTCCTTCTTCTCACTTCTTTCCTCAACTGGGAAAACACTGCCAGAATGGGTTTTAGAATTCAGCGGGATTTTACGTTTTGGAAGCAGAAGTGCATTGCCCGGCACTTAACTCACGGTCTCCTACCTGCCTAGAGAACGCCCTTGTTCGAACACCTTTCCTCCACTGGGGAAACCCTGCCGTTTAGGAGTGTTCATCTTCAGTGCGTTTGTAGGTTTGGGAAGCATCAGGGCCTTCACTTGAATTGAACTCAGAGTGTCCAATACGTTTCTAGTCTGCCCTTGTTCTAAGATCTTTCCTCACGGAGGAACTGGCTGCCACTTATGGGACTTAACCTTAAGAGCGATTATACGCGTTTTGGCAGCAGAAGGGACAGCGTGCACTTACCTTAGAGTATTCAACTTGCCTTCAGTGCGCCCAGGTTCTAACTTCATTCCATAAGTGGGAACAAACTGCCATTTGTGAATCTTCACTTGAAGATCGCGTTTAGGTTTGGGAAGCATAAGCGTCGTTGTGTGCCCGAACTCAGAGTATCCAACAAGATTCCTGTCTGCCCTTGTACTAAGTTCTTTGCGGAACTGGGAACACACGGCCGCATAGGCCTGTTCGCCTTAAGAGCGTTTATAACATTTGGAAGCCTAAGGGATTAGAAGTGCACTTAACTCAGAGTACCCAACTGGCTCCTCGTCTGCCCTGGTTCTAAGGTCTTTCCTGAACTGGGAACACACGGCCGCACAGGCCTGTTCGCCTAAAGAACATTTATACGTATTGGAAGCACAATGGACTGGATGTGCACTTAACTCAGAGTATCCAACTGGCTTCTAGTCTACCCTTGTTCTGAGTTCTTTCTTGAACTGGGAACAAACGGCCGTATAGGCCTCTTCGCCTTAAGAGGGTTGACCCATTTTGGAAGTCGAAGGGACTGGACGTGCACTTAACGCAGAGTATTCAACTGGCTTCCAGTCTGCCCTTGTTCTAAGCTCTTTCCAGAACCGGGAACACACGACCGCATAGGCCTCTTCACCTTATGAGCATTTATACGTATTGGAAGCCTAAGGGACTGGACGTGCACTTAACTCGGAGTATTCAACTGGCTTCTAGTCTGCCCTTGTTCTAAGTTCTTTCCTGAACTGGGAACACACGGCCGCCTAGGCCTGTTCGCCGTAAGAGCATTGATACGTATTGGAAGCGTAAGGGACTGGACGTGCACTAAACTCAGAGTATGCAACTAGTTTCTAGTCTGCCCTTGTTCTCAGTTCTTTCCTGAATTGGGACCACGCGGCAGAATAGGCCTCCTCGCCGTAAGAGCCTTTATACATTTTGGGAGCCTACGGCCTTAGCCTGGTTTTACTTAGAGCTTACAACTGCTTGTGGTCCACCTTTGCTCTGCGTTCTTTCTTGAACTGCGAACACACTGCCTCAACTGAGACTTCACCTAAAGAGCGATGATACGTTTTGCCAGTCAAAGGGACTGGGTGTGCTGTTCACTCAGAGTATACAAGCAGCGTTCAGACCGTCCTTCTTCTCACTTCTTTCCTCAACTGGGAAAACACTGCCAGAATGGGTTTTAGAATTAAGCGGGATTTTACGTTTTGGAAGCAGAAGTGCATTGCCCGGCACTTAACTCACGGTCTCCTACCTGCCTAGAGAACGCCCTTGTTCGAACACCTTTCCTCCACTGGGGAAACCCTGCCGTTTAGGAGTGTTCATCTTCAGTGCGTTTGTAGGTTTGGGAAGCATCAGGGCCTTCACTTGAATTGAACTCAGAGTGTCCAATACGTTTCTAGTCTGCCCTTGTTCTAAGATCTTTCCTCACCGAGGAACTGGCTGCCACTTATGGGACTTAACCTTAAGAGCGATTATACGCGTTTTGGCAGCAGAAGGGACAGCGTGCACTTACCTTAGAGTATTCAACTTGCCTTCAGTGCGCCCAGGTTCTAACTTCATTCCATAAGTGGGAACAAACTGCCATTTGTGAATCTTCACTTGAAGATCGCGTTTAGGTTTGGGAAGCATAAGCGTCGTTGTGTGCCCGAACTCAGAGTATCCAACAAGATTCCTGTCTGCCCTTGTACTAAGTTCTTTGCGGAACTGGGAACACACGGCCGCATAGGCCTGTTCGCCTTAAGAGCGTTTATAACATTTGGAAGCCTAAGGGATTAGAAGTGCCCTTAACTCAGAGTACCCAACTGGCTCCTCGTCTGCCCTGGTTCTAAGGTCTTTCCTGAACTGGGAACACACGGCCGCACAGGCCTGTTCGCCTAAAGAACATTTATACGTATTGGAAGCACAATGGACTGGATGTGCACTTAACTCAGAGTATCCAACTGGCTTCTAGTCTACCCTTGTTCTAAGTTCTTTCTTGAACTGGGAACAAACGGCCGTATAGGCCTCTTCGCCTTAAGAGGGTTGACCCATTTTGGAAGTCGAAGGGACTGGACGTGCACTTAACGCAGAGTATTCAACTGGCTTCCAGTCTGCCCTTGTTCTAAGCTCTTTCCAGAACCGGGAACACACGACCGCATAGGCCTCTTCACCTTATGAGCATTTATACGTATTGGAAGCCTAAGGGACTGGACGTGCACTTAACTCGGAGTATTCAACTGGCTTCTAGTCTGCCCTTGTTCTAAGTTCTTTCCTGAACTGGGAACACACGGCCGCCTAGGCCTGTTCGCCGTAAGAGCATTGATACGTATTGGAAGCGTAAGGGACTGGACGTGCACTAAACTCAGAGTATGCAACTAGTTTCTAGTCTGCCCTTGTTCTCAGTTCTTTCCTGAATTGGGACCACGCGGCAGAATAGGCCTCCTCGCCGTAAGAGCCTTTATACATTTTGGGAGCCTACGGCCTTAGCCTGGTTTTACTTAGAGCTTACAACTGCTTGTGGTCCACCTTTGCTCTGCGTTCTTTCTTGAACTGCGAACACACTGCCTCCACTGAGACTTCACCTAAAGAGCGATGATACGTTTTGCCAGTCAAAGGGACTGGGTGTGCTGTTCACTCAGAGTATACAAGCAGCGTTCAGACCGTCCTTCTTCTCACTTCTTTCCTCAACTGGGAAAACACTGCCAGAAGGGGTTTTAGAATTCAGCGGGATTTTACGTTTTGGAAGCAGAAGTGCATTGCCCGGCACTTAACTCACGGTCTCCTACCTGCCTAGAGAACGCCCTTGTTCGAACACCTTTCCTCCACTGGGGAAACCCTGCCGTTTAGGAGTGTTCATCTTCAGTGCGTTTGTAGGTTTGGGAAGCATCAGGGCCTTCACTTGAATTGAACTCAGAGTGTCCAATACGTTTCTAGTCTGCCCTTGTTCTAAGATCTTTCCTCACCGAGGAACTGGCTGCCACTTATGGGACTTAACCTTAAGAGCGATTATACGCGTTTTGGCAGCAGAAGGGACAGCGTGCACTTACCTTAGAGTATTCAACTTGCCTTCAGTGCGCCCAGGTTCTAACTTCATTCCATAAGTGGGAACAAACTGCCATTTGTGAATCTTCACTTGAAGATCGCGTTTAGGTTTGGGAAGCATAAGCGTCGTTGTGTGCCCGAACTCAGAGTATCCAACAAGATTCCTGTCTGCCCTTGTACTAAGTTCTTTGCGGAACTGGGAACACACGGCCGCATAGGCCTGTTCGCCTTAAGAGCGTTTATAACATTTGGAAGCCTAAGGGATTAGAAGTGCCCTTAACTCAGAGTACCCAACTGGCTCCTCGTCTGCCCTGGTTCTAAGGTCTTTCCTGAACTGGGAACACACGGCCGCACAGGCCTGTTCGCCTAAAGAACATTTATACGTATTGGAAGCACAATGGACTGGATGTGCACTTAACTCAGAGTATCCAACTGGCTTCTAGTCTACCCTTGTTCTAAGTTCTTTCTTGAACTGGGAACAAACGGCCGTATAGGCCTCTTCGCCTTAAGAGGGTTGACCCATTTTGGAAGTCGAAGGGACTGGACGTGCACTTAACGCAGAGTATTCAACTGGCTTCCAGTCTGCCCTTGTTCTAAGCTCTTTCCAGAACCGGGAACACACGACCGCATAGGCCTCTTCACCTTATGAGCATTTATACGTATTGGAAGCCTAAGGGACTGGACGTGCACTTAACTCGGAGTATTCAACTGGCTTCTAGTCTGCCCTTGTTCTAAGTTCTTTCCTGAACTGGGAACACACGGCCGCCTAGGCCTGTTCGCCGTAAGAGCATTGATACGTATTGGAAGCGTAAGGGACTGGACGTGCACTAAACTCAGAGTATGCAACTAGTTTCTAGTCTGCCCTTGTTCTCAGTTCTTTCCTGAATTGGGACCACGCGGCAGAATAGGCCTCCTCGCACTAAGAGCCTTTATACATTTTGGGAGCCTACGGCCTTAGCCTGGTTTTACTTAGAGCTTACAACTGCTTGTGGTCCACCTTTGCTCTGCGTTCTTTCTTGAACTGCGAACACACTGCCTCCAATGAGACTTCACCTAAAGAGCGATGATACGTTTTGCCAGTCAAAGGGACTGGGTGTGCTGTTCACTCAGAGTATACAAGCAGCGTTCAGACCGTCCTTCTTCTCACTTCTTTCCTCAACTGGGAAAACACTGCCAGAATGGGTTTTAGAATTCAGCGGGATTTTACGTTTTGGAAGCAGAAGTGCATTGCCCGGCACTTAACTCACGGTCTCCTACCTGCCTAGAGAACGCCCTTGTTCGAACACCTTTCCTCCACTGGGGAAACCCTGCCGTTTAGGAGTGTTCATCTTCAGTGCGTTTGTAGGTTTGGGAAGCATCAGGGCCTTCACTTGAATTGAACTCAGAGTGTCCAATACGTTTCTAGTCTGCCCTTGTTCTAAGATCTTTCCTCACCGAGGAACTGGCTGCCACTTATGGGACTTAACCTTAAGAGCGATTATACGCGTTTTGGCAGCAGAAGGGACAGCGTGCACTTACCTTAGAGTATTCAACTTGCCTTCAGTGCGCCCAGGTTCTAACTTCATTCCATAAGTGGGAACAAACTGCCATTTGTGAATCTTCACTTGAAGATCGCGTTTAGGTTTGGGAAGCATAAGCGTCGTTGTGTGCCCGAACTCAGAGTATCCAACAAGATTCCTGTCTGCCCTTGTACTAAGTTCTTTTCGGAACTGGGAACACACGGCCGCATAGGCCTGTTCGCCTTAAGAGCGTTTATAACATTTGGAAGCCTAAGGGATTAGAAGTGCACTTAACTCAGAGTACCCAACTGGCTCCTCGTCTGCCCTGGTTCTAAGGTCTTTCCTGAACTGGGAACACACGGCCGCACAGGCCTGTTCGCCTAAAGAACATTTATACGTATTGGAAGCACAATGGACTGGATGTGCACTTAACTCAGAGTATCCAACTGGCTTCTAGTCTACCCTTGTTCTAAGTTCTTTCTTGAACTGGGAACAAACGGCCGTATAGGCCTCTTCGCCTTAAGAGGGTTGACCCATTTTGGAAGTCGAAGGGACTGGACGTGCACTTAACGCAGTGTATTCAACTGGCTTCCAGTCTGCCCTTGTTCTAAGCTCTTTCCAGAACCGGGAACACACGACCGCATAGGCCTCTTCACCTTATGAGCATTTATACGTATTGGAAGCCTCAGGGACTGGACGTGCACTTAACTCGGAGTATTCAACTGGCTTCTAGTCTGCCCTTGTTCTAAGTTCTTTCCTGAACTGGGAACACACGGCCGCCTAGGCCTGTTCGCCGTAAGAGCATTGATACGTATTGGAAGCGTAAGGGACTGGACGTGCACTAAACTCAGAGTATGCAACTAGTTTCTAGTCTGCCCTTGTTCTCAGTTCTTTCCTGAATTGGGACCACGCGGCAGAATAGGCCTCCTCGCCGTAAGAGCCTTTATACATTTTGGGAGCCTACGGCCTTAGCCTGGTTTTACTTAGAGCTTACAACTGCTTGTGGTCCACCTTTGCTCTGCGTTCTTTCTTGAACTGCGAACACACTGCCTCCACTGAGACTTCACCTAAAGAGCGATGATACGTTTTGCCAGTCAAAGGGACTGGGTGTGCTGTTCACTCAGAGTATACAAGCAGCGTTCAGACCGTCCTTCTTCTCACTTCTTTCCTCAACTGGGAAAACACTGCCAGAATGGGTTTTAGAATTCAGCGGGATTTTACGTTTTGGAAGCAGAAGTGCATTGCCCGGCACTTAACTCACGGTCTCCTACCTGCCTAGAGAACGCCCTTGTTCGAACACCTTTCCTCCACTGGGGAAACCCTGCCGTTTAGGAGTGTTCATCTTCAGTGCGTTTGTAGGTTTGGGAAGCATCAGGGCCTTCACTTGAATTGAACTCAGAGTGTCCAATACGTTTCTAGTCTGCCCTTGTTCTAAGATCTTTCCTCACCGAGGAACTGGCTGCCACTTATGGGACTTAACCTTAAGAGCGATTATACGCGTTTTGGCAGCAGAAGGGACAGCGTGCACTTACCTTAGAGTATTCAACTTGCCTTCAGTGCGCCCAGGTTCTAACTTCATTCCATAACTGGGAACAAACTGCCATTTGTGAATCTTCACTTGAAGATCGCGTTTAGGTTTGGGAAGCATAAGCGTCGTTGTGTGCCCGAACTCAGAGTATCCAACAAGATTCCTGTCTGCCCTTGTACTAAGTTCTTTTCGGAACTGGGAACACACGGCCGCATAGGCCTGTTCGCCTTAAGAGCGTTTATAACATTTGGAAGCCTAAGGGATTAGAAGTGCACTTAACTCAGAGTACCCAACTGGCTCCTCGTCTGCCCTGGTTCTAAGGTCTTTCCTGAACTGGGAACACACGGCCGCACAGGCCTGTTCGCCTAAAGAACATTTATACGTATTGGAAGCACAATGGACTGGATGTGCACTTAACTCAGAGTATCCAACTGGCTTCTAGTCTACCCTTGTTCTAAGTTCTTTCTTGAACTGGGAACAAACGGCCGTATAGGCCTCTTCGCCTTAAGAGGGTTGACACATTTTGGAAGTCGAAGGGACTGGACGTGCACTTAACGCAGAGTATTCAACTGGCTTCCAGTCTGCCCTTGTTCTAAGCTCTTTCCAGAACCGGGAACACACGACCGCATAGGCCTCTTCACCTTATGAGCATTTATACGTATTGGAAGCCTAAGGGACTGGACGTGCACTTAACTCGGAGTATTCAACTGGCTTCTAGTCTGCCCTTGTTCTAAGTTCTTTCCTGAACTGGGAACACACGGCCGCCTAGGCCTGTTCGCCGTAAGAGCATTGATACGTATTGGAAGCGTAAGGGACTGGACGTGCACTAAACTCAGAGTATGCAACTAGTTTCTAGTCTGCCCTTGTTCTCAGTTCTTTCCTGAATTGGGACCACGCGGCAGAATAGGCCTCCTCGCACTAAGAGCCTTTATACATTTTGGGAGCCTACGGCCTTAGCCTGGTTTTACTTAGAGCTTACAACTGCTTGTGGTCCACCTTTGCTCTGCGTTCTTTCTTGAACTGCGAACACACTGCCTCCAATGAGACTTCACCTAAAGAGCGATGATACGTTTTGCCAGTCAAAGGGACTGGGTGTGCTGTTCACTCAGAGTATACAAGCAGCGTTCAGACCGTCCTTCTTCTCACTTCTTTCCTCAACTGGGAAAACACTGCCAGAATGGGTTTTAGAATTCAGCGGGATTTTACGTTTTGGAAGCAGAAGTGCATTGCCCGGCACTTAACTCACGGTCTCCTACCTGCCTAGAGAACGCCCTTGTTCGAACACCTTTCCTCCACTGGGGAAACCCTGCCGTTTAGGAGTGTTCATCTTCAGTGCGTTTGTAGGTTTGGGAAGCATCAGGGCCTTCACTTGAATTGAACTCAGAGTGTCCAATACGTTTCTAGTCTGCCCTTGTTCTAAGATCTTTCCTCACCGAGGAACTGGCTGCCACTTATGGGACTTAACCTTAAGAGCGATTATACGCGTTTTGGCAGCAGAAGGGACAGCGTGCACTTACCTTAGAGTATTCAACTTGCCTTCAGTGCGCCCAGGTTCTAACTTCATTCCATAAGTGGGAACAAACTGCCATTTGTGAATCTTCACTTGAAGATCGCGTTTAGGTTTGGGAAGCATAAGCGTCGTTGTGTGCCCGAACTCAGAGTATCCAACAAGATTCCTGTCTGCCCTTGTACTAAGTTCTTTTCGGAACTGGGAACACACGGCCGCATAGGCCTGTTCGCCTTAAGAGCGTTTATAACATTTGGAAGCCTAAGGGATTAGAAGTGCACTTAACTCAGAGTACCCAACTGGCTCCTCGTCTGCCCTGGTTCTAAGGTCTTTCCTGAACTGGGAACACACGGCCGCACAGGCCTGTTCGCCTAAAGAACATTTATACGTATTGGAAGCACAATGGACTGGATGTGCACTTAACTCAGAGTATCCAACTGGCTTCTAGTCTACCCTTGTTCTGAGTTCTTTCTTGAACTGGGAACAAACGGCCGTATAGGCCTCTTCGCCTTAAGAGGGTTGACCCATTTTGGAAGTCGAAGGGACTGGACGTGCACTTAACGCAGAGTATTCAACTGGCTTCCAGTCTGCCCTTGTTCTAAGCTCTTTCCAGAACCGGGAACACACGACCGCATAGGCCTCTTCACCTTATGAGCATTTATACGTATTGGAAGCCTAAGGGACTGGACGTGCACTTAACTCGGAGTATTCAACTGGCTTCTAGTCTGCCCTTGTTCTAAGTTCTTTCCTGAACTGGGAACACACGGCCGCCTAGGCCTGTTCGCCGTAAGAGCATTGATACGTATTGGAAGCGTAAGGGACTGGACGTGCACTAAACTCAGAGTATGCAACTAGTTTCTAGTCTGCCCTTGTTCTCAGTTCTTTCCTGAATTGGGACCACGCGGCAGAATAGGCCTCCTCGCCGTAAGAGCCTTTATACATTTTGGGAGCCTACGGCCTTAGCCTGGTTTTACTTAGAGCTTACAACTGCTTGTGGTCCACCTTTGCTCTGCGTTCTTTCTTGAATTGCGAACACACTGCCTCCACTGAGACTTCACCTAAAGAGCGATGATACGTTTTGCCAGTCAAAGGGACTGGGTGTGCTGTTCACTCAGAGTATACAAGCAGCGTTCAGACCGTCCTTCTTCTCACTTCTTTCCTCAACTGGGAAAACACTGCCAGAATGGGTTTTAGAATTCAGCGGGATTTTACGTTTTGGAAGCAGAAGTGCATTGCCCGGCACTTAACTCACGGTCTCCTACCTGCCTAGAGAACGCCCTTGTTCGAACACCTTTCCTCCACTGGGGAAACCCTGCCGTTTAGGAGTGTTCATCTTCAGTGCGTTTGTAGGTTTGGGAAGCATCAGGGCCTTCACTTGAATTGAACTCAGAGTGTCCAATACGTTTCTAGTCTGCCCTTGTTCTAAGATCTTTCCTCACCGAGGAACTGGCTGCCACTTATGGGACTTAACCTTAAGAGCGATTATACGCGTTTTGGCAGCAGAAGGGACAGCGTGCACTTACCTTAGAGTATTCAACTTGCCTTCAGTGCGCCCAGGTTCTAACTTCATTCCATAACTGGGAACAAACTGCCATTTGTGAATCTTCACTTGAAGATCGCGTTTAGGTTTGGGAAGCATAAGCGTCGTTGTGTGCCCGAACTCAGAGTATCCAACAAGATTCCTGTCTGCCCTTGTACTAAGTTCTTTTCGGAACTGGGAACACACGGCCGCATAGGCCTGTTCGCCTTAAGAGCGTTTATAACATTTGGAAGCCTAAGGGATTAGAAGTGCACTTAACTCAGAGTACCCAACTGGCTCCTCATCTGCCCTGGTTCTAAGGTCTTTCCTGAACTGGGAACACACGGCCGCACAGGCCTGTTCGCCTAAAGAACATTTATACGTATTGGAAGCACAATGGACTGGATGTGCACTTAACTCAGAGTATCCAACTGGCTTCTAGTCTACCCTTGTTCTGAGTTCTTTCTTGAACTGGGAACAAACGGCCGTATAGGCCTCTTCGCCTTAAGAGGGTTGACCCATTTTGGAAGTCGAAGGGACTGGACGTGCACTTAACGCAGAGTATTCAACTGGCTTCCAGTCTGCCCTTGTTCTAAGCTCTTTCCAGAACCGGGAACACACGACCGCATAGGCCTCTTCACCTTATGAGCATTTATACGTATTGGAAGCCTAAGGGACTGGACGTGCACTTAACTCGGAGTATTCAACTGGCTTCTAGTCTGCCCTTGTTCTAAGTTCTTTCCTGAACTGGGAACACACGGCCGCCTAGGCCTGTTCGCCGTAAGAGCATTGCTACGTATTGGAAGCGTAAGGGACTGGACGTGCACTAAACTCAGAGTATGCAACTAGTTTCTAGTCTGCCCTTGTTCTCAGTTCTTTCCTGAATTGGGACCACGCGGCAGAATAGGCCTCCTCGCCGTAAGAGCCTTTATACATTTTGGGAGCCTACGGCCTTAGCCTGGTTTTACTTAGAGCTTACAACTGCTTGTGGTCCACCTTTGCTCTGCGTTCTTTCTTGAACTGCGAACACACTGCCTCCACTGAGACTTCACCTAAAGAGCGATGATACGTTTTGCCAGTCAAAGGGACTGGGTGTGCTGTTCACTCAGAGTATACAAGCAGCGTTCAGACCGTCCTTCTTCTCACTTCTTTCCTCAACTGGGAAAACACTGCCAGAATGGGTTTTAGAATTCAGCGGGATTTTACGTTTTGGAAGCAGAAGTGCATTGCCCGGCACTTAACTCACGGTCTCCTACCTGCCTAGAGAACGCCCTTGTTCGAACACCTTTCCTCCACTGGGGAATCCCTGCCGATTAGGAGTGTTCATCGTCAGTGCGTTTGTAGGTTTGGGAAGCATCAGGGCCTTCACTTGAATTGAACTCAGAGTGTCCAATACGTTTCTAGTCTGCCCTTGTTCTAAGATCTTTCCTCACCGAGGAACTGGCTGCCACTTATGGGACTTAACCTTAAGAGCGATTATACGCGTTTTGGCAGCAGAAGGGACAGCGTGCACTTACCTTAGAGTATTCAACTTGCCTTCAGTGCGCCCAGGTTCTAACTTCATTCCATAAGTGGGAACAAACTGCCATTTGTGAATCTTCACTTGAAGATCGCGTTTAGGTTTGGGAAGCATAAGCGTCGTTGTGTGCCCGAACTCAGAGTATCCAACAAGATTCCTGTCTGCCCTTGTACTAAGTTCTTTTCGGAACTGGGAACACACGGCCGCATAGGCCTGTTCGCCTTAAGAGCGTTTATAACATTTGGAAGCCTAAGGGATTAGAAGTGCACTTAACTCAGAGTACCCAACTGGCTCCTCGTCTGCCCTGGTTCTAAGGTCTTTCCTGAACTGGGAACACACGGCCGCACAGGCCTGTTCGCCTAAAGAACATTTATACGTATTGGAAGCACAATGGACTGGATGTGCACTTAACTCAGAGTATCCAACTGGCTTCTAGTCTACCCTTGTTCTAAGTTCTTTCTTGAACTGGGAACAAACGGCCGTATAGGCCTCTTCGCCTTAAGAGGGTTGACCCATTTTGGAAGTCGAAGGGACTGGACGTGCACTTAACGCAGAGTATTCAACTGGCTTCCAGTCTGCCCTTGTTCTAAGCTCTTTCCAGAACCGGGAACACACGACCGCATAGGCCTCTTCACTTTATGAGCATTTATACGTATTGGAAGCCTAAGGGACTGGACGTGCACTTAACTCGGAGTATTCAACTGGCTTCTAGTCTGCCCTTGTTCTAAGTTCTTTCCTGAACTGGGAACACACGGCCGCCTAGGCCTGTTCGCCGTAAGAGCATTGCTACGTATTGGAAGCGTAAGGGACTGGACGTGCACTAAACTCAGAGTATGCAACTAGTTTCTAGTCTGCCCTTGTTCTCAGTTCTTTCCTGAATTGGGACCACGCGGCAGAATAGGCCTCCTCGCCGTAAGAGCCTTTATACATTTTGGGAGCCTACGGCCTTAGCCTGGTTTTACTTAGAGCTTACAACTGCTTGTGGTCCACCTTTGCTCTGCGTTCTTTCTTGAACTGCGAACACACTGCCTCCACTGAGACTTCACCTAAAGAGCGATGATACGTTTAGCCAGTCAAAGGGACTGGGTGTGCTGTTCACTCAGAGTATACAAGCAGCGTTCAGACCGTCCTTCTTCTCACTTCTTTCCTCAACTGGGAAAACACTGCCAGAATGGGTTTTAGAATTCAGCGGGATTTTACGTTTTGGAAGCAGAAGTGCATTGCCCGGCACTTAACTCACGGTCTCCTACCTGCCTAGAGAACGCCCTTGTTCGAACACCTTTCCTCCACTGGGGAAACCCTGCCGTTTAGGAGTGTTCATCTTCAGTGCGTTTGTAGGTTTGGGAAGCATCAGGGCCTTCACTTGAATTGAACTCAGAGTGTCCAATACGTTTCTAGTCTGCCCTTGTTCTAAGATCTTTCCTCACCGAGGAACTGGCTGCCACTTATGGGACTTAACCTTAAGAGCGATTATACGCGTTTTGGCAGCAGAAGGGACAGCGTGCACTTACCTTAGAGTATTCAACTTGCCTTCAGTGCGCCCAGGTTCTAACTTCATTCCATAAGTGGGAACAAACTGCCATTTGTGAATCTTCACTTGAAGATCGCGTTTAGGTTTGGGAAGCATAAGCGTCGTTGTGTGCCCGAACTCAGAGTATCCAACAAGATTCCTGTCTGCCCTTGTACTAAGTTCTTTTCGGAACTGGGAACACACGGCCGCATAGGCCTGTTCGCCTTAAGAGCGTTTATAACATTTGGAAGCCTAAGGGATTAGAAGTGCCCTTAACTCAGAGTACCCAACTGGCTCCTCGTCTGCCTTGGTTCTAAGGTCTTTCCTGAACTGGGAACACACGGCCGCACAGGCCTGTTCGCCTAAAGAACATTTATACGTATTGGAAGCACAATGGACTGGATGTGCACTTAACTCAGAGTATCCAACTGGCTTCTAGTCTACCCTTGTTCTAAGTTCTTTCTTGAACTGGGAACAAACGGCCGTATAGGCCTCTTCGCCTTAAGAGGGTTGACCCATTTTGGAAGTCGAAGGGACTGGACGTGCACTTAACGCAGAGTATTCAACTGGCTTCCAGTCTGCCCTTGTTCTAAGCTCTTTCCAGAACCGGGAACACACGACCGCATAGGCCTCTTCACCTTATGAGCATTTATACGTATTGGAAGCCTAAGGGACTGGACGTGCACTTAACTCGGAGTATTCAACTGGCTTCTAGTCTGCCCTTGTTCTAAGTTCTTTCCTGAACTGGGAACACACGGCCGCCTAGGCCTGTTCGCCGTAAGAGCATTGATACGTATTGGAAGCGTAAGGGACTGGACGTGCACTAAACTCAGAGTATGCAACTAGTTTCTAGTCTGCCCTTGTTCTCAGTTCTTTCCTGAATTGGGACCACGCGGCAGAATAGGCCTCCTCGCCGTAAGAGCCTTTATACATTTTGGGAGCCTACGGCCTTAGCCTGGTTTTACTTAGAGCTTACAACTGCTTGTGGTCCACCTTTGCTCTGCGTTCTTTCTTGAACTGCGAACACACTGCCTCCACTGAGACTTCACCTAAAGAGCGATGATACGTTTTGCCAGTCAAAGGGACTGGGTGTGCTGTTCACTCAGAGTATACAAGCAGCGTTCAGACCGTCCTTCTTCTCACTTCTTTCCTCAACTGGGAAAACACTGCCAGAATGGGTTTTAGAATTCAGCGGGATTTTACGTTTTGGAAGCAGAAGTGCATTGCCCGGCACTTAACTCACGGTCTCCTACCTGCCTAGAGAACGCCCTTGTTCGAACACCTTTCCTCCACTGGGGAAACCCTGCCGTTTAGGAGTGTTGATCTTCAGTGCGTTTGTAGGTTTGGGAAGCATCAGGGCCTTCACTTGAATTGAACTCAGAGTGTCCAATACGTTTCTAGTCTGCCCTTGTTCTAAGATCTTTCCTCACCGAGGAACTGGCTGCCACTTATGGGACTTAACCTTAAGAGCGATTATACGCGTTTTGGCAGCAGAAGGGACAGCGTGCACTTACCTTAGAGTATTCAACTTGCCTTCAGTGCGCCCAGGTTCTAACTTCATTCCATAAGTGGGAACAAACTGCCATTTGTGAATCTTCACTTGAAGATCGCGTTTAGGTTTGGGAAGCATAAGCGTCGTTGTGTGCCCGAACTCAGAGTATCCAACAAGATTCCTGTCTGCCCTTGTACTAAGTTCTTTGCGGAACTGGGAACACACGGCCGCATAGGCCTGTTCGCCTTAAGAGCGTTTATAACATTTGGAAGCCTAAGGGATTAGAAGTGCCCTTAACTCAGAGTACCCAACTGGCTCCTCGTCTGCCCTGGTTCTAAGGTCTTTCCTGAACTGGGAACACACGGCCGCACAGGCCTGTTCGCCTAAAGAACATTTATACGTATTGGAAGCACAATGGACTGGATGTGCACTTAACTCAGAGTATCCAACTGGCTTCTAGTCTACCCTTGTTCTAAGTTCTTTCTTGAACTGGGAACAAACGGCCGTATAGGCCTCTTCGCCTTAAGAGGGTTGACACATTTTGGAAGTCGAAGGGACTGGACGTGCACTTAACGCAGAGTATTCAACTGGCTTCCAGTCTGCCCTTGTTCTAAGCTCTTTCCAGAACCGGGAACACACGACCGCATAGGCCTCTTCACCTTATGAGCATTTATACGTATTGGAAGCCTAAGGGACTGGACGTGCACTTAACTCGGAGTATTCAACTGGCTTCTAGTCTGCCCTTGTTCTAAGTTCTTTCCTGAACTGGGAACACACGGCCGCCTAGGCCTGTTCGCCGTAAGAGCATTGATACGTATTGGAAGCGTAAGGGACTGGACGTGCACTAAACTCAGAGTATGCAACTAGTTTCTAGTCTGCCCTTGTTCTCAGTTCTTTCCTGAATTGGGACCACGCGGCAGAATAGGCCTCCTCGCCGTAAGAGCCTTTATACATTTTGGGAGCCTACGGCCTTAGCCTGGTTTTACTTAGAGCTTACAACTGCTTGTGGTCCACCTTTGCTCTGCGTTCTTTCTTGAACTGCGAACACACTGCCTCCACTGAGACTTCACCTAAAGAGCGATGATACGTTTTGCCAGTCAAAGGGACTGGGTGTGCTGTTCACTCAGAGTATACAAGCAGCGTTCAGACCGTCCTTCTTCTCACTTCTTTCCTCAACTGGGAAAACACTGCCAGAATGGGTTTTAGAATTAAGCGGGATTTTACGTTTTGGAAGCAGAAGTGCATTGCCCGGCACTTAACTCACGGTCTCCTACCTGCCTAGAGAACGCCCTTGTTCGAACACCTTTCCTCCACTGGGGAAACCCTGCCGTTTAGGAGTGTTCATCTTCAGTGCGTTTGTAGGTTTGGGAAGCATCAGGGCCTTCACTTGAATTGAACTCAGAGTGTCCAATACGTTTCTAGTCTGCCCTTGTTCTAAGATCTTTCCTCACCGAGGAACTGGCTGCCACTTATGGGACTTAACCTTAAGAGCGATTATACGCGTTTTGGCAGCAGAAGGGACAGCGTGCACTTACCTTAGAGTATTCAACTTGCCTTCAGTGCGCCCAGGTTCTAACTTCATTCCATAAGTGGGAACAAACTGCCATTTGTGAATCTTCACTTGAAGATCGCGTTTAGGTTTGGGAAGCATAAGCGTCGTTGTGTGCCCGAACTCAGAGTATCCAACAAGATTCCTGTCTGCCCTTGTACTAAGTTCTTTTCGGAACTGGGAACACACGGCCGCATAGGCCTGTTCGCCTTAAGAGCGTTTATAACATTTGGAAGCCTAAGGGATTAGAAGTGCCCTTAACTCAGAGTACCCAACTGGCTCCTCGTCTGCCTTGGTTCTAAGGTCTTTCCTGAACTGGGAACACACGGCCGCACAGGCCTGTTCGCCTAAAGAACATTTATACGTATTGGAAGCACAATGGACTGGATGTGCACTTAACTCAGAGTATCCAACTGGCTTCTAGTCTACCCTTGTTCTAAGTTCTTTCTTGAACTGGGAACAAACGGCCGTATAGGCCTCTTCGCCTTAAGAGGGTTGACCCATTTTGGAAGTCGAAGGGACTGGACGTGCACTTAACGCAGAGTATTCAACTGGCTTCCAGTCTGCCCTTGTTCTAAGCTCTTTCCAGAACCGGGAACACACGACCGCATAGGCCTCTTCACCTTATGAGCATTTATACGTATTGGAAGCCTAAGGGACTGGACGTGCACTTAACTCGGAGTATTCAACTGGCTTCTAGTCTGCCCTTGTTCTAAGTTCTTTCCTGAACTGGGAACACACGGCCGCCTAGGCCTGTTCGCCGTAAGAGCATTGATACGTATTGGAAGCGTAAGGGACTGGACGTGCACTAAACTCAGAGTATGCAACTAGTTTCTAGTCTGCCCTTGTTCTCAGTTCTTTCCTGAATTGGGACCACGCGGCAGAATAGGCCTCCTCGCCGTAAGAGCCTTTATACATTTTGGGAGCCTACGGCCTTAGCCTGGTTTTACTTAGAGCTTACAACTGCTTGTGGTCCACCTTTGCTCTGCGTTCTTTCTTGAACTGCGAACACACTGCCTCCACTGAGACTTCACCTAAAGAGCGATGATACGTTTTGCCAGTCAAAGGGACTGGGTGTGCTGTTCACTCAGAGTATACAAGCAGCGTTCAGACCGTCCTTCTTCTCACTTCTTTCCTCAACTGGGAAAACACTGCCAGAATGGGTTTTAGAATTAAGCGGGATTTTACGTTTTGGAAGCAGAAGTGCATTGCCCGGCACTTAACTCACGGTCTCCTACCTGCCTAGAGAACGCCCTTGTTCGAACACCTTTCCTCCACTGGGGAAACCCTGCCGTTTAGGAGTGTTCATCTTCAGTGCGTTTGTAGGTTTGGGAAGCATCAGGGCCTTCACTTGAATTGAACTCAGAGTGTCCAATACGTTTCTAGTCTGCCCTTGTTCTAAGATCTTTCCTCACCGAGGAACTGGCTGCCACTTATGGGACTTAACCTTAAGAGCGATTATACGCGTTTTGGCAGCAGAAGGGACAGCGTGCACTTACCTTAGAGTATTCAACTTGCCTTCAGTGCGCCCAGGTTCTAACTTCATTCCATAAGTGGGAACAAACTGCCATTTGTGAATCTTCACTTGAAGATCGCGTTTAGGTTTGGGAAGCATAAGCGTCGTTGTGTGCCCGAACTCAGAGTATCCAACAAGATTCCTGTCTGCCCTTGTACTAAGTTCTTTGCGGAACTGGGAACACACGGCCGCATAGGCCTGTTCGCCTTAAGAGCGTTTATAACATTTGGAAGCCTAAGGGATTAGAAGTGCCCTTAACTCAGAGTACCCAACTGGCTCCTCGTCTGCCCTGGTTCTAAGGTCTTTCCTGAACTGGGAACACACGGCCGCACAGGCCTGTTCGCCTAAAGAACATTTATACGTATTGGAAGCACAATGGACTGGATGTGCACTTAACTCAGAGTATCCAACTGGCTTCTAGTCTACCCTTGTTCTAAGTTCTTTCTTGAACTGGGAACAAACGGCCGTATAGGCCTCTTCGCCTTAAGAGGGTTGACCCATTTTGGAAGTCGAAGGGACTGGACGTGCACTTAACGAAGAGTATTCAACTGGCTTCCAGTCTGCCCTTGTTCTAAGCTCTTTCCAGAACCGGGAACACACGACCGCATAGGCCTCTTCACCTTATGAGCATTTATACGTATTGGAAGCCTAAGGGACTGGACGTGCACTTAACTCGGAGTATTCAACTGGCTTCTAGTCTGCCCTTGTTCTAAGTTCTTTCCTGAACTGGGAACACACGGCCGCCTAGGCCTGTTCGCCGTAAGAGCATTGATACGTATTGGAAGCGTAAGGGACTGGACGTGCACTAAACTCAGAGTATGCAACTAGTTTCTAGTCTGCCCTTGTTCTCAGTTCTTTCCTGAATTGGGACCACGCGGCAGAATAGGCCTCCTCGCCGTAAGAGCCTTTATACATTTTGGGAGCCTACGGCCTTAGCCTGGTTTTACTTAGAGCTTACAACTGCTTGTGGTCCACCTTTGCTCTGCGTTCTTTCTTGAACTGCGAACACACTGCCTCCACTGAGACTTCACCTAAAGAGCGATGATACGTTTTGCCAGTCAAAGGGACTGGGTGTGCTGTTCACTCAGAGTATACAAGCAGCGTTCAGACCGTCCTTCTTCTCACTTCTTTCCTCAACTGGGAAAACACTGCCAGAATGGGTTTTAGAATTCAGCGGGATTTTACGTTTTGGAAGCAGAAGTGCATTGCCCGGCACTTAACTCACGGTCTCCTACCTGCCTAGAGAACGCCCTTGTTCGAACACCTTTCCTCCACTGGGGAAACCCTGCCGTTTAGGAGTGTTCATCTTCAGTGCGTTTGTAGGTTTGGGAAGCATCAGGGCCTTCACTTGAATTGAACTCAGAGTGTCCAATACGTTTCTAGTCTGCCCTTGTTCTAAGATCTTTCCTCACCGAGGAACTGGCTGCCACTTATGGGACTTAACCTTAAGAGCGATTATACGCGTTTTGGCAGCAGAAGGGACTGCGTGCACTTACCTTAGAGTATTCAACTTGCCTTCAGTGCGCCCAGGTTCTAACTTCATTCCATAAGTGGGAACAAACTGCCATTTGTGAATCTTCACTTGAAGATCGCGTTTAGGTTTGGGAAGCATAAGCGTCGTTGTGTGCCCGAACTCAGAGTATCCAACAAGATTCCTGTCTGCCCTTGTACTAAGTTCTTTGCGGAACTGGGAACACACGGCCGCATAGGCCTGTTCGCCTTAAGAGCGTTTATAACATTTGGAAGCCTAAGGGATTAGAAGTGCCCTTAACTCAGAGTACCCAACTGGCTCCTCGTCTGCCCTGGTTCTAAGGTCTTTCCTGAACTGGGAACACACGGCCGCACAGGCCTGTTCGCCTAAAGAACATTTATACGTATTGGAAGCACAATGGACTGGATGTGCACTTAACTCAGAGTATCCAACTGGCTTCTAGTCTACCCTTGTTCTAAGTTCTTTCTTGAACTGGGAACAAACGGCCGTATAGGCCTCTTCGCCTTAAGAGGGTTGACCCATTTTGGAAGTCGAAGGGACTGGACGTGCACTTAACGAAGAGTATTCAACTGGCTTCCAGTCTGCCCTTGTTCTAAGCTCTTTCCAGAACCGGGAACACACGACCGCATAGGCCTCTTCACCTTATGAGCATTTATACGTATTGGAAGCCTAAGGGACTGGACGTGCACTTAACTCGGAGTATTCAACTGGCTTCTAGTCTGCCCTTGTTCTAAGTTCTTTCCTGAACTGGGAACACACGGCCGCCTAGGCCTGTTCGCCGTAAGAGCATTGATACGTATTGGAAGCGTAAGGGACTGGACGTGCACTAAACTCAGAGTATGCAACTAGTTTCTAGTCTGCCCTTGTTCTCAGTTCTTTCCTGAATTGGGACCACGCGGCAGAATAGGCCTCCTCGCCGTAAGAGCCTTTATACATTTTGGGAGCCTACGGCCTTAGCCTGGTTTTACTTAGAGCTTACAACTGCTTGTGGTCCACCTTTGCTCTGCGTTCTTTCTTGAACTGCGAACACACTGCCTCCACTGAGACTTCACCTAAAGAGCGATGATACGTTTTGCCAGTCAAAGGGACTGGGTGTGCTGTTCACTCAGAGTATACAAGCAGCGTTCAGACCGTCCTTCTTCTCACTTCTTTCCTCAACTGGGAAAACACTGCCAGAATGGGTTTTAGAATTCAGCGGGATTTTACGTTTTGGAAGCAGAAGTGCATTGCCCGGCACTTAACTCACGGTCTCCTACCTGCCTAGAGAACGCCCTTGTTCGAACACCTTTCCTCCACTGGGGAAACCCTGCCGTTTAGGAGTGTTCATCTTCAGTGCGTTTGTAGGTTTGGGAAGCATCAGGGCCTTCACTTGAATTGAACTCAGAGTGTCCAATACGTTTCTAGTCTGCCCTTGTTCTAAGATCTTTCCTCACCGAGGAACTGGCTGCCACTTATGGGACTTAACCTTAAGAGCGATTATACGCGTTTTGGCAGCAGAAGGGACAGCGTGCACTTACCTTAGAGTATTCAACTTGCCTTCAGTGCGCCCAGGTTCTAACTTCATTCCATAAGTGGGAACAAACTGCCATTTGTGAATCTTCACTTGAAGATCGCGTTTAGGTTTGGGAAGCATAAGCGTCGTTGTGTGCCCGAACTCAGAGTATCCAACAAGATTCCTGTCTGCCCTTGTACTAAGTTCTTTTCGGAACTGGGAACACACGGCCGCATAGGCCTGTTCGCCTTAAGAGCGTTTATAACATTTGGAAGCCTAAGGGATTAGAAGTGCACTTAACTCAGAGTACCCAACTGGCTCCTCGTCTGCCCTGGTTCTAAGGTCTTTCCTGAACTGGGAACACACGGCCGCACAGGCCTGTTCGCCTAAAGAACATTTATACGTATTGGAAGCACAATGGACTGGATGTGCACTTAACTCAGAGTATCCAACTGGCTTCTAGTCTACCCTTGTTCTAAGTTCTTTCTTGAACTGGGAACAAACGGCCGTATAGGCCTCTTCGCCTTAAGAGGCTTGACCCATTTTGGAAGTCGAAGGGACTGGACGTGCACTTAACGCAGAGTATTCAACTGGCTTCCAGTCTGCCCTTGTTCTAAGCTCTTTCCAGAACCGGGAACACACGACCGCATAGGCCTCTTCACCTTATGAGCATTTATACGTATTGGAAGCCTAAGGGACTGGACGTGCACTTAACTCGGAGTATTCAACTGGCTTCTAGTCTGCCCTTGTTCTAAGTTCTTTCCTGAACTGGGAACACACGGCCGCCTAGGCCTGTTCGCCGTAAGAGCATTGATACGTATTGGAAGCGTAAGGGACTGGACGTGCACTAAACTCAGAGTATGCAACTAGTTTCTAGTCTGCCCTTGTTCTCAGTTCTTTCCTGAATTGGGACCACGCGGCAGAATAGGCCTCCTCGCCGTAAGAGCCTTTATACATTTTGGGAGCCTACGGCCTTAGCCTGGTTTTACTTAGAGCTTACAACTGCTTGTGGTCCACCTTTGCTCTGCGTTCTTTCTTGAACTGCGAACACACTGCCTCAACTGAGACTTCACCTAAAGAGCGATGATACGTTTTGCCAGTCAAAGGGACTGGGTGTGCTGTTCACTCAGAGTATACAAGCAGCGTTCAGACCGTCCTTCTTCTCACTTCTTTCCTCAACTGGGAAAACACTGCCAGAATGGGTTTTAGAATTCAGCGGGATTTTACGTTTTGGAAGCAGAAGTGCATTGCCCGGCACTTAACTCACGGTCTCCTACCTGCCTAGAGAACGCCCTTGTTCGAACACCTTTCCTCCACTGGGGAAACCCTGCCGTTTAGGAGTGTTGATCTTCAGTGCGTTTGTAGGTTTGGGAAGCATCAGGGCCTTCACTTGAATTGAACTCAGAGTGTCCAATACGTTTCTAGTCTGCCCTTGTTCTAAGATCTTTCCTCACCGAGGAACTGGCTGCCACTTATGGGACTTAACCTTAAGAGCGATTATACGCGTTTTGGCAGCAGAAGGGACAGCGTGCACTTACCTTAGAGTATTCAACTTGCCTTCAGTGCGCCCAGGTTCTAACTTCATTCCATAAGTGGGAACAAACTGCCATTTGTGAATCTTCACTTGAAGATCGCGTTTAGGTTTGGGAAGCATAAGCGTCGTTGTGTGCCCGAACTCAGAGTATCCAACAAGATTCCTGTCTGCCCTTGTACTAAGTTCTTTGCGGAACTGGGAACACACGGCCGCATAGGCCTGTTCGCCTTAAGAGCGTTTATAACATTTGGAAGCCTAAGGGATTAGAAGTGCCCTTAACTCAGAGTACCCAACTGGCTCCTCGTCTGCCCTGGTTCTAAGGTCTTTCCTGAACTGGGAACACACGGCCGCACAGGCCTGTTCGCCTAAAGAACATTTATACGTATTGGAAGCACAATGGACTGGATGTGCACTTAACTCAGAGTATCCAACTGGCTTCTAGTCTACCCTTGTTCTAAGTTCTTTCTTGAACTGGGAACAAACGGCCGTATAGGCCTCTTCGCCTTAAGAGGGTTGACACATTTTGGAAGTCGAAGGGACTGGACGTGCACTTAACGCAGAGTATTCAACTGGCTTCCAGTCTGCCCTTGTTCTAAGCTCTTTCCAGAACCGGGAACACACGACCGCATAGGCCTCTTCACCTTATGAGCATTTATACGTATTGGAAGCCTAAGGGACTGGACGTGCACTTAACTCGGAGTATTCAACTGGCTTCTAGTCTGCCCTTGTTCTACGTTCTTTCCTGAACTGGGAACACACGGCCGCCTAGGCCTGTTCGCCGTAAGAGCATTGATACGTATTGGAAGCGTAAGGGACTGGACGTGCACTAAACTCAGAGTATGCAACTAGTTTCTAGTCTGCCCTTGTTCTCAGTTCTTTCCTGAATTGGGACCACGCGGCAGAATAGGCCTCCTCGCCGTAAGAGCCTTTATACATTTTGGGAGCCTACGGCCTTAGCCTGGTTTTACTTAGAGCTTACAACTGCTTGTGGTCCACCTTTGCTCTGCGTTCTTTCTTGAACTGCGAACACACTGCCTCAACTGAGACTTCACCTAAAGAGCGATGATACGTTTTGCCAGTCAAAGGGACTGGGTGTGCTGTTCACTCAGAGTATACAAGCAGCGTTCAGACCGTCCTTCTTCTCACTTCTTTCCTCAACTGGGAAAACACTGCCAGAATGGGTTTTAGAATTCAGCGGGATTTTACGTTTTGGAAGCAGAAGTGCATTGCCCGGCACTTAACTCACGGTCTCCTACCTGCCTAGAGAACGCCCTTGTTCGAACACCTTTCCTCCACTGGGGAAACCCTGCCGTTTAGGAGTGTTCATCTTCAGTGCGTTTGTAGGTTTGGGAAGCATCAGGGCCTTCACTTGAATTGAACTCAGAGTGTCCAATACGTTTCTAGTCTGCCCTTGTTCTAAGATCTTTCCTCACCGAGGAACTGGCTGCCACTTATGGGACTTAACCTTAAGAGCGATTATACGCGTTTTGGCAGCAGAAGGGACAGCGTGCACTTACCTTAGAGTATTCAACTTGCCTTCAGTGCGCCCAGGTTCTAACTTCATTCCATAAGTGGGAACAAACTGCCATTTGTGAATCTTCACTTGAAGATCGCGTTTAGGTTTGGGAAGCATAAGCGTCGTTGTGTGCCCGAACTCAGAGTATCCAACAAGATTCCTGTCTGCCCTTGTACTAAGTTCTTTGCGGAACTGGGAACACACGGCCGCATAGGCCTGTTCGCCTTAAGAGCGTTTATAACATTTGGAAGCCTAAGGGATTAGAAGTGCACTTAACTCAGAGTACCCAACTGGCTCCTCGTCTGCCCTGGTTCTAAGGTCTTTCCTGAACTGGGAACACACGGCCGCACAGGCCTGTTCGCCTAAAGAACATTTATACGTATTGGAAGCACAATGGACTGGATGTGCACTTAACTCAGAGTATCCAACTGGCTTCTAGTCTACCCTTGTTCTAAGTTCTTTCTTGAACTGGGAACAAACGGCCGTATAGGCCTCTTCGCCTTAAGAGGGTTGACACATTTTGGAAGTCGAAGGGACTGGACGTGCACTTAACGCAGAGTATTCAACTGGCTTCCAGTCTGCCCTTGTTCTAAGCTCTTTCCAGAACCGGGAACACACGACCGCATAGGCCTCTTCACCTTATGAGCATTTATACGTATTGGAAGCCTAAGGGACTGGACGTGCCCTTAACTCGGAGTATTCAACTGGCTTCTAGTCTGCCCTTGTTCTAAGTTCTTTCCTGAACTGGGAACACACGGCCGCCTAGGCCTGTTCGCCGTAAGAGCATTGATACGTATTGGAAGCGTAAGGGACTGGACGTGCACTAAACTCAGAGTATGCAACTAGTTTCTAGTCTGCCCTTGTTCTCAGTTCTTTCCTGAATTGGGACCACGCGGCAGAATAGGCCTCCTCGCCGTAAGAGCCTTTATACATTTTGGGAGCCTACGGCCTTAGCCTGGTTTTACTTAGAGCTTACAACTGCTTGTGGTCCACCTTTGCTCTGCGTTCTTTCTTGAACTGCGAACACACTGCCTCAACTGAGACTTCACCTAAAGAGCGATGATACGTTTTGCCAGTCAAAGGGACTGGGTGTGCTGTTCACTCAGAGTATACACGCAGCGTTCAGACCGTCCTTCTTCTCACTTCTTTCCTCAACTGGGAAAACACTGCCAGAATGGGTTTTAGAATTCAGCGGGATTTTACGTTTTGGAAGCAGAAGTGCATTGCCCGGCACTTAACTCACGGTCTCCTACCTGCCTAGAGAACGCCCTTGTTCGAACACCTTTCCTCCACTGGGGAAACCCTGCCGTTTAGGAGTGTTCATCTTCAGTGCGTTTGTAGGTTTGGGAAGCATCAGGGCCTTCACTTGAATTGAACTCAGAGTGTCCAATACGTTTCTAGTCTGCCCTTGTTCTAAGATCTTTCCTCACCGAGGAACTGGCTGCCACTTATGGGACTTAACCTTAAGAGCGATTATACGCGTTTTGGCAGCAGAAGGGACAGCGTGCACTTACCTTAGAGTATTCAACTTGCCTTCAGTGCGCCCAGGTTCTAACTTCATTCCATAAGTGGGAACAAACTGCCATTTGTGAATCTTCACTTGAAGATCGCGTTTAGGTTTGGGAAGCATAAGCGTCGTTGTGTGCCCGAACTCAGAGTATCCAACAAGATTCCTGTCTGCCCTTGTACTAAGTTCTTTTCGGAACTGGGAACACACGGCCGCATAGGCCTGTTCGCCTTAAGAGCGTTTATAACATTTGGAAGCCTAAGGGATTAGAAGTGCACTTAACTCAGAGTACCCAACTGGCTCCTCGTCTGCCCTGGTTCTAAGGTCTTTCCTGAACTGGGAACACACGGCCGCACAGGCCTGTTCGCCTAAAGAACATTTATACGTATTGGAAGCACAATGGACTGGATGTGCACTTAACTCAGAGTATCCAACTGGCTTCTAGTCTACCCTTGTTCTAAGTTCTTTCTTGAACTGGGAACAAACGGCCGTATAGGCCTCTTCGCCTTAAGAGGGTTGACCCATTTTGGAAGTCGAAGGGACTGGACGTGCACTTAACGCAGAGTATTCAACTGGCTTCCAGTCTGCCCTTGTTCTAAGCTCTTTCCAGAACCGGGAACACACGACCGCATAGGCCTCTTCACCTTATGAGCATTTATACGTATTGGAAGCCTAAGGGACTGGACGTGCACTTAACTCGGAGTATTCAACTGGCTTCTAGTCTGCCCTTGTTCTAAGTTCTTTCCTGAACTGGGAACACACGGCCGCCTAGGCCTGTTCGCCGTAAGAGCATTGATACGTATTGGAAGCGTAAGGGACTGGACGTGCACTAAACTCAGAGTATGCAACTAGTTTCTAGTCTGCCCTTGTTCTCAGTTCTTTCCTGAATTGGGACCACGCGGCAGAATAGGCCTCCTCGCCGTAAGAGCCTTTATACATTTTGGGAGCCTACGGCCTTAGCCTGGTTTTACTTAGAGCTTACAACTGCTTGTGGTCCACCTTTGCTCTGCGTTCTTTCTTGAACTGCGAACACACTGCCTCAACTGAGACTTCACCTAAAGAGCGATGATACGTTTTGCCAGTCAAAGGGACTGGGTGTGCTGTTCACTCAGAGTATACAAGCAGCGTTCAGACCGTCCTTCTTCTCACTTCTTTCCTCAACTGGGAAAACACTGCCAGAATGGGTTTTAGAATTCAGCGGGATTTTACGTTTTGGAAGCAGAAGTGCATTGCCCGGCACTTAACTCACGGTCTCCTACCTGCCTAGAGAACGCCCTTGTTCGAACACCTTTCCTCCACTGGGGAAACCCTGCCGTTTAGGAGTGTTCATCTTCAGTGCGTTTGTAGGTTTGGGAAGCATCAGGGCCTTCACTTGAATTGAACTCAGAGTGTCCAATACGTTTCTAGTCTGCCCTTGTTCTAAGATCTTTCCTCACCGAGGAACTGGCTGCCACTTATGGGACTTAACCTTAAGAGCGAATATACGCGTTTTGGCAGCAGAAGGGACAGCGTGCACTTACCTTAGAGTATTCAACTTGCCTTCAGTGCGCCCAGGTTCTAACTTCATTCCATAAGTGGGAACAAACTGCCATTTGTGAATCTTCACTTGAAGATCGCGTTTAGGTTTGGGAAGCATAAGCGTCGTTGTGTGCCCGAACTCAGAGTATCCAACAAGATTCCTGTCTGCCCTTGTACTAAGTTCTTTTCGGAACTGGGAACACACGGCCGCATAGGCCTGTTCGCCTTAAGAGCGTTTATAACATTTGGAAGCCTAAGGGATTAGAAGTGCACTTAACTCAGAGTACCCAACTGGCTCCTCGTCTGCCCTGGTTCTAAGGTCTTTCCTGAACTGGGAACACACGGCCGCACAGGCCTGTTCGCCTAAAGAACATTTATACGTATTGGAAGCACAATGGACTGGATGTGCACTTAACTCAGAGTATCCAACTGGCTTCTAGTCTACCCTTGTTCTAAGTTCTTTCTTGAACTGGGAACAAACGGCCGTATAGGCCTCTTCGCCTTAAGAGGGTTGACCCATTTTGGAAGTCGAAGGGACTGGACGTGCACTTAACGCAGAGTATTCAACTGGCTTCCAGTCTGCCCTTGTTCTAAGCTCTTTCCAGAACCGGGAACACACGACCGCATAGGCCTCTTCACCTTATGAGCATTTATACGTATTGGAAGCCTAAGGGACTGGACGTGCACTTAACTCGGAGTATTCAACTGGCTTCTAGTCTGCCCTTGTTCTAAGTTCTTTCCTGAACTGGGAACACACGGCCGCCTAGGCCTGTTCGCCGTAAGAGCATTGCTACGTATTGGAAGCGTAAGGGACTGGACGTGCACTAAACTCAGAGTATGCAACTAGTTTCTAGTCTGCCCTTGTTCTCAGTTCTTTCCTGAATTGGGACCACGCGGCAGAATAGGCCTCCTCGCCGTAAGAGCCTTTATACATTTTGGGAGCCTACGGCCTTAGCCTGGTTTTACTTAGAGCTTACAACTGCTTGTGGTCCACCTTTGCTCTGCGTTCTTTCTTGAACTGCGAACACACTGCCTCAACTGAGACTTCACCTAAAGAGCGATGATACGTTTTGCCAGTCAAAGGGACTGGGTGTGCTGTTCACTCAGAGTATACAAGCAGCGTTCAGACCGTCCTTCTTCTCACTTCTTTCCTCAACTGGGAAAACACTGCCAGAATGGGTTTTAGAATTCAGCGGGATTTTACGTTTTGGAAGCAGAAGTGCATTGCCCGGCACTTAACTCACGGTCTCCTACCTGCCTAGAGAACGCCCTTGTTCGAACACCTTTCCTCCACTGGGGAAACCCTGCCGTTTAGGAGTGTTCATCTTCAGTGCGTTTGTAGGTTTGGGAAGCATCAGGGCCTTCACTTGAATTGAACTCAGAGTGTCCAATACGTTTCTAGTCTGCCCTTGTTCTAAGATCTTTCCTCACCGAGGAACTGGCTGCCACTTATGGGACTTAACCTTAAGAGCGAATATACGCGTTTTGGCAGCAGAAGGGACAGCGTGCACTTACCTTAGAGTATTCAACTTGCCTTCAGTGCGCCCAGGTTCTAACTTCATTCCATAAGTGGGAACAAACTGCCATTTGTGAATCTTCACTTGAAGATCGCGTTTAGGTTTGGGAAGCATAAGCGTCGTTGTGTGCCCGAACTCAGAGTATCCAACAAGATTCCTGTCTGCCCTTGTACTAAGTTCTTTTCGGAACTGGGAACACACGGCCGCATAGGCCTGTTCGCCTTAAGAGCGTTTATAACATTTGGAAGCCTAAGGGATTAGAAGTGCACTTAACTCAGAGTACCCAACTGGCTCCTCGTCTGCCCTGGTTCTAAGGTCTTTCCTGAACTGGGAACACACGGCCGCACAGGCCTGTTCGCCTAAAGAACATTTATACGTATTGGAAGCACAATGGACTGGATGTGCACTTAACTCAGAGTATCCAACTGGCTTCTAGTCTACCCTTGTTCTAAGTTCTTTCTTGAACTGGGAACAAACGGCCGTATAGGCCTCTTCGCCTTAAGAGGGTTGACACATTTTGGAAGTCGAAGGGACTGGACGTGCACTTAACGCAGAGTATTCAACTGGCTTCCAGTCTGCCCTTGTTCTAAGCTCTTTCCAGAACCGGGAACACACGACCGCATAGGCCTCTTCACCTTATGAGCATTTATACGTATTGGAAGCCTAAGGGACTGGACGTGCACTTAACTCGGAGTATTCAACTGGCTTCTAGTCTGCCCTTGTTCTAAGTTCTTTCCTGAACTGGGAACACACGGCCGCCTAGGCCTGTTCGCCGTAAGAGCATTGCTACGTATTGGAAGCGTAAGGGACTGGACGTGCACTAAACTCAGAGTATGCAACTAGTTTCTAGTCTGCCCTTGTTCTCAGTTCTTTCCTGAATTGGGACCACGCGGCAGAATAGGCCTCCTCGCCGTAAGAGCCTTTATACATTTTGGGAGCCTACGGCCTTAGCCTGGTTTTACTTAGAGCTTACAACTGCTTGTGGTCCACCTTTGCTCTGCGTTCTTTCTTGAACTGCGAACACACTGCCTCAACTGAGACTTCACCTAAAGAGCGATGATACGTTTTGCCAGTCAAAGGGACTGGGTGTGCTGTTCACTCAGAGTATACAAGCAGCGTTCAGACCGTCCTTCTTCTCACTTCTTTCCTCAACTGGGAAAACACTGCCAGAATGGGTTTTAGAATTCAGCGGGATTTTACGTTTTGGAAGCAGAAGTGCATTGCCCGGCACTTAACTCACGGTCTCCTACCTGCCTAGAGAACGCCCTTGTTCGAACACCTTTCCTCCACTGGGGAAACCCTGCCGTTTAGGAGTGTTCATCTTCAGTGCGTTTGTAGGTTTGGGAAGCATCAGGGCCTTCACTTGAATTGAACTCAGAGTGTCCAATACGTTTCTAGTCTGCCCTTGTTCTAAGATCTTTCCTCACCGAGGAACTGGCTGCCACTTATGGGACTTAACCTTAAGAGCGATTATACGCGTTTTGGCAGCAGAAGGGACAGCGTGCACTTACCTTAGAGTATTCAACTTGCCTTCAGTGCGCCCAGGTTCTAACTTCATTCCATAAGTGGGAACAAACTGCCATTTGTGAATCTTCACTTGAAGATCGCGTTTAGGTTTGGGAAGCATAAGCGTCGTTGTGTGCCCGAACTCAGAGTATCCAACAAGATTCCTGTCTGCCCTTGTACTAAGTTCTTTTCGGAACTGGGAACACACGGCCGCATAGGCCTGTTCGCCTTAAGAGCGTTTATAACATTTGGAAGCCTAAGGGATTAGAAGTGCACTTAACTCAGAGTACCCAACTGGCTCCTCGTCTGCCCTGGTTCTAAGGTCTTTCCTGAACTGGGAACACACGGCCGCACAGGCCTGTTCGCCTAAAGAACATTTATACGTATTGGAAGCACAATGGACTGGATGTGCACTTAACTCAGAGTATCCAACTGGCTTCTAGTCTACCCTTGTTCTAAGTTCTTTCTTGAACTGGGAACAAACGGCCGTATAGGCCTCTTCGCCTTAAGAGGGTTGACACATTTTGGAAGTCGAAGGGACTGGACGTGCACTTAACGCAGAGTATTCAACTGGCTTCCAGTCTGCCCTTGTTCTAAGCTCTTTCCAGAACCGGGAACACACGACCGCATAGGCCTCTTCACCTTATGAGCATTTATACGTATTGGAAGCCTAAGGGACTGGACGTGCACTTAACTCGGAGTATTCAACTGGCTTCTAGTCTGCCCTTGTTCTAAGTTCTTTCCTGAACTGGGAACACACGGCCGCCTAGGCCTGTTCGCCGTAAGAGCATTGCTACGTATTGGAAGCGTAAGGGACTGGACGTGCACTAAACTCAGAGTATGCAACTAGTTTCTAGTCTGCCCTTGTTCTCAGTTCTTTCCTGAATTGGGACCACGCGGCAGAATAGGCCTCCTCGCCGTAAGAGCCTTTATACATTTTGGGAGCCTACGGCCTTAGCCTGGTTTTACTTAGAGCTTACAACTGCTTGTGGTCCACCTTTGCTCTGCGTTCTTTCTTGAACTGCGAACACACTGCCTCAACTGAGACTTCACCTAAAGAGCGATGATACGTTTTGCCAGTCAAAGGGACTGGGTGTGCTGTTCACTCAGAGTATACAAGCAGCGTTCAGACCGTCCTTCTTCTCACTTCTTTCCTCAACTGGGAAAACACTGCCAGAATGGGTTTTAGAATTCAGCGGGATTTTACGTTTTGGAAGCAGAAGTGCATTGCCCGGCACTTAACTCACGGTCTCCTACCTGCCTAGAGAACGCCCTTGTTCGAACACCTTTCCTCCACTGGGGAAACCCTGCCGTTTAGGAGTGTTCATCTTCAGTGCGTTTGTAGGTTTGGGAAGCATCAGGGCCTTCACTTGAATTGAACTCAGAGTGTCCAATACGTTTCTAGTCTGCCCTTGTTCTAAGATCTTTCCTCACCGAGGAACTGGCTGCCACTTATGGGACTTAACCTTAAGAGCGATTATACGCGTTTTGGCAGCAGAAGGGACAGCGTGCACTTACCTTAGAGTATTCAACTTGCCTTCAGTGCGCCCAGGTTCTAACTTCATTCCATAAGTGGGAACAAACTGCCATTTGTGAATCTTCACTTGAAGATCGCGTTTAGGTTTGGGAAGCATAAGCGTCGTTGTGTGCCCGAACTCAGAGTATCCAACAAGATTCCTGTCTGCCCTTGTACTAAGTTCTTTGCGGAACTGGGAACACACGGCCGCATAGGCCTGTTCGCCTTAAGAGCGTTTATAACATTTGGAAGCCTAAGGGATTAGAAGTGCACTTAACTCAGAGTACCCAACTGGCTCCTCGTCTGCCCTGGTTCTAAGGTCTTTCCTGAACTGGGAACACCCGGCCGCACAGGCCTGTTCGCCTAAAGAACATTTATACGTATTGGAAGCACAATGGACTGGATGTGCACTTAACTCAGAGTATCCAACTGGCTTCTAGTCTACCCTTGTTCTAAGTTCTTTCTTGAACTGGGAACAAACGGCCGTATAGGCCTCTTCGCCTTAAGAGGGTTGACCCATTTTGGAAGTCGAAGGGACTGGACGTGCACTTAACGCAGAGTATTCAACTGGCTTCCAGTCTGCCCTTGTTCTAAGCTCTTTCCAGAACCGGGAACACACGACCGCATAGGCCTCTTCACCTTATGAGCATTTATACGTATTGGAAGCCTAAGGGACTGGACGTGCACTTAACTCGGAGTATTCAACTGGCTTCTAGTCTGCCCTTGTTCTAAGTTCTTTCCTGAACTGGGAACACACGGCCGCCTAGGCCTGTTCGCCGTAAGAGCATTGATACGTATTGGAAGCGTAAGGGACTGGACGTGCACTAAACTCAGAGTAGGCAACTAGTTTCTAGTCTGCCCTTGTTCTCAGTTCTTTCCTGAATTGGGACCACGCGGCAGAATAGGCCTCCTCGCCGTAAGAGCCTTTATACATTTTGGGAGCCTACGGCCTTAGCCTGGTTTTACTTAGAGCTTACAACTGCTTGTGGTCCACCTTTGCTCTGCGTTCTTTCTTGAACTGCGAACACACTGCCTCCACTGAGACTTCACCTAAAGAGCGATGATACGTTTTGCCAGTCAAAGGGACTGGGTGTGCTGTTCACTCAGAGTATACAAGCAGCGTTCAGACCGTCCTTCTTCTCACTTCTTTCCTCAACTGGGAAAACACTGCCAGAATGGGTTTTAGAATTCAGCGGGATTTTACGTTTTGGAAGCAGAAGTGCATTGCCCGGCACTTAACTCACGGTCTCCTACCTGCCTAGAGAACGCCCTTGTTCGAACACCTTTCCTCCACTGGGGAAACCCTGCCGTTTAGGAGTGTTCATCTTCAGTGCGTTTGTAGGTTTGGGAAGCATCAGGGCCTTCACTTGAATTGAACTCAGAGTGTCCAATACGTTTCTAGTCTGCCCTTGTTCTAAGATCTTTCCTCACCGAGGAACTGGCTGCCACTTATGGGACTTAACCTTAAGAGCGATTATACGCGTTTTGGCAGCAGAAGGGACAGCGTGCACTTACCTTAGAGTATTCAACTTGCCTTCAGTGCGCCCAGGTTCTAACTTCATTCCATAAGTGGGAACAAACTGCCATTTGTGAATCTTCACTTGAAGATCGCGTTTAGGTTTGGGAAGCATAAGCGTCGTTGTGTGCCCGAACTCAGAGTATCCAACAAGATTCCTGTCTGCCCTTGTACTAAGTTCTTTGCGGAACTGGGAACACACGGCCGCATAGGCCTGTTCGCCTTAAGAGCGTTTATAACATTTGGAAGCCTAAGGGATTAGAAGTGCACTTAACTCAGAGTACCCAACTGGCTCCTCGTCTGCCCTGGTTCTAAGGTCTTTCCTGAACTGGGAACACCCGGCCGCACAGGCCTGTTCGCCTAAAGAACATTTATACGTATTGGAAGCACAATGGACTGGATGTGCACTTAACTCAGAGTATCCAACTGGCTTCTAGTCTACCCTTGTTCTAAGTTCTTTCTTGAACTGGGAACAAACGGCCGTATAGGCCTCTTCGCCTTAAGAGGGTTGACCCATTTTGGAAGTCGAAGGGACTGGACGTGCACTTAACGCAGAGTATTCAACTGGCTTCCAGTCTGCCCTTGTTCTAAGCTCTTTCCAGAACCGGGAACACACGACCGCATAGGCCTCTTCACCTTATGAGCATTTATACGTATTGGAAGCCTAAGGGACTGGACGTGCACTTAACTCGGAGTATTCAACTGGCTTCTAGTCTGCCCTTGTTCTAAGTTCTTTCCTGAACTGGGAACACACGGCCGCCTAGGCCTGTTCGCCGTAAGAGCATTGATACGTATTGGAAGCGTAAGGGACTGGACGTGCACTAAACTCAGAGTAGGCAACTAGTTTCTAGTCTGCCCTTGTTCTCAGTTCTTTCCTGAATTGGGACCACGCGGCAGAATAGGCCTCCTCGCCGTAAGAGCCTTTATACATTTTGGGAGCCTACGGCCTTAGCCTGGTTTTACTTAGAGCTTACAACTGCTTGTGGTCCACCTTTGCTCTGCGTTCTTTCTTGAACTGCGAACACACTGCCTCCACTGAGACTTCACCTAAAGAGCGATGATACGTTTTGCCAGTCAAAGGGACTGGGTGTGCTGTTCACTCAGAGTATACAAGCAGCGTTCAGACCGTCCTTCTTCTCACTTCTTTCCTCAACTGGGAAAACACTGCCAGAATGGGTTTTAGAATTCAGCGGGATTTTACGTTTTGGAAGCAGAAGTGCATTGCCCGGCACTTAACTCACGGTCTCCTACCTGCCTAGAGAACGCCCTTGTTCGAACACCTTTCCTCCACTGGGGAAACCCTGCCGTTTAGGAGTGTTCATCTTCAGTGCGTTTGTAGGTTTGGGAAGCATCAGGGCCTTCACTTGAATTGAACTCAGAGTGTCCAATACGTTTCTAGTCTGCCCTTGTTCTAAGATCTTTCCTCACCGAGGAACTGGCTGCCACTTATGGGACTTAACCTTAAGAGCGATTATACGCGTTTTGGCAGCAGAAGGGACAGCGTGCACTTACCTTAGAGTATTCAACTTGCCTTCAGTGCGCCCAGGTTCTAACTTCATTCCATAAGTGGGAACAAACTGCCATTTGTGAATCTTCACTTGAAGATCGCGTTTAGGTTTGGGAAGCATAAGCGTCGTTGTGTGCCCGAACTCAGAGTATCCAACAAGATTCCTGTCTGCCCTTGTACTAAGTTCTTTGCGGAACTGGGAACACACGGCCGCATAGGCCTGTTCGCCTTAAGAGCGTTTATAACATTTGGAAGCCTAAGGGATTAGAAGTGCACTTAACTCAGAGTACCCAACTGGCTCCTCGTCTGCCCTGGTTCTAAGGTCTTTCCTGAACTGGGAACACCCGGCCGCACAGGCCTGTTCGCCTAAAGAACATTTATACGTATTGGAAGCACAATGGACTGGATGTGCACTTAACTCAGAGTATCCAACTGGCTTCTAGTCTACCCTTGTTCTAAGTTCTTTCTTGAACTGGGAACAAACGGCCGTATAGGCCTCTTCGCCTTAAGAGGGTTGACCCATTTTGGAAGTCGAAGGGACTGGACGTGCACTTAACGCAGAGTATTCAACTGGCTTCCAGTCTGCCCTTGTTCTAAGCTCTTTCCAGAACCGGGAACACACGACCGCATAGGCCTCTTCACCTTATGAGCATTTATACGTATTGGAAGCCTAAGGGACTGGACGTGCACTTAACTCGGAGTATTCAACTGGCTTCTAGTCTGCCCTTGTTCTAAGTTCTTTCCTGAACTGGGAACACACGGCCGCCTAGGCCTGTTCGCCGTAAGAGCATTGATACGTATTGGAAGCGTAAGGGACTGGACGTGCACTAAACTCAGAGTATGCAACTAGTTTCTAGTCTGCCCTTGTTCTCAGTTCTTTCCTGAATTGGGACCACGCGGCAGAATAGGCCTCCTCGCACTAAGAGCCTTTATACATTTTGGGAGCCTACGGCCTTAGCCTGGTTTTACTTAGAGCTTACAACTGCTTGTGGTCCACCTTTGCTCTGCGTTCTTTCTTGAACTGCGAACACACTGCCTCCACTGAGACTTCACCTAAAGAGCGATGATACGTTTTGCCAGTCAAAGGGACTGGGTGTGCTGTTCACTCAGAGTATACAAGCAGCGTTCAGACCGTCCTTCTTCTCACTTCTTTCCTCAACTGGGAAAACACTGCCAGAATGGGTTTTAGAATTCAGCGGGATTTTACGTTTTGGAAGCAGAAGTGCATTGCCCGGCACTTAACTCACGGTCTCCTACCTGCCTAGAGAACGCCCTTGTTCGAACACCTTTCCTCCACTGGGGAAACCCTGCCGTTTAGGAGTGTTCATCTTCAGTGCGTTTGTAGGTTTGGGAAGCATCAGGGCCTTCACTTGAATTGAACTCAGAGTGTCCAATACGTTTCTAGTCTGCCCTTGTTCTAAGATCTTTCCTCACCGAGGAACTGGCTGCCACTTATGGGACTTAACCTTAAGAGCGATTATACGCGTTTTGGCAGCAGAAGGGACAGCGTGCACTTACCTTAGAGTATTCAACTTGCCTTCAGTGCGCCCAGGTTCTAACTTCATTCCATAAGTGGGAACAAACTGCCATTTGTGAATCTTCACTTGAAGATCGCGTTTAGGTTTGGGAAGCATAAGCGTCGTTGTGTGCCCGAACTCAGAGTATCCAACAAGATTCCTGTCTGCCCTTGTACTAAGTTCTTTTCGGAACTGGGAACACACGGCCGCATAGGCCTGTTCGCCTTAAGAGCGTTTATAACATTTGGAAGCCTAAGGGATTAGAAGTGCACTTAACTCAGAGTACCCAACTGGCTCCTCGTCTGCCCTGGTTCTAAGGTCTTTCCTGAACTGGGAACACACGGCCGCACAGGCCTGTTCGCCTAAAGAACATTTATACGTATTGGAAGCACAATGGACTGGATGTGCACTTAACTCAGAGTATCCAACTGGCTTCTAGTCTACCCTTGTTCTAAGTTCTTTCTTGAACTGGGAACAAACGGCCGTATAGGCCTCTTCGCCTTAAGAGGGTTGACCCATTTTGGAAGTCGAAGGGACTGGACGTGCACTTAACGCAGAGTATTCAACTGGCTTCCAGTCTGCCCTTGTTCTAAGCTCTTTCCAGAACCGGGAACACACGACCGCATAGGCCTCTTCACCTTATGAGCATTTATACGTATTGGAAGCCTAAGGGACTGGACGTGCACTTAACTCGGAGTATTCAACTGGCTTCTAGTCTGCCCTTGTTCTAAGTTCTTTCCTGAACTGGGAACACACGGCCGCCTAGGCCTGTTCGCCGTAAGAGCATTGATACGTATTGGGAGCGTAAGGGACTGGACGTGCACTAAACTCAGAGTATGCAACTAGTTTCTAGTCTGCCCTTGTTCTCAGTTCTTTCCTGAATTGGGACCACGCGGCAGAATAGGCCTCCTCGCCGTAAGAGCCTTTATACATTTTGGGAGCCTACGGCCTTAGCCTGGTTTTACTTAGAGCTTACAACTGCTTGTGGTCCACCTTTGCTCTGCGTTCTTTCTTGAATTGCGAACACACTGCCTCCACTGAGACTTCACCTAAAGAGCGATGATACGTTTTGCCAGTCAAAGGGACTGGGTGTGCTGTTCACTCAGAGTATACAAGCAGCGTTCAGACCGTCCTTCTTCTCACTTCTTTCCTCAACTGGGAAAACACTGCCAGAATGGGTTTTAGAATTCAGCGGGATTTTACGTTTTGGAAGCAGAAGTGCATTGCCCGGCACTTAACTCACGGTCTCCTACCTGCCTAGAGAACGCCCTTGTTCGAACACCTTTCCTCCACTGGGGAAACCCTGCCGTTTAGGAGTGTTCATCTTCAGTGCGTTTGTAGGTTTGGGAAGCATCAGGGCCTTCACTTGAATTGAACTCAGAGTGTCCAATACGTTTCTAGTCTGCCCTTGTTCTAAGATCTTTCCTCACCGAGGAACTGGCTGCCACTTATGGGACTTAACCTTAAGAGCGATTATACGCGTTTTGGCAGCAGAAGGGACAGCGTGCACTTACCTTAGAGTATTCAACTTGCCTTCAGTGCGCCCAGGTTCTAACTTCATTCCATAACTGGGAACAAACTGCCATTTGTGAATCTTCACTTGAAGATCGCGTTTAGGTTTGGGAAGCATAAGCGTCGTTGTGTGCCCGAACTCAGAGTATCCAACAAGATTCCTGTCTGCCCTTGTACTAAGTTCTTTTCGGAACTGGGAACACACGGCCGCATAGGCCTGTTCGCCTTAAGAGCGTTTATAACATTTGGAAGCCTAAGGGATTAGAAGTGCACTTAACTCAGAGTACCCAACTGGCTCCTCGTCTGCCCTGGTTCTAAGGTCTTTCCTGAACTGGGAACACACGGCCGCACAGGCCTGTTCGCCTAAAGAACATTTATACGTATTGGAAGCACAATGGACTGGATGTGCACTTAACTCAGAGTATCCAACTGGCTTCTAGTCTACCCTTGTTCTAAGTTCTTTCTTGAACTGGGAACAAACGGCCGTATAGGCCTCTTCGCCTTAAGAGGGTTGACCCATTTTGGAAGTCGAAGGGACTGGACGTGCACTTAACGCAGAGTATTCAACTGGCTTCCAGTCTGCCCTTGTTCTAAGCTCTTTCCAGAACCGGGAACACACGACCGCATAGGCCTCTTCACCTTATGAGCATTTATACGTATTGGAAGCCTAAGGGACTGGACGTGCACTTAACTCGGAGTATTCAACTGGCTTCTAGTCTGCCCTTGTTCTAAGTTCTTTCCTGAACTGGGAACACACGGCCGCCTAGGCCTGTTCGCCGTAAGAGCATTGATACGTATTGGGAGCGTAAGGGACTGGACGTGCACTAAACTCAGAGTATGCAACTAGTTTCTAGTCTGCCCTTGTTCTCAGTTCTTTCCTGAATTGGGACCACGCGGCAGAATAGGCCTCCTCGCCGTAAGAGCCTTTATACATTTTGGGAGCCTACGGCCTTAGCCTGGTTTTACTTAGAGCTTACAACTGCTTGTGGTCCACCTTTGCTCTGCGTTCTTTCTTGAATTGCGAACACACTGCCTCCAATGAGACTTCACCTAAAGAGCGATGATACGTTTTGCCAGGCAAAGGGACTGGGTGTGCTGTTCACTCAGAGTATACAAGCAGCGTTCAGACCGTCCTTCTTCTCACTTCTTTCCTCAACTGGGAAAACACTGCCAGAATGGGTTTTAGAATTCAGCGGGATTTTACGTTTTGGAAGCAGAAGTGCATTGCCCGGCACTTAACTCACGGTCTCCTACCTGCCTAGAGAACGCCCTTGTTCGAACACCTTTCCTCCACTGGGGAAACCCTGCCGTTTAGGAGTGTTCATCTTCAGTGCGTTTGTAGGTTTGGGAAGCATCAGGGCCTTCACTTGAATTGAACTCAGAGTGTCCAATACGTTTCTAGTCTGCCCTTGTTCTAAGATCTTTCCTCACCGAGGAACTGGCTGCCACTTATGGGACTTAACCTTAAGAGCGATTATACGCGTTTTGGCAGCAGAAGGGACAGCGTGCACTTACCTTAGAGTATTCAACTTGCCTTCAGTGCGCCCAGGTTCTAACTTCATTCCATAACTGGGAACAAACTGCCATTTGTGAATCTTCACTTGAAGATCGCGTTTAGGTTTGGGAAGCATAAGCGTCGTTGTGTGCCCGAACTCAGAGTATCCAACAAGATTCCTGTCTGCCCTTGTACTAAGTTCTTTTCGGAACTGGGAACACACGGCCGCATAGGCCTGTTCGCCTTAAGAGCGTTTATAACATTTGGAAGCCTAAGGGATTAGAAGTGCACTTAACTCAGAGTACCCAACTGGCTCCTCGTCTGCCCTGGTTCTAAGGTCTTTCCTGAACTGGGAACACACGGCCGCACAGGCCTGTTCGCCTAAAGAACATTTATACGTATTGGAAGCACAATGGACTGGATGTGCACTTAACTCAGAGTATCCAACTGGCTTCTAGTCTACCCTTGTTCTAAGTTCTTTCTTGAACTGGGAACAAACGGCCGTATAGGCCTCTTCGCCTTAAGAGGGTTGACCCATTTTGGAAGTCGAAGGGACTGGACGTGCACTTAACGCAGAGTATTCAACTGGCTTCCAGTCTGCCCTTGTTCTAAGCTCTTTCCAGAACCGGGAACACACGACCGCATAGGCCTCTTCACCTTATGAGCATTTATACGTATTGGAAGCCTAAGGGACTGGACGTGCACTTAACTCGGAGTATTCAACTGGCTTCTAGTCTGCCCTTGTTCTAAGTTCTTTCCTGAACTGGGAACACACGGCCGCCTAGGCCTGTTCGCCGTAAGAGCATTGCTACGTATTGGAAGCGTAAGGGACTGGACGTGCACTAAACTCAGAGTATGCAACTAGTTTCTAGTCTGCCCTTGTTCTCAGTTCTTTCCTGAATTGGGACCACGCGGCAGAATAGGCCTCCTCGCCGTAAGAGCCTTTATACATTTTGGGAGCCTACGGCCTTAGCCTGGTTTTACTTAGAGCTTACAACTGCTTGTGGTCCACCTTTGCTCTGCGTTCTTTCTTGAACTGCGAACACACTGCCTCCACTGAGACTTCACCTAAAGAGCGATGATACGTTTTGCCAGTCAAAGGGACTGGGTGTGCTGTTCACTCAGAGTATACAAGCAGCGTTCAGACCGTCCTTCTTCTCACTTCTTTCCTCAACTGGGAAAACACTGCCAGAATGGGTTTTAGAATTCAGCGGGATTTTACGTTTTGGAAGCAGAAGTGCATTGCCCGGCACTTAACTCACGGTCTCCTACCTGCCTAGAGAACGCCCTTGTTCGAACACCTTTCCTCCACTGGGGAAACCCTGCCGTTTAGGAGTGTTCATCTTCAGTGCGTTTGTAGGTTTGGGAAGCATCAGGGCCTTCACTTGAATTGAACTCAGAGTGTCCAATACGTTTCTAGTCTGCCCTTGTTCTAAGATCTTTCCTCACCGAGGAACTGGCTGCCACTTATGGGACTTAACCTTAAGAGCGATTATACGCGTTTTGGCAGCAGAAGGGACAGCGTGCACTTACCTTAGAGTATTCAACTTGCCTTCAGTGCGCCCAGGTTCTAACTTCATTCCATAAGTGGGAACAAACTGCCATTTGTGAATCTTCACTTGAAGATCGCGTTTAGGTTTGGGAAGCATAAGCGTCGTTGTGTGCCCGAACTCAGAGTATCCAACAAGATTCCTGTCTGCCCTTGTACTAAGTTCTTTTCGGAACTGGGAACACACGGCCGCATAGGCCTGTTCGCCTTAAGAGCGTTTATAACATTTGGAAGCCTAAGGGATTAGAAGTGCACTTAACTCAGAGTACCCAACTGGCTCCTCGTCTGCCCTGGTTCTAAGGTCTTTCCTGAACTGGGAACACACGGCCGCACAGGCCTGTTCGCCTAAAGAACATTTATACGTATTGGAAGCACAATGGACTGGATGTGCACTTAACTCAGAGTATCCAACTGGCTTCTAGTCTACCCTTGTTCTAAGTTCTTTCTTGAACTGGGAACAAACGGCCGTATAGGCCTCTTCGCCTTAAGAGGGTTGACCCATTTTGGAAGTCGAAGGGACTGGACGTGCACTTAACGCAGAGTATTCAACTGGCTTCCAGTCTGCCCTTGTTCTAAGCTCTTTCCAGAACCGGGAACACACGACCGCATAGGCCTCTTCACCTTATGAGCATTTATACGTATTGGAAGCCTAAGGGACTGGACGTGCACTTAACTCGGAGTATTCAACTGGCTTCTAGTCTGCCCTTGTTCTACGTTCTTTCCTGAACTGGGAACACACGGCCGCCTAGGCCTGTTCGCCGTAAGAGCATTGCTACGTATTGGAAGCGTAAGGGACTGGACGTGCACTAAACTCAGAGTATGCAACTAGTTTCTAGTCTGCCCTTGTTCTCAGTTCTTTCCTGAATTGGGACCACGCGGCAGAATAGGCCTCCTCGCCGTAAGAGCCTTTATACATTTTGGGAGCCTACGGCCTTAGCCTGGTTTTACTTAGAGCTTACAACTGCTTGTGGTCCACCTTTGCTCTGCGTTCTTTCTTGAACTGCGAACACACTGCCTCCACTGAGACTTCACCTAAAGAGCGATGATACGTTTTGCCAGTCAAAGGGACTGGGTGTGCTGTTCACTCAGAGTATACAAGCAGCGTTCAGACCGTCCTTCTTCTCACTTCTTTCCTCAACTGGGAAAACACTGCCAGAATGGGTTTTAGAATTCAGCGGGATTTTACGTTTTGGAAGCAGAAGTGCATTGCCCGGCACTTAACTCACGGTCTCCTACCTGCCTAGAGAACGCCCTTGTTCGAACACCTTTCCTCCACTGGGGAAACCCTGCCGTTTAGGAGTGTTCATCTTCAGTGCGTTTGTAGGTTTGGGAAGCATCAGGGCCTTCACTTGAATTGAACTCAGAGTGTCCAATACGTTTCTAGTCTGCCCTTGTTCTAAGATCTTTCCTCACCGAGGAACTGGCTGCCACTTATGGGACTTAACCTTAAGAGCGATTATACGCGTTTTGGCAGCAGAAGGGACAGCGTGCACTTACCTTAGAGTATTCAACTTGCCTTCAGTGCGCCCAGGTTCTAACTTCATTCCATAAGTGGGAACAAACTGCCATTTGTGAATCTTCACTTGAAGATCGCGTTTAGGTTTGGGAAGCATAAGCGTCGTTGTGTGCCCGAACTCAGAGTATCCAACAAGATTCCTGTCTGCCCTTGTACTAAGTTCTTTGCGGAACTGGGAACACACGGCCGCATAGGCCTGTTCGCCTTAAGAGCGTTTATAACATTTGGAAGCCTAAGGGATTAGAAGTGCACTTAACTCAGAGTACCCAACTGGCTCCTCGTCTGCCCTGGTTCTAAGGTCTTTCCTGAACTGGGAACACACGGCCGCACAGGCCTGTTCGCCTAAAGAACATTTATACGTATTGGAAGCACAATGGACTGGATGTGCACTTAACTCAGAGTATCCAACTGGCTTCTAGTCTACCCTTGTTCTAAGTTCTTTCTTGAACTGGGAACAAACGGCCGTATAGGCCTCTTCGCCTTAAGAGGCTTGACCCATTTTGGAAGTCGAAGGGACTGGACGTGCACTTAACGCAGAGTATTCAACTGGCTTCCAGTCTGCCCTTGTTCTAAGCTCTTTCCAGAACCGGGAACACACGACCGCATAGGCCTCTTCACCTTATGAGCATTTATACGTATTGGAAGCCTAAGGGACTGGACGTGCACTTAACTCGGAGTATTCAACTGGCTTCTAGTCTGCCCTTGTTCTAAGTTCTTTCCTGAACTGGGAACACACGGCCGCCTAGGCCTGTTCGCCGTAAGAGCATTGATACGTATTGGAAGCGTAAGGGACTGGACGTGCACTAAACTCAGAGTATGCAACTAGTTTCTAGTCTGCCCTTGTTCTCAGTTCTTTCCTGAATTGGGACCACGCGGCAGAATAGGCCTCCTCGCGCTAAGAGCCTTTATACATTTTGGGAGCCTACGGCCTTAGCCTGGTTTTACTTAGAGCTTACAACTGCTTGTGGTCCACCTTTGCTCTGCGTTCTTTCTTGAACTGCGAACACACTGCCTCCACTGAGACTTCACCTAAAGAGCGATGATACGTTTTGCCAGTCAAAGGGACTGGGTGTGCTGTTCACTCAGAGTATACAAGCAGCGTTCAGACCGTCCTTCTTCTCACTTCTTTCCTCAACTGGGAAAACACTGCCAGAATGGGTTTTAGAATTCAGCGGGATTTTACGTTTTGGAAGCAGAAGTGCATTGCCCGGCACTTAACTCACGGTCTCCTACCTGCCTAGAGAACGCCCTTGTTCGAACACCTTTCCTCCACTGGGGAAACCCTGCCGTTTAGGAGTGTTCATCTTCAGTGCGTTTGTAGGTTTGGGAAGCATCAGGGCCTTCACTTGAATTGAACTCAGAGTGTCCAATACGTTTCTAGTCTGCCCTTGTTCTAAGATCTTTCCTCACCGAGGAACTGGCTGCCACTTATGGGACTTAACCTTAAGAGCGATTATACGCGTTTTGGCAGCAGAAGGGACAGCGTGCACTTACCTTAGAGTATTCAACTTGCCTTCAGTGCGCCCAGGTTCTAACTTCATTCCATAAGTGGGAACAAACTGCCATTTGTGAATCTTCACTTGAAGATCGCGTTTAGGTTTGGGAAGCATAAGCGTCGTTGTGTGCCCGAACTCAGAGTATCCAACAAGATTCCTGTCTGCCCTTGTACTAAGTTCTTTGCGGAACTGGGAACACACGGCCGCATAGGCCTGTTCGCCTTAAGAGCGTTTATAACATTTGGAAGCCTAAGGGATTAGAAGTGCACTTAACTCAGAGTACCCAACTGGCTCCTCGTCTGCCCTGGTTCTAAGGTCTTTCCTGAACTGGGAACACACGGCCGCACAGGCCTGTTCGCCTAAAGAACATTTATACGTATTGGAAGCACAATGGACTGGATGTGCACTTAACTCAGAGTATCCAACTGGCTTCTAGTCTACCCTTGTTCTAAGTTCTTTCTTGAACTGGGAACAAACGGCCGTATAGGCCTCTTCGCCTTAAGAGGGTTGACCCATTTTGGAAGTCGAAGGGACTGGACGTGCACTTAACGCAGAGTATTCAACTGGCTTCCAGTCTGCCCTTGTTCTAAGCTCTTTCCAGAACCGGGAACACACGACCGCATAGGCCTCTTCACCTTATGAGCATTTATACGTATTGGAAGCCTAAGGGACTGGACGTGCACTTAACTCGGAGTATTCAACTGGCTTCTAGTCTGCCCTTGTTCTAAGTTCTTTCCTGAACTGGGAACACACGGCCACCTAGGCCTGTTCGCCGTAAGAGCATTGCTACGTATTGGAAGCGTAAGGGACTGGACGTGCACTAAACTCAGAGTATGCAACTAGTTTCTAGTCTGCCCTTGTTCTCAGTTCTTTCCTGAATTGGGACCACGCGGCAGAATAGGCCTCCTCGCCGTAAGAGCCTTTATACATTTTGGGAGCCTACGGCCTTAGCCTGGTTTTACTTAGAGCTTACAACTGCTTGTGGTCCACCTTTGCTCTGCGTTCTTTCTTGAACTGCGAACACACTGCCTCCACTGAGACTTCACCTAAAGAGCGATGATACGTTTTGCCAGTCAAAGGGACTGGGTGTGCTGTTCACTCAGAGTATACAAGCAGCGTTCAGACCGTCCTTCTTCTCACTTCTTTCCTCAACTGGGAAAACACTGCCAGAATGGGTTTTAGAATTCAGCGGGATTTTACGTTTTGGAAGCAGAAGTGCATTGCCCGGCACTTAACTCACGGTCTCCTACCTGCCTAGAGAACGCCCTTGTTCGAACACCTTTCCTCCACTGGGGAAACCCTGCCGTTTAGGAGTGTTCATCTTCAGTGCGTTTGTAGGTTTGGGAAGCATCAGGGCCTTCACTTGAATTGAACTCAGAGTGTCCAATACGTTTCTAGTCTGCCCTTGTTCTAAGATCTTTCCTCACGGAGGAACTGGCTGCCACTTATGGGACTTAACCTTAAGAGCGATTATACGCGTTTTGGCAGCAGAAGGGACAGCGTGCACTTACCTTAGAGTATTCAACTTGCCTTCAGTGCGCCCAGGTTCTAACTTCATTCCATAAGTGGGAACAAACTGCCATTTGTGAATCTTCACTTGAAGATCGCGTTTAGGTTTGGGAAGCATAAGCGTCGTTGTGTGCCCGAACTCAGAGTATCCAACAAGATTCCTGTCTGCCCTTGTACTAAGTTCTTTGCGGAACTGGGAACACACGGCCGCATAGGCCTGTTCGCCTTAAGAGCGTTTATAACATTTGGAAGCCTAAGGGATTAGAAGTGCACTTAACTCAGAGTACCCAACTGGCTCCTCGTCTGCCCTGGTTCTAAGGTCTTTCCTGAACTGGGAACACACGGCCGCACAGGCCTGTTCGCCTAAAGAACATTTATACGTATTGGAAGCACAATGGACTGGATGTGCACTTAACTCAGAGTATCCAACTGGCTTCTAGTCTACCCTTGTTCTGAGTTCTTTCTTGAACTGGGAACAAACGGCCGTATAGGCCTCTTCGCCTTAAGAGGGTTGACCCATTTTGGAAGTCGAAGGGACTGGACGTGCACTTAACGCAGAGTATTCAACTGGCTTCCAGTCTGCCCTTGTTCTAAGCTCTTTCCAGAACCGGGAACACACGACCGCATAGGCCTCTTCACCTTATGAGCATTTATACGTATTGGAAGCCTAAGGGACTGGACGTGCACTTAACTCGGAGTATTCAACTGGCTTCTAGTCTGCCCTTGTTCTAAGTTCTTTCCTGAACTGGGAACACACGGCCGCCTAGGCCTGTTCGCCGTAAGAGCATTGCTACGTATTGGAAGCGTAAGGGACTGGACGTGCACTAAACTCAGAGTATGCAACTAGTTTCTAGTCTGCCCTTGTTCTCAGTTCTTTCCTGAATTGGGACCACGCGGCAGAATAGGCCTCCTCGCCGTAAGAGCCTTTATACATTTTGGGAGCCTACGGCCTTAGCCTGGTTTTACTTAGAGCTTACAACTGCTTGTGGTCCACCTTTGCTCTGCGTTCTTTCTTGAACTGCGAACACACTGCCTCCACTGAGACTTCACCTAAAGAGCGATGATACGTTTTGCCAGTCAAAGGGACTGGGTGTGCTGTTCACTCAGAGTATACAAGCAGCGTTCAGACCGTCCTTCTTCTCACTTCTTTCCTCAACTGGGAAAACACTGCCAGAATGGGTTTTAGAATTCAGCGGGATTTTACGTTTTGGAAGCAGAAGTGCATTGCCCGGCACTTAACTCACGGTCTCCTACCTGCCTAGAGAACGCCCTTGTTCGAACACCTTTCCTCCACTGGGGAAACCCTGCCGTTTAGGAGTGTTCATCTTCAGTGCGTTTGTAGGTTTGGGAAGCATCAGGGCCTTCACTTGAATTGAACTCAGAGTGTCCAATACGTTTCTAGTCTGCCCTTGTTCTAAGATCTTTCCTCACGGAGGAACTGGCTGCCACTTATGGGACTTAACCTTAAGAGCGATTATACGCGTTTTGGCAGCAGAAGGGACAGCGTGCACTTACCTTAGAGTATTCAACTTGCCTTCAGTGCGCCCAGGTTCTAACTTCATTCCATAAGTGGGAACAAACTGCCATTTGTGAATCTTCACTTGAAGATCGCGTTTAGGTTTGGGAAGCATAAGCGTCGTTGTGTGCCCGAACTCAGAGTATCCAACAAGATTCCTGTCTGCCCTTGTACTAAGTTCTTTGCGGAACTGGGAACACACGGCCGCATAGGCCTGTTCGCCTTAAGAGCGTTTATAACATTTGGAAGCCTAAGGGATTAGAAGTGCACTTAACTCAGAGTACCCAACTGGCTCCTCGTCTGCCCTGGTTCTAAGGTCTTTCCTGAACTGGGAACACACGGCCGCACAGGCCTGTTCGCCTAAAGAACATTTATACGTATTGGAAGCACAATGGACTGGATGTGCACTTAACTCAGAGTATCCAACTGGCTTCTAGTCTACCCTTGTTCTGAGTTCTTTCTTGAACTGGGAACAAACGGCCGTATAGGCCTCTTCGCCTTAAGAGGGTTGACCCATTTTGGAAGTCGAAGGGACTGGACGTGCACTTAACGCAGAGTATTCAACTGGCTTCCAGTCTGCCCTTGTTCTAAGCTCTTTCCAGAACCGGGAACACACGACCGCATAGGCCTCTTCACCTTATGAGCATTTATACGTATTGGAAGCCTAAGGGACTGGACGTGCACTTAACTCGGAGTATTCAACTGGCTTCTAGTCTGCCCTTGTTCTAAGTTCTTTCCTGAACTGGGAACACACGGCCGCCTAGGCCTGTTCGCCGTAAGAGCATTGCTACGTATTGGAAGCGTAAGGGACTGGACGTGCACTAAACTCAGAGTATGCAACTAGTTTCTAGTCTGCCCTTGTTCTCAGTTCTTTCCTGAATTGGGACCACGCGGCAGAATAGGCCTCCTCGCCGTAAGAGCCTTTATACATTTTGGGAGCCTACGGCCTTAGCCTGGTTTTACTTAGAGCTTACAACTGCTTGTGGTCCACCTTTGCTCTGCGTTCTTTCTTGAACTGCGAACACACTGCCTCCACTGAGACTTCACCTAAAGAGCGATGATACGTTTTGCCAGTCAAAGGGACTGGGTGTGCTGTTCACTCAGAGTATACAAGCAGCGTTCAGACCGTCCTTCTTCTCACTTCTTTCCTCAACTGGGAAAACACTGCCAGAATGGGTTTTAGAATTCAGCGGGATTTTACGTTTTGGAAGCAGAAGTGCATTGCCCGGCACTTAACTCACGGTCTCCTACCTGCCTAGAGAACGCCCTTGTTCGAACACCTTTCCTCCACTGGGGAAACCCTGCCGTTTAGGAGTGTTCATCTTCAGTGCGTTTGTAGGTTTGGGAAGCATCAGGGCCTTCACTTGAATTGAACTCAGAGTGTCCAATACGTTTCTAGTCTGCCCTTGTTCTAAGATCTTTCCTCACGGAGGAACTGGCTGCCACTTATGGGACTTAACCTTAAGAGCGATTATACGCGTTTTGGCAGCAGAAGGGACAGCGTGCACTTACCTTAGAGTATTCAACTTGCCTTCAGTGCGCCCAGGTTCTAACTTCATTCCATAAGTGGGAACAAACTGCCATTTGTGAATCTTCACTTGAAGATCGCGTTTAGGTTTGGGAAGCATAAGCGTCGTTGTGTGCCCGAACTCAGAGTATCCAACAAGATTCCTGTCTGCCCTTGTACTAAGTTCTTTGCGGAACTGGGAACACACGGCCGCATAGGCCTGTTCGCCTTAAGAGCGTTTATAACATTTGGAAGCCTAAGGGATTAGAAGTGCACTTAACTCAGAGTACCCAACTGGCTCCTCGTCTGCCCTGGTTCTAAGGTCTTTCCTGAACTGGGAACACACGGCCGCACAGGCCTGTTCGCCTAAAGAACATTTATACGTATTGGAAGCACAATGGACTGGATGTGCACTTAACTCAGAGTATCCAACTGGCTTCTAGTCTACCCTTGTTCTGAGTTCTTTCTTGAACTGGGAACAAACGGCCGTATAGGCCTCTTCGCCTTAAGAGGGTTGACCCATTTTGGAAGTCGAAGGGACTGGACGTGCACTTAACGCAGAGTATTCAACTGGCTTCCAGTCTGCCCTTGTTCTAAGCTCTTTCCAGAACCGGGAACACACGACCGCATAGGCCTCTTCACCTTATGAGCATTTATACGTATTGGAAGCCTAAGGGACTGGACGTGCACTTAACTCGGAGTATTCAACTGGCTTCTAGTCTGCCCTTGTTCTAAGTTCTTTCCTGAACTGGGAACACACGGCCGCCTAGGCCTGTTCGCCGTAAGAGCATTGCTACGTATTGGAAGCGTAAGGGACTGGACGTGCACTAAACTCAGAGTATGCAACTAGTTTCTAGTCTGCCCTTGTTCTCAGTTCTTTCCTGAATTGGGACCACGCGGCAGAATAGGCCTCCTCGCCGTAAGAGCCTTTATACATTTTGGGAGCCTACGGCCTTAGCCTGGTTTTACTTAGAGCTTACAACTGCTTGTGGTCCACCTTTGCTCTGCGTTCTTTCTTGAACTGCGAACACACTGCCTCCACTGAGACTTCACCTAAAGAGCGATGATACGTTTTGCCAGTCAAAGGGACTGGGTGTGCTGTTCACTCAGAGTATACAAGCAGCGTTCAGACCGTCCTTCTTCTCACTTCTTTCCTCAACTGGGAAAACACTGCCAGAATGGGTTTTAGAATTCAGCGGGATTTTACGTTTTGGAAGCAGAAGTGCATTGCCCGGCACTTAACTCACGGTCTCCTACCTGCCTAGAGAACGCCCTTGTTCGAACACCTTTCCTCCACTGGGGAAACCCTGCCGTTTAGGAGTGTTCATCTTCAGTGCGTTTGTAGGTTTGGGAAGCATCAGGGCCTTCACTTGAATTGAACTCAGAGTGTCCAATACGTTTCTAGTCTGCCCTTGTTCTAAGATCTTTCCTCACGGAGGAACTGGCTGCCACTTATGGGACTTAACCTTAAGAGCGATTATACGCGTTTTGGCAGCAGAAGGGACAGCGTGCACTTACCTTAGAGTATTCAACTTGCCTTCAGTGCGCCCAGGTTCTAACTTCATTCCATAAGTGGGAACAAACTGCCATTTGTGAATCTTCACTTGAAGATCGCGTTTAGGTTTGGGAAGCATAAGCGTCGTTGTGTGCCCGAACTCAGAGTATCCAACAAGATTCCTGTCTGCCCTTGTACTAAGTTCTTTGCGGAACTGGGAACACACGGCCGCATAGGCCTGTTCGCCTTAAGAGCGTTTATAACATTTGGAAGCCTAAGGGATTAGAAGTGCACTTAACTCAGAGTACCCAACTGGCTCCTCGTCTGCCCTGGTTCTAAGGTCTTTCCTGAACTGGGAACACACGGCCGCACAGGCCTGTTCGCCTAAAGAACATTTATACGTATTGGAAGCACAATGGACTGGATGTGCACTTAACTCAGAGTATCCAACTGGCTTCTAGTCTACCCTTGTTCTGAGTTCTTTCTTGAACTGGGAACAAACGGCCGTATAGGCCTCTTCGCCTTAAGAGGGTTGACCCATTTTGGAAGTCGAAGGGACTGGACGTGCACTTAACGCAGAGTATTCAACTGGCTTCCAGTCTGCCCTTGTTCTAAGCTCTTTCCAGAACCGGGAACACACGACCGCATAGGCCTCTTCACCTTATGAGCATTTATACGTATTGGAAGCCTAAGGGACTGGACGTGCACTTAACTCGGAGTATTCAACTGGCTTCTAGTCTGCCCTTGTTCTAAGTTCTTTCCTGAACTGGGAACACACGGCCGCCTAGGCCTGTTCGCCGTAAGAGCATTGCTACGTATTGGAAGCGTAAGGGACTGGACGTGCACTAAACTCAGAGTATGCAACTAGTTTCTAGTCTGCCCTTGTTCTCAGTTCTTTCCTGAATTGGGACCACGCGGCAGAATAGGCCTCCTCGCCGTAAGAGCCTTTATACATTTTGGGAGCCTACGGCCTTAGCCTGGTTTTACTTAGAGCTTACAACTGCTTGTGGTCCACCTTTGCTCTGCGTTCTTTCTTGAACTGCGAACACACTGCCTCCACTGAGACTTCACCTAAAGAGCGATGATACGTTTTGCCAGTCAAAGGGACTGGGTGTGCTGTTCACTCAGAGTATACAAGCAGCGTTCAGACCGTCCTTCTTCTCACTTCTTTCCTCAACTGGGAAAACACTGCCAGAATGGGTTTTAGAATTCAGCGGGATTTTACGTTTTGGAAGCAGAAGTGCATTGCCCGGCACTTAACTCACGGTCTCCTACCTGCCTAGAGAACGCCCTTGTTCGAACACCTTTCCTCCACTGGGGAAACCCTGCCGTTTAGGAGTGTTCATCTTCAGTGCGTTTGTAGGTTTGGGAAGCATCAGGGCCTTCACTTGAATTGAACTCAGAGTGTCCAATACGTTTCTAGTCTGCCCTTGTTCTAAGATCTTTCCTCACGGAGGAACTGGCTGCCACTTATGGGACTTAACCTTAAGAGCGATTATACGCGTTTTGGCAGCAGAAGGGACAGCGTGCACTTACCTTAGAGTATTCAACTTGCCTTCAGTGCGCCCAGGTTCTAACTTCATTCCATAAGTGGGAACAAACTGCCATTTGTGAATCTTCACTTGAAGATCGCGTTTAGGTTTGGGAAGCATAAGCGTCGTTGTGTGCCCGAACTCAGAGTATCCAACAAGATTCCTGTCTGCCCTTGTACTAAGTTCTTTGCGGAACTGGGAACACACGGCCGCATAGGCCTGTTCGCCTTAAGAGCGTTTATAACATTTGGAAGCCTAAGGGATTAGAAGTGCCCTTAACTCAGAGTACCCAACTGGCTCCTCGTCTGCCCTGGTTCTAAGGTCTTTCCTGAACTGGGAACACACGGCCGCACAGGCCTGTTCGCCTAAAGAACATTTATACGTATTGGAAGCACAATGGACTGGATGTGCACTTAACTCAGAGTATCCAACTGGCTTCTAGTCTACCCTTGTTCTAAGTTCTTTCTTGAACTGGGAACAAACGGCCGTATAGGCCTCTTCGCCTTAAGAGGGTTGACCCATTTTGGAAGTCGAAGGGACTGGACGTGCACTTAACGCAGAGTATTCAACTGGCTTCCAGTCTGCCCTTGTTCTAAGCTCTTTCCAGAACCGGGAACACACGACCGCATAGGCCTCTTCACCTTATGAGCATTTATACGTATTGGAAGCCTAAGGGACTGGACGTGCACTTAACTCGGAGTATTCAACTGGCTTCTAGTCTGCCCTTGTTCTAAGTTCTTTCCTGAACTGGGAACACACGGCCGCCTAGGCCTGTTCGCCGTAAGAGCATTGATACGTATTGGAAGCGTAAGGGACTGGACGTGCACTAAACTCAGAGTATGCAACTAGTTTCTAGTCTGCCCTTGTTCTCAGTTCTTTCCTGAATTGGGACCACGCGGCAGAATAGGCCTCCTCGCCGTAAGAGCCTTTATACATTTTGGGAGCCTACGGCCTTAGCCTGGTTTTACTTAGAGCTTACAACTGCTTGTGGTCCACCTTTGCTCTGCGTTCTTTCTTGAACTGCGAACACACTGCCTCCACTGAGACTTCACCTAAAGAGCGATGATACGTTTTGCCAGTCAAAGGGACTGGGTGTGCTGTTCACTCAGAGTATACAAGCAGCGTTCAGACCGTCCTTCTTCTCACTTCTTTCCTCAACTGGGAAAACACTGCCAGAATGGGTTTTAGAATTCAGCGGGATTTTACGTTTTGGAAGCAGAAGTGCATTGCCCGGCACTTAACTCACGGTCTCCTACCTGCCTAGAGAACGCCCTTGTTCGAACACCTTTCCTCCACTGGGGAAACCCTGCCGTTTAGGAGTGTTCATCTTCAGTGCGTTTGTAGGTTTGGGAAGCATCAGGGCCTTCACTTGAATTGAACTCAGAGTGTCCAATACGTTTCTAGTCTGCCCTTGTTCTAAGATCTTTCCTCACCGAGGAACTGGCTGCCACTTATGGGACTTAACCTTAAGAGCGATTATACGCGTTTTGGCAGCAGAAGGGACAGCGTGCACTTACCTTAGAGTATTCAACTTGCCTTCAGTGCGCCCAGGTTCTAACTTCATTCCATAAGTGGGAACAAACTGCCATTTGTGAATCTTCACTTGAAGATCGCGTTTAGGTTTGGGAAGCATAAGCGTCGTTGTGTGCCCGAACTCAGAGTATCCAACAAGATTCCTGTCTGCCCTTGTACTAAGTTCTTTGCGGAACTGGGAACACACGGCCGCATAGGCCTGTTCGCCTTAAGAGCGTTTATAACATTTGGAAGCCTAAGGGATTAGAAGTGCCCTTAACTCAGAGTACCCAACTGGCTCCTCGTCTGCCCTGGTTCTAAGGTCTTTCCTGAACTGGGAACACACGGCCGCACAGGCCTGTTCGCCTAAAGAACATTTATACGTATTGGAAGCACAATGGACTGGATGTGCACTTAACTCAGAGTATCCAACTGGCTTCTAGTCTACCCTTGTTCTAAGTTCTTTCTTGAACTGGGAACAAACGGCCGTATAGGCCTCTTCGCCTTAAGAGGGTTGACCCATTTTGGAAGTCGAAGGGACTGGACGTGCACTTAACGCAGAGTATTCAACTGGCTTCCAGTCTGCCCTTGTTCTAAGCTCTTTCCAGAACCGGGAACACACGACCGCATAGGCCTCTTCACCTTATGAGCATTTATACGTATTGGAAGCCTCAGGGACTGGACGTGCACTTAACTCGGAGTATTCAACTGGCTTCTAGTCTGCCCTTGTTCTAAGTTCTTTCCTGAACTGGGAACACACGGCCGCCTAGGCCTGTTCGCCGTAAGAGCATTGATACGTATTGGAAGCGTAAGGGACTGGACGTGCACTAAACTCAGAGTATGCAACTAGTTTCTAGTCTGCCCTTGTTCTCAGTTCTTTCCTGAATTGGGACCACGCGGCAGAATAGGCCTCCTCGCCGTAAGAGCCTTTATACATTTTGGGAGCCTACGGCCTTAGCCTGGTTTTACTTAGAGCTTACAACTGCTTGTGGTCCACCTTTGCTCTGCGTTCTTTCTTGAACTGCGAACACACTGCCTCCACTGAGACTTCACCTAAAGAGCGATGATACGTTTTGCCAGTCAAAGGGACTGGGTGTGCTGTTCACTCAGAGTATACAAGCAGCGTTCAGACCGTCCTTCTTCTCACTTCTTTCCTCAACTGGGAAAACACTGCCAGAATGGGTTTTAGAATTCAGCGGGATTTTACGTTTTGGAAGCAGAAGTGCATTGCCCGGCACTTAACTCACGGTCTCCTACCTGCCTAGAGAACGCCCTTGTTCGAACACCTTTCCTCCACTGGGGAAACCCTGCCGTTTAGGAGTGTTCATCTTCAGTGCGTTTGTAGGTTTGGGAAGCATCAGGGCCTTCACTTGAATTGAACTCAGAGTGTCCAATACGTTTCTAGTCTGCCCTTGTTCTAAGATCTTTCCTCACCGAGGAACTGGCTGCCACTTATGGGACTTAACCTTAAGAGCGATTATACGCGTTTTGGCAGCAGAAGGGACAGCGTGCACTTACCTTAGAGTATTCAACTTGCCTTCAGTGCGCCCAGGTTCTAACTTCATTCCATAAGTGGGAACAAACTGCCATTTGTGAATCTTCACTTGAAGATCGCGTTTAGGTTTGGGAAGCATAAGCGTCGTTGTGTGCCCGAACTCAGAGTATCCAACAAGATTCCTGTCTGCCCTTGTACTAAGTTCTTTGCGGAACTGGGAACACACGGCCGCATAGGCCTGTTCGCCTTAAGAGCGTTTATAACATTTGGAAGCCTAAGGGATTAGAAGTGCCCTTAACTCAGAGTACCCAACTGGCTCCTCGTCTGCCCTGGTTCTAAGGTCTTTCCTGAACTGGGAACACACGGCCGCACAGGCCTGTTCGCCTAAAGAACATTTATACGTATTGGAAGCACAATGGACTGGATGTGCACTTAACTCAGAGTATCCAACTGGCTTCTAGTCTACCCTTGTTCTAAGTTCTTTCTTGAACTGGGAACAAACGGCCGTATAGGCCTCTTCGCCTTAAGAGGGTTGACCCATTTTGGAAGTCGAAGGGACTGGACGTGCACTTAACGCAGAGTATTCAACTGGCTTCCAGTCTGCCCTTGTTCTAAGCTCTTTCCAGAACCGGGAACACACGACCGCATAGGCCTCTTCACCTTATGAGCATTTATACGTATTGGAAGCCTCAGGGACTGGACGTGCACTTAACTCGGAGTATTCAACTGGCTTCTAGTCTGCCCTTGTTCTAAGTTCTTTCCTGAACTGGGAACACACGGCCGCCTAGGCCTGTTCGCCGTAAGAGCATTGATACGTATTGGAAGCGTAAGGGACTGGACGTGCACTAAACTCAGAGTATGCAACTAGTTTCTAGTCTGCCCTTGTTCTCAGTTCTTTCCTGAATTGGGACCACGCGGCAGAATAGGCCTCCTCGCCGTAAGAGCCTTTATACATTTTGGGAGCCTACGGCCTTAGCCTGGTTTTACTTAGAGCTTACAACTGCTTGTGGTCCACCTTTGCTCTGCGTTCTTTCTTGAACTGCGAACACACTGCCTCCACTGAGACTTCACCTAAAGAGCGATGATACGTTTTGCCAGTCAAAGGGACTGGGTGTGCTGTTCACTCAGAGTATACAAGCAGCGTTCAGACCGTCCTTCTTCTCACTTCTTTCCTCAACTGGGAAAACACTGCCAGAATGGGTTTTAGAATTCAGCGGGATTTTACGTTTTGGAAGCAGAAGTGCATTGCCCGGCACTTAACTCACGGTCTCCTACCTGCCTAGAGAACGCCCTTGTTCGAACACCTTTCCTCCACTGGGGAAACCCTGCCGTTTAGGAGTGTTCATCTTCAGTGCGTTTGTAGGTTTGGGAAGCATCAGGGCCTTCACTTGAATTGAACTCAGAGTGTCCAATACGTTTCTAGTCTGCCCTTGTTCTAAGATCTTTCCTCACCGAGGAACTGGCTGCCACTTATGGGACTTAACCTTAAGAGCGATTATACGCGTTTTGGCAGCAGAAGGGACAGCGTGCACTTACCTTAGAGTATTCAACTTGCCTTCAGTGCGCCCAGGTTCTAACTTCATTCCATAAGTGGGAACAAACTGCCATTTGTGAATCTTCACTTGAAGATCGCGTTTAGGTTTGGGAAGCATAAGCGTCGTTGTGTGCCCGAACTCAGAGTATCCAACAAGATTCCTGTCTGCCCTTGTACTAAGTTCTTTGCGGAACTGGGAACACACGGCCGCATAGGCCTGTTCGCCTTAAGAGCGTTTATAACATTTGGAAGCCTAAGGGATTAGAAGTGCCCTTAACTCAGAGTACCCAACTGGCTCCTCGTCTGCCCTGGTTCTAAGGTCTTTCCTGAACTGGGAACACACGGCCGCACAGGCCTGTTCGCCTAAAGAACATTTATACGTATTGGAAGCACAATGGACTGGATGTGCACTTAACTCAGAGTATCCAACTGGCTTCTAGTCTACCCTTGTTCTGAGTTCTTTCTTGAACTGGGAACAAACGGCCGTATAGGCCTCTTCGCCTTAAGAGGGTTGACCCATTTTGGAAGTCGAAGGGACTGGACGTGCACTTAACGCAGAGTATTCAACTGGCTTCCAGTCTGCCCTTGTTCTAAGCTCTTTCCAGAACCGGGAACACACGACCGCATAGGCCTCTTCACCTTATGAGCATTTATACGTATTGGAAGCCTCAGGGACTGGACGTGCACTTAACTCGGAGTATTCAACTGGCTTCTAGTCTGCCCTTGTTCTAAGTTCTTTCCTGAACTGGGAACACACGGCCGCCTAGGCCTGTTCGCCGTAAGAGCATTGATACGTATTGGAAGCGTAAGGGACTGGACGTGCACTAAACTCAGAGTAGGCAACTAGTTTCTAGTCTGCCCTTGTTCTCAGTTCTTTCCTGAATTGGGACCACGCGGCAGAATAGGCCTCCTCGCCGTAAGAGCCTTTATACATTTTGGGAGCCTACGGCCTTAGCCTGGTTTTACTTAGAGCTTACAACTGCTTGTGGTCCACCTTTGCTCTGCGTTCTTTCTTGAACTGCGAACACACTGCCTCCACTGAGACTTCACCTAAAGAGCGATGATACGTTTTGCCAGTCAAAGGGACTGGGTGTGCTGTTCACTCAGAGTATACAAGCAGCGTTCAGACCGTCCTTCTTCTCACTTCTTTCCTCAACTGGGAAAACACTGCCAGAATGGGTTTTAGAATTCAGCGGGATTTTACGTTTTGGAAGCAGAAGTGCATTGCCCGGCACTTAACTCACGGTCTCCTACCTGCCTAGAGAACGCCCTTGTTCGAACACCTTTCCTCCACTGGGGAAACCCTGCCGTTTAGGAGTGTTCATCTTCAGTGCGTTTGTAGGTTTGGGAAGCATCAGGGCCTTCACTTGAATTGAACTCAGAGTGTCCAATACGTTTCTAGTCTGCCCTTGTTCTAAGATCTTTCCTCACCGAGGAACTGGCTGCCACTTATGGGACTTAACCTTAAGAGCGATTATACGCGTTTTGGCAGCAGAAGGGACAGCGTGCACTTACCTTAGAGTATTCAACTTGCCTTCAGTGCGCCCAGGTTCTAACTTCATTCCATAAGTGGGAACAAACTGCCATTTGTGAATCTTCACTTGAAGATCGCGTTTAGGTTTGGGAAGCATAAGCGTCGTTGTGTGCCCGAACTCAGAGTATCCAACAAGATTCCTGTCTGCCCTTGTACTAAGTTCTTTTCGGAACTGGGAACACACGGCCGCATAGGCCTGTTCGCCTTAAGAGCGTTTATAACATTTGGAAGCCTAAGGGATTAGAAGTGCACTTAACTCAGAGTACCCAACTGGCTCCTCGTCTGCCCTGGTTCTAAGGTCTTTCCTGAACTGGGAACACACGGCCGCACAGGCCTGTTCGCCTAAAGAACATTTATACGTATTGGAAGCACAATGGACTGGATGTGCACTTAACTCAGAGTATCCAACTGGCTTCTAGTCTACCCTTGTTCTGAGTTCTTTCTTGAACTGGGAACAAACGGCCGTATAGGCCTCTTCGCCTTAAGAGGGTTGACCCATTTTGGAAGTCGAAGGGACTGGACGTGCACTTAACGCAGAGTATTCAACTGGCTTCCAGTCTGCCCTTGTTCTAAGCTCTTTCCAGAACCGGGAACACACGACCGCATAGGCCTCTTCACCTTATGAGCATTTATACGTATTGGAAGCCTAAGGGACTGGACGTGCACTTAACTCGGAGTATTCAACTGGCTTCTAGTCTGCCCTTGTTCTAAGTTCTTTCCTGAACTGGGAACACACGGCCGCCTAGGCCTGTTCGCCGTAAGAGCATTGATACGTATTGGAAGCGTAAGGGACTGGACGTGCACTAAACTCAGAGTAGGCAACTAGTTTCTAGTCTGCCCTTGTTCTCAGTTCTTTCCTGAATTGGGACCACGCGGCAGAATAGGCCTCCTCGCCGTAAGAGCCTTTATACATTTTGGGAGCCTACGGCCTTAGCCTGGTTTTACTTAGAGCTTACAACTGCTTGTGGTCCACCTTTGCTCTGCGTTCTTTCTTGAACTGCGAACACACTGCCTCCACTGAGACTTCACCTAAAGAGCGATGATACGTTTTGCCAGTCAAAGGGACTGGGTGTGCTGTTCACTCAGAGTATACAAGCAGCGTTCAGACCGTCCTTCTTCTCACTTCTTTCCTCAACTGGGAAAACACTGCCAGAATGGGTTTTAGAATTCAGCGGGATTTTACGTTTTGGAAGCAGAAGTGCATTGCCCGGCACTTAACTCACGGTCTCCTACCTGCCTAGAGAACGCCCTTGTTCGAACACCTTTCCTCCACTGGGGAAACCCTGCCGTTTAGGAGTGTTCATCTTCAGTGCGTTTGTAGGTTTGGGAAGCATCAGGGCCTTCACTTGAATTGAACTCAGAGTGTCCAATACGTTTCTAGTCTGCCCTTGTTCTAAGATCTTTCCTCACCGAGGAACTGGCTGCCACTTATGGGACTTAACCTTAAGAGCGATTATACGCGTTTTGGCAGCAGAAGGGACAGCGTGCACTTACCTTAGAGTATTCAACTTGCCTTCAGTGCGCCCAGGTTCTAACTTCATTCCATAAGTGGGAACAAACTGCCATTTGTGAATCTTCACTTGAAGATCGCGTTTAGGTTTGGGAAGCATAAGCGTCGTTGTGTGCCCGAACTCAGAGTATCCAACAAGATTCCTGTCTGCCCTTGTACTAAGTTCTTTTCGGAACTGGGAACACACGGCCGCATAGGCCTGTTCGCCTTAAGAGCGTTTATAACATTTGGAAGCCTAAGGGATTAGAAGTGCACTTAACTCAGAGTACCCAACTGGCTCCTCGTCTGCCCTGGTTCTAAGGTCTTTCCTGAACTGGGAACACACGGCCGCACAGGCCTGTTCGCCTAAAGAACATTTATACGTATTGGAAGCACAATGGACTGGATGTGCACTTAACTCAGAGTATCCAACTGGCTTCTAGTCTACCCTTGTTCTGAGTTCTTTCTTGAACTGGGAACAAACGGCCGTATAGGCCTCTTCGCCTTAAGAGGGTTGACCCATTTTGGAAGTCGAAGGGACTGGACGTGCACTTAACGCAGAGTATTCAACTGGCTTCCAGTCTGCCCTTGTTCTAAGCTCTTTCCAGAACCGGGAACACACGACCGCATAGGCCTCTTCACCTTATGAGCATTTATACGTATTGGAAGCCTAAGGGACTGGACGTGCACTTAACTCGGAGTATTCAACTGGCTTCTAGTCTGCCCTTGTTCTAAGTTCTTTCCTGAACTGGGAACACACGGCCGCCTAGGCCTGTTCGCCGTAAGAGCATTGCTACGTATTGGAAGCGTAAGGGACTGGACGTGCACTAAACTCAGAGTATGCAACTAGTTTCTAGTCTGCCCTTGTTCTCAGTTCTTTCCTGAATTGGGACCACGCGGCAGAATAGGCCTCCTCGCCGTAAGAGCCTTTATACATTTTGGGAGCCTACGGCCTTAGCCTGGTTTTACTTAGAGCTTACAACTGCTTGTGGTCCACCTTTGCTCTGCGTTCTTTCTTGAACTGCGAACACACTGCCTCCACTGAGACTTCACCTAAAGAGCGATGATACGTTTTGCCAGTCAAAGGGACTGGGTGTGCTGTTCACTCAGAGTATACAAGCAGCGTTCAGACCGTCCTTCTTCTCACTTCTTTCCTCAACTGGGAAAACACTGCCAGAATGGGTTTTAGAATTCAGCGGGATTTTACGTTTTGGAAGCAGAAGTGCATTGCCCGGCACTTAACTCACGGTCTCCTACCTGCCTAGAGAACGCCCTTGTTCGAACACCTTTCCTCCACTGGGGAATCCCTGCCGTTTAGGAGTGTTCATCGTCAGTGCGTTTGTAGGTTTGGGAAGCATCAGGGCCTTCACTTGAATTGAACTCAGAGTGTCCAATACGTTTCTAGTCTGCCCTTGTTCTAAGATCTTTCCTCACCGAGGAACTGGCTGCCACTTATGGGACTTAACCTTAAGAGCGATTATACGCGTTTTGGCAGCAGAAGGGACAGCGTGCACTTACCTTAGAGTATTCAACTTGCCTTCAGTGCGCCCAGGTTCTAACTTCATTCCATAAGTGGGAACAAACTGCCATTTGTGAATCTTCACTTGAAGATCGCGTTTAGGTTTGGGAAGCATAAGCGTCGTTGTGTGCCCGAACTCAGAGTATCCAACAAGATTCCTGTCTGCCCTTGTACTAAGTTCTTTTCGGAACTGGGAACACACGGCCGCATAGGCCTGTTCGCCTTAAGAGCGTTTATAACATTTGGAAGCCTAAGGGATTAGAAGTGCACTTAACTCAGAGTACCCAACTGGCTCCTCGTCTGCCCTGGTTCTAAGGTCTTTCCTGAACTGGGAACACACGGCCGCACAGGCCTGTTCGCCTAAAGAACATTTATACGTATTGGAAGCACAATGGACTGGATGTGCACTTAACTCAGAGTATCCAACTGGCTTCTAGTCTACCCTTGTTCTGAGTTCTTTCTTGAACTGGGAACAAACGGCCGTATAGGCCTCTTCGCCTTAAGAGGGTTGACCCATTTTGGAAGTCGAAGGGACTGGACGTGCACTTAACGCAGAGTATTCAACTGGCTTCCAGTCTGCCCTTGTTCTAAGCTCTTTCCAGAACCGGGAACACACGACCGCATAGGCCTCTTCACCTTATGAGCATTTATACGTATTGGAAGCCTAAGGGACTGGACGTGCACTTAACTCGGAGTATTCAACTGGCTTCTAGTCTGCCCTTGTTCTAAGTTCTTTCCTGAACTGGGAACACACGGCCGCCTAGGCCTGTTCGCCGTAAGAGCATTGCTACGTATTGGAAGCGTAAGGGACTGGACGTGCACTAAACTCAGAGTATGCAACTAGTTTCTAGTCTGCCCTTGTTCTCAGTTCTTTCCTGAATTGGGACCACGCGGCAGAATAGGCCTCCTCGCCGTAAGAGCCTTTATACATTTTGGGAGCCTACGGCCTTAGCCTGGTTTTACTTAGAGCTTACAACTGCTTGTGGTCCACCTTTGCTCTGCGTTCTTTCTTGAACTGCGAACACACTGCCTCCACTGAGACTTCACCTAAAGAGCGATGATACGTTTTGCCAGTCAAAGGGACTGGGTGTGCTGTTCACTCAGAGTATACAAGCAGCGTTCAGACCGTCCTTCTTCTCACTTCTTTCCTCAACTGGGAAAACACTGCCAGAATGGGTTTTAGAATTCAGCGGGATTTTACGTTTTGGAAGCAGAAGTGCATTGCCCGGCACTTAACTCACGGTCTCCTACCTGCCTAGAGAACGCCCTTGTTCGAACACCTTTCCTCCACTGGGGAATCCCTGCCGTTTAGGAGTGTTCATCGTCAGTGCGTTTGTAGGTTTGGGAAGCATCAGGGCCTTCACTTGAATTGAACTCAGAGTGTCCAATACGTTTCTAGTCTGCCCTTGTTCTAAGATCTTTCCTCACCGAGGAACTGGCTGCCACTTATGGGACTTAACCTTAAGAGCGATTATACGCGTTTTGGCAGCAGAAGGGACAGCGTGCACTTACCTTAGAGTATTCAACTTGCCTTCAGTGCGCCCAGGTTCTAACTTCATTCCATAAGTGGGAACAAACTGCCATTTGTGAATCTTCACTTGAAGATCGCGTTTAGGTTTGGGAAGCATAAGCGTCGTTGTGTGCCCGAACTCAGAGTATCCAACAAGATTCCTGTCTGCCCTTGTACTAAGTTCTTTTCGGAACTGGGAACACACGGCCGCATAGGCCTGTTCGCCTTAAGAGCGTTTATAACATTTGGAAGCCTAAGGGATTAGAAGTGCACTTAACTCAGAGTACCCAACTGGCTCCTCGTCTGCCCTGGTTCTAAGGTCTTTCCTGAACTGGGAACACACGGCCGCACAGGCCTGTTCGCCTAAAGAACATTTATACGTATTGGAAGCACAATGGACTGGATGTGCACTTAACTCAGAGTATCCAACTGGCTTCCAGTCTACCCTTGTTCTAAGTTCTTTCTTGAACTGGGAACAAACGGCCGTATAGGCCTCTTCGCCTTAAGAGGGTTGACCCATTTTGGAAGTCGAAGGGACTGGACGTGCACTTAACGCAGAGTATTCAACTGGCTTCCAGTCTGCCCTTGTTCTAAGCTCTTTCCAGAACCGGGAACACACGACCGCATAGGCCTCTTCACTTTATGAGCATTTATACGTATTGGAAGCCTAAGGGACTGGACGTGCACTTAACTCGGAGTATTCAACTGGCTTCTAGTCTGCCCTTGTTCTAAGTTCTTTCCTGAACTGGGAACACACGGCCGCCTAGGCCTGTTCGCCGTAAGAGCATTGCTACGTATTGGAAGCGTAAGGGACTGGACGTGCACTAAACTCAGAGTATGCAACTAGTTTCTAGTCTGCCCTTGTTCTCAGTTCTTTCCTGAATTGGGACCACGCGGCAGAATAGGCCTCCTCGCCGTAAGAGCCTTTATACATTTTGGGAGCCTACGGCCTTAGCCTGGTTTTACTTAGAGCTTACAACTGCTTGTGGTCCACCTTTGCTCTGCGTTCTTTCTTGAACTGCGAACACACTGCCTCCACTGAGACTTCACCTAAAGAGCGATGATACGTTTTGCCAGTCAAAGGGACTGGGTGTGCTGTTCACTCAGAGTATACAAGCAGCGTTCAGACCGTCCTTCTTCTCACTTCTTTCCTCAACTGGGAAAACACTGCCAGAATGGGTTTTAGAATTCAGCGGGATTTTACGTTTTGGAAGCAGAAGTGCATTGCCCGGCACTTAACTCACGGTCTCCTACCTGCCTAGAGAACGCCCTTGTTCGAACACCTTTCCTCCACTGGGGAAACCCTGCCGTTTAGGAGTGTTCATCTTCAGTGCGTTTGTAGGTTTGGGAAGCATCAGGGCCTTCACTTGAATTGAACTCAGAGTGTCCAATACGTTTCTAGTCTGCCCTTGTTCTAAGATCTTTCCTCACCGAGGAACTGGCTGCCACTTATGGGACTTAACCTTAAGAGCGATTATACGCGTTTTGGCAGCAGAAGGGACAGCGTGCACTTACCTTAGAGTATTCAACTTGCCTTCAGTGCGCCCAGGTTCTAACTTCATTCCATAAGTGGGAACAAACTGCCATTTGTGAATCTTCACTTGAAGATCGCGTTTAGGTTTGGGAAGCATAAGCGTCGTTGTGTGCCCGAACTCAGAGTATCCAACAAGATTCCTGTCTGCCCTTGTACTAAGTTCTTTGCGGAACTGGGAACACACGGCCGCATAGGCCTGTTCGCCTTAAGAGCGTTTATAACATTTGGAAGCCTAAGGGATTAGAAGTGCCCTTAACTCAGAGTACCCAACTGGCTCCTCGTCTGCCCTGGTTCTAAGGTCTTTCCTGAACTGGGAACACACGGCCGCACAGGCCTGTTCGCCTAAAGAACATTTATACGTATTGGAAGCACAATGGACTGGATGTGCACTTAACTCAGAGTATCCAACTGGCTTCTAGTCTACCCTTGTTCTAAGTTCTTTCTTGAACTGGGAACAAACGGCCGTATAGGCCTCTTCGCCTTAAGAGGGTTGACCCATTTTGGAAGTCGAAGGGACTGGACGTGCACTTAACGCAGAGTATTCAACTGGCTTCCAGTCTGCCCTTGTTCTAAGCTCTTTCCAGAACCGGGAACACACGACCGCATAGGCCTCTTCACCTTATGAGCATTTATACGTATTGGAAGCCTAAGGGACTGGACGTGCACTTAACTCGGAGTATTCAACTGGCTTCTAGTCTGCCCTTGTTCTAAGTTCTTTCCTGAACTGGGAACACACGGCCGCCTAGGCCTGTTCGCCGTAAGAGCATTGCTACGTATTGGAAGCGTAAGGGACTGGACGTGCACTAAACTCAGAGTATGCAACTAGTTTCTAGTCTGCCCTTGTTCTCAGTTCTTTCCTGAATTGGGACCACGCGGCAGAATAGGCCTCCTCGCCGTAAGAGCCTTTATACATTTTGGGAGCCTACGGCCTTAGCCTGGTTTTACTTAGAGCTTACAACTGCTTGTGGTCCACCTTTGCTCTGCGTTCTTTCTTGAACTGCGAACACACTGCCTCCACTGAGACTTCACCTAAAGAGCGATGATACGTTTTGCCAGTCAAAGGGACTGGGTGTGCTGTTCACTCAGAGTATACAAGCAGCGTTCAGACCGTCCTTCTTCTCACTTCTTTCCTCAACTGGGAAAACACTGCCAGAATGGGTTTTAGAATTCAGCGGGATTTTACGTTTTGGAAGCAGAAGTGCATTGCCCGGCACTTAACTCACGGTCTCCTACCTGCCTAGAGAACGCCCTTGTTCGAACACCTTTCCTCCACTGGGGAAACCCTGCCGTTTAGGAGTGTTCATCTTCAGTGCGTTTGTAGGTTTGGGAAGCATCAGGGCCTTCACTTGAATTGAACTCAGAGTGTCCAATACGTTTCTAGTCTGCCCTTGTTCTAAGATCTTTCCTCACCGAGGAACTGGCTGCCACTTATGGGACTTAACCTTAAGAGCGATTATACGCGTTTTGGCAGCAGAAGGGACAGCGTGCACTTACCTTAGAGTATTCAACTTGCCTTCAGTGCGCCCAGGTTCTAACTTCATTCCATAAGTGGGAACAAACTGCCATTTGTGAATCTTCACTTGAAGATCGCGTTTAGGTTTGGGAAGCATAAGCGTCGTTGTGTGCCCGAACTCAGAGTATCCAACAAGATTCCTGTCTGCCCTTGTACTAAGTTCTTTGCGGAACTGGGAACACACGGCCGCATAGGCCTGTTCGCCTTAAGAGCGTTTATAACATTTGGAAGCCTAAGGGATTAGAAGTGCCCTTAACTCAGAGTACCCAACTGGCTCCTCGTCTGCCCTGGTTCTAAGGTCTTTCCTGAACTGGGAACACACGGCCGCACAGGCCTGTTCGCCTAAAGAACATTTATACGTATTGGAAGCACAATGGACTGGATGTGCACTTAACTCAGAGTATCCAACTGGCTTCTAGTCTACCCTTGTTCTAAGTTCTTTCTTGAACTGGGAACAAACGGCCGTATAGGCCTCTTCGCCTTAAGAGGGTTGACCCATTTTGGAAGTCGAAGGGACTGGACGTGCACTTAACGCAGAGTATTCAACTGGCTTCCAGTCTGCCCTTGTTCTAAGCTCTTTCCAGAACCGGGAACACACGACCGCATAGGCCTCTTCACCTTATGAGCATTTATACGTATTGGAAGCCTAAGGGACTGGACGTGCACTTAACTCGGAGTATTCAACTGGCTTCTAGTCTGCCCTTGTTCTAAGTTCTTTCCTGAACTGGGAACACACGGCCGCCTAGGCCTGTTCGCCGTAAGAGCATTGCTACGTATTGGAAGCGTAAGGGACTGGACGTGCACTAAACTCAGAGTATGCAACTAGTTTCTAGTCTGCCCTTGTTCTCAGTTCTTTCCTGAATTGGGACCACGCGGCAGAATAGGCCTCCTCGCCGTAAGAGCCTTTATACATTTTGGGAGCCTACGGCCTTAGCCTGGTTTTACTTAGAGCTTACAACTGCTTGTGGTCCACCTTTGCTCTGCGTTCTTTCTTGAACTGCGAACACACTGCCTCCACTGAGACTTCACCTAAAGAGCGATGATACGTTTTGCCAGTCAAAGGGACTGGGTGTGCTGTTCACTCAGAGTATACAAGCAGCGTTCAGACCGTCCTTCTTCTCACTTCTTTCCTCAACTGGGAAAACACTGCCAGAATGGGTTTTAGAATTCAGCGGGATTTTACGTTTTGGAAGCAGAAGTGCATTGCCCGGCACTTAACTCACGGTCTCCTACCTGCCTAGAGAACGCCCTTGTTCGAACACCTTTCCTCCACTGGGGAAACCCTGCCGTTTAGGAGTGTTCATCTTCAGTGCGTTTGTAGGTTTGGGAAGCATCAGGGCCTTCACTTGAATTGAACTCAGAGTGTCCAATACGTTTCTAGTCTGCCCTTGTTCTAAGATCTTTCCTCACCGAGGAACTGGCTGCCACTTATGGGACTTAACCTTAAGAGCGATTATACGCGTTTTGGCAGCAGAAGGGACAGCGTGCACTTACCTTAGAGTATTCAACTTGCCTTCAGTGCGCCCAGGTTCTAACTTCATTCCATAAGTGGGAACAAACTGCCATTTGTGAATCTTCACTTGAAGATCGCGTTTAGGTTTGGGAAGCATAAGCGTCGTTGTGTGCCCGAACTCAGAGTATCCAACAAGATTCCTGTCTGCCCTTGTACTAAGTTCTTTGCGGAACTGGGAACACACGGCCGCATAGGCCTGTTCGCCTTAAGAGCGTTTATAACATTTGGAAGCCTAAGGGATTAGAAGTGCCCTTAACTCAGAGTACCCAACTGGCTCCTCGTCTGCCCTGGTTCTAAGGTCTTTCCTGAACTGGGAACACACGGCCGCACAGGCCTGTTCGCCTAAAGAACATTTATACGTATTGGAAGCACAATGGACTGGATGTGCACTTAACTCAGAGTATCCAACTGGCTTCTAGTCTACCCTTGTTCTAAGTTCTTTCTTGAACTGGGAACAAACGGCCGTATAGGCCTCTTCGCCTTAAGAGGGTTGACCCATTTTGGAAGTCGAAGGGACTGGACGTGCACTTAACGCAGAGTATTCAACTGGCTTCCAGTCTGCCCTTGTTCTAAGCTCTTTCCAGAACCGGGAACACACGACCGCATAGGCCTCTTCACCTTATGAGCATTTATACGTATTGGAAGCCTAAGGGACTGGACGTGCACTTAACTCGGAGTATTCAACTGGCTTCTAGTCTGCCCTTGTTCTAAGTTCTTTCCTGAACTGGGAACACACGGCCGCCTAGGCCTGTTCGCCGTAAGAGCATTGATACGTATTGGAAGCGTAAGGGACTGGACGTGCACTAAACTCAGAGTATGCAACTAGTTTCTAGTCTGCCCTTGTTCTCAGTTCTTTCCTGAATTGGGACCACGCGGCAGAATAGGCCTCCTCGCCGTAAGAGCCTTTATACATTTTGGGAGCCTACGGCCTTAGCCTGGTTTTACTTAGAGCTTACAACTGCTTGTGGTCCACCTTTGCTCTGCGTTCTTTCTTGAACTGCGAACACACTGCCTCCACTGAGACTTCACCTAAAGAGCGATGATACGTTTTGCCAGTCAAAGGGACTGGGTGTGCTGTTCACTCAGAGTATACAAGCAGCGTTCAGACCGTCCTTCTTCTCACTTCTTTCCTCAACTGGGAAAACACTGCCAGAATGGGTTTTAGAATTCAGCGGGATTTTACGTTTTGGAAGCAGAAGTGCATTGCCCGGCACTTAACTCACGGTCTCCTACCTGCCTAGAGAACGCCCTTGTTCGAACACCTTTCCTCCACTGGGGAAACCCTGCCGTTTAGGAGTGTTCATCTTCAGTGCGTTTGTAGGTTTGGGAAGCATCAGGGCCTTCACTTGAATTGAACTCAGAGTGTCCAATACGTTTCTAGTCTGCCCTTGTTCTAAGATCTTTCCTCACCGAGGAACTGGCTGCCACTTATGGGACTTAACCTTAAGAGCGATTATACGCGTTTTGGCAGCAGAAGGGACAGCGTGCACTTACCTTAGAGTATTCAACTTGCCTTCAGTGCGCCCAGGTTCTAACTTCATTCCATAAGTGGGAACAAACTGCCATTTGTGAATCTTCACTTGAAGATCGCGTTTAGGTTTGGGAAGCATAAGCGTCGTTGTGTGCCCGAACTCAGAGTATCCAACAAGATTCCTGTCTGCCCTTGTACTAAGTTCTTTGCGGAACTGGGAACACACGGCCGCATAGGCCTGTTCGCCTTAAGAGCGTTTATAACATTTGGAAGCCTAAGGGATTAGAAGTGCCCTTAACTCAGAGTACCCAACTGGCTCCTCGTCTGCCCTGGTTCTAAGGTCTTTCCTGAACTGGGAACACACGGCCGCACAGGCCTGTTCGCCTAAAGAACATTTATACGTATTGGAAGCACAATGGACTGGATGTGCACTTAACTCAGAGTATCCAACTGGCTTCTAGTCTACCCTTGTTCTAAGTTCTTTCTTGAACTGGGAACAAACGGCCGTATAGGCCTCTTCGCCTTAAGAGGGTTGACCCATTTTGGAAGTCGAAGGGACTGGACGTGCACTTAACGCAGAGTATTCAACTGGCTTCCAGTCTGCCCTTGTTCTAAGCTCTTTCCAGAACCGGGAACACACGACCGCATAGGCCTCTTCACCTTATGAGCATTTATACGTATTGGAAGCCTAAGGGACTGGACGTGCACTTAACTCGGAGTATTCAACTGGCTTCTAGTCTGCCCTTGTTCTAAGTTCTTTCCTGAACTGGGAACACACGGCCGCCTAGGCCTGTTCGCCGTAAGAGCATTGATACGTATTGGAAGCGTAAGGGACTGGACGTGCACTAAACTCAGAGTATGCAACTAGTTTCTAGTCTGCCCTTGTTCTCAGTTCTTTCCTGAATTGGGACCACGCGGCAGAATAGGCCTCCTCGCCGTAAGAGCCTTTATACATTTTGGGAGCCTACGGCCTTAGCCTGGTTTTACTTAGAGCTTACAACTGCTTGTGGTCCACCTTTGCTCTGCGTTCTTTCTTGAACTGCGAACACACTGCCTCCACTGAGACTTCACCTAAAGAGCGATGATACGTTTTGCCAGTCAAAGGGACTGGGTGTGCTGTTCACTCAGAGTATACAAGCAGCGTTCAGACCGTCCTTCTTCTCACTTCTTTCCTCAACTGGGAAAACACTGCCAGAATGGGTTTTAGAATTCAGCGGGATTTTACGTTTTGGAAGCAGAAGTGCATTGCCCGGCACTTAACTCACGGTCTCCTACCTGCCTAGAGAACGCCCTTGTTCGAACACCTTTCCTCCACTGGGGAAACCCTGCCGTTTAGGAGTGTTCATCTTCAGTGCGTTTGTAGGTTTGGGAAGCATCAGGGCCTTCACTTGAATTGAACTCAGAGTGTCCAATACGTTTCTAGTCTGCCCTTGTTCTAAGATCTTTCCTCACCGAGGAACTGGCTGCCACTTATGGGACTTAACCTTAAGAGCGATTATACGCGTTTTGGCAGCAGAAGGGACAGCGTGCACTTACCTTAGAGTATTCAACTTGCCTTCAGTGCGCCCAGGTTCTAACTTCATTCCATAAGTGGGAACAAACTGCCATTTGTGAATCTTCACTTGAAGATCGCGTTTAGGTTTGGGAAGCATAAGCGTCGTTGTGTGCCCGAACTCAGAGTATCCAACAAGATTCCTGTCTGCCCTTGTACTAAGTTCTTTTCGGAACTGGGAACACACGGCCGCATAGGCCTGTTCGCCTTAAGAGCGTTTATAACATTTGGAAGCCTAAGGGATTAGAAGTGCCCTTAACTCAGAGTACCCAACTGGCTCCTCGTCTGCCCTGGTTCTAAGGTCTTTCCTGAACTGGGAACACACGGCCGCACAGGCCTGTTCGCCTAAAGAACATTTATACGTATTGGAAGCACAATGGACTGGATGTGCACTTAACTCAGAGTATCCAACTGGCTTCTAGTCTACCCTTGTTCTAAGTTCTTTCTTGAACTGGGAACAAACGGCCGTATAGGCCTCTTCGCCTTAAGAGGGTTGACACATTTTGGAAGTCGAAGGGACTGGACGTGCACTTAACGCAGAGTATTCAACTGGCTTCCAGTCTGCCCTTGTTCTAAGCTCTTTCCAGAACCGGGAACACACGACCGCATAGGCCTCTTCACCTTATGAGCATTTATACGTATTGGAAGCCTAAGGGACTGGACGTGCACTTAACTCGGAGTATTCAACTGGCTTCTAGTCTGCCCTTGTTCTACGTTCTTTCCTGAACTGGGAACACACGGCCGCCTAGGCCTGTTCGCCGTAAGAGCATTGATACGTATTGGAAGCGTAAGGGACTGGACGTGCACTAAACTCAGAGTATGCAACTAGTTTCTAGTCTGCCCTTGTTCTCAGTTCTTTCCTGAATTGGGACCACGCGGCAGAATAGGCCTCCTCGCCGTAAGAGCCTTTATACATTTTGGGAGCCTACGGCCTTAGCCTGGTTTTACTTAGAGCTTACAACTGCTTGTGGTCCACCTTTGCTCTGCGTTCTTTCTTGAACTGCGAACACACTGCCTCAACTGAGACTTCACCTAAAGAGCGATGATACGTTTTGCCAGTCAAAGGGACTGGGTGTGCTGTTCACTCAGAGTATACAAGCAGCGTTCAGACCGTCCTTCTTCTCACTTCTTTCCTCAACTGGGAAAACACTGCCAGAATGGGTTTTAGAATTCAGCGGGATTTTACGTTTTGGAAGCAGAAGTGCATTGCCCGGCACTTAACTCACGGTCTCCTACCTGCCTAGAGAACGCCCTTGTTCGAACACCTTTCCTCCACTGGGGAAACCCTGCCGTTTAGGAGTGTTCACCTTCAGTGCGTTTGTAGGTTTGGGAAGCATCAGGGCCTTCACTTGAATTGAACTCAGAGTGTCCAATACGTTTCTAGTCTGCCCTTGTTCTAAGATCTTTCCTCACCGAGGAACTGGCTGCCACTTATGGGACTTAACCTTAAGAGCGATTATACGCGTTTTGGCAGCAGAAGGGACAGCGTGCACTTACCTTAGAGTATTCAACTTGCCTTCAGTGCGCCCAGGTTCTAACTTCATTCCATAAGTGGGAACAAACTGCCATTTGTGAATCTTCACTTGAAGATCGCGTTTAGGTTTGGGAAGCATAAGCGTCGTTGTGTGCCCGAACTCAGAGTATCCAACAAGATTCCTGTCTGCCCTTGTACTAAGTTCTTTGCGGAACTGGGAACACACGGCCGCATAGGCCTGTTCGCCTTAAGAGCGTTTATAACATTTGGAAGCCTAAGGGATTAGAAGTGCACTTAACTCAGAGTACCCAACTGGCTCCTCGTCTGCCCTGGTTCTAAGGTCTTTCCTGAACTGGGAACACCCGGCCGCACAGGCCTGTTCGCCTAAAGAACATTTATACGTATTGGAAGCACAATGGACTGGATGTGCACTTAACTCAGAGTATCCAACTGGCTTCTAGTCTACCCTTGTTCTAAGTTCTTTCTTGAACTGGGAACAAACGGCCGTATAGGCCTCTTCGCCTTAAGAGGGTTGACCCATTTTGGAAGTCGAAGGGACTGGACGTGCACTTAACGCAGAGTATTCAACTGGCTTCCAGTCTGCCCTTGTTCTAAGCTCTTTCCAGAACCGGGAACACACGACCGCATAGGCCTCTTCACCTTATGAGCATTTATACGTATTGGAAGCCTAAGGGACTGGACGTGCACTTAACTCGGAGTATTCAACTGGCTTCTAGTCTGCCCTTGTTCTAAGTTCTTTCCTGAACTGGGAACACACGGCCGCCTAGGCCTGTTCGCCGTAAGAGCATTGCTACGTATTGGAAGCGTAAGGGACTGGACGTGCACTAAACTCAGAGTATGCAACTAGTTTCTAGTCTGCCCTTGTTCTCAGTTCTTTCCTGAATTGGGACCACGCGGCAGAATAGGCCTCCTCGCCGTAAGAGCCTTTATACATTTTGGGAGCCTACGGCCTTAGCCTGGTTTTACTTAGAGCTTACAACTGCTTGTGGTCCACCTTTGCTCTGCGTTCTTTCTTGAACTGCGAACACACTGCCTCAACTGAGACTTCACCTAAAGAGCGATGATACGTTTTGCCAGTCAAAGGGACTGGGTGTGCTGTTCACTCAGAGTATACAAGCAGCGTTCAGACCGTCCTTCTTCTCACTTCTTTCCTCAACTGGGAAAACACTGCCAGAATGGGTTTTAGAATTCAGCGGGATTTTACGTTTTGGAAGCAGAAGTGCATTGCCCGGCACTTAACTCACGGTCTCCTACCTGCCTAGAGAACGCCCTTGTTCGAACACCTTTCCTCCACTGGGGAAACCCTGCCGTTTAGGAGTGTTCACCTTCAGTGCGTTTGTAGGTTTGGGAAGCATCAGGGCCTTCACTTGAATTGAACTCAGAGTGTCCAATACGTTTCTAGTCTGCCCTTGTTCTAAGATCTTTCCTCACCGAGGAACTGGCTGCCACTTATGGGACTTAACCTTAAGAGCGATTATACGCGTTTTGGCAGCAGAAGGGACAGCGTGCACTTACCTTAGAGTATTCAACTTGCCTTCAGTGCGCCCAGGTTCTAACTTCATTCCATAAGTGGGAACAAACTGCCATTTGTGAATCTTCACTTGAAGATCGCGTTTAGGTTTGGGAAGCATAAGCGTCGTTGTGTGCCCGAACTCAGAGTATCCAACAAGATTCCTGTCTGCCCTTGTACTAAGTTCTTTGCGGAACTGGGAACACACGGCCGCATAGGCCTGTTCGCCTTAAGAGCGTTTATAACATTTGGAAGCCTAAGGGATTAGAAGTGCACTTAACTCAGAGTACCCAACTGGCTCCTCGTCTGCCCTGGTTCTAAGGTCTTTCCTGAACTGGGAACACCCGGCCGCACAGGCCTGTTCGCCTAAAGAACATTTATACGTATTGGAAGCACAATGGACTGGATGTGCACTTAACTCAGAGTATCCAACTGGCTTCTAGTCTACCCTTGTTCTAAGTTCTTTCTTGAACTGGGAACAAACGGCCGTATAGGCCTCTTCGCCTTAAGAGGGTTGACCCATTTTGGAAGTCGAAGGGACTGGACGTGCACTTAACGCAGAGTATTCAACTGGCTTCCAGTCTGCCCTTGTTCTAAGCTCTTTCCAGAACCGGGAACACACGACCGCATAGGCCTCTTCACCTTATGAGCATTTATACGTATTGGAAGCCTAAGGGACTGGACGTGCACTTAACTCGGAGTATTCAACTGGCTTCTAGTCTGCCCTTGTTCTAAGTTCTTTCCTGAACTGGGAACACACGGCCGCCTAGGCCTGTTCGCCGTAAGAGCATTGCTACGTATTGGAAGCGTAAGGGACTGGACGTGCACTAAACTCAGAGTATGCAACTAGTTTCTAGTCTGCCCTTGTTCTCAGTTCTTTCCTGAATTGGGACCACGCGGCAGAATAGGCCTCCTCGCCGTAAGAGCCTTTATACATTTTGGGAGCCTACGGCCTTAGCCTGGTTTTACTTAGAGCTTACAACTGCTTGTGGTCCACCTTTGCTCTGCGTTCTTTCTTGAACTGCGAACACACTGCCTCCACTGAGACTTCACCTAAAGAGCGATGATACGTTTTGCCAGTCAAAGGGACTGGGTGTGCTGTTCACTCAGAGTATACAAGCAGCGTTCAGACCGTCCTTCTTCTCACTTCTTTCCTCAACTGGGAAAACACTGCCAGAATGGGTTTTAGAATTCAGCGGGATTTTACGTTTTGGAAGCAGAAGTGCATTGCCCGGCACTTAACTCACGGTCTCCTACCTGCCTAGAGAACGCCCTTGTTCGAACACCTTTCCTCCACTGGGGAAACCCTGCCGTTTAGGAGTGTTCACCTTCAGTGCGTTTGTAGGTTTGGGAAGCATCAGGGCCTTCACTTGAATTGAACTCAGAGTGTCCAATACGTTTCTAGTCTGCCCTTGTTCTAAGATCTTTCCTCACCGAGGAACTGGCTGCCACTTATGGGACTTAACCTTAAGAGCGATTATACGCGTTTTGGCAGCAGAAGGGACAGCGTGCACTTACCTTAGAGTATTCAACTTGCCTTCAGTGCGCCCAGGTTCTAACTTCATTCCATAAGTGGGAACAAACTGCCATTTGTGAATCTTCACTTGAAGATCGCGTTTAGGTTTGGGAAGCATAAGCGTCGTTGTGTGCCCGAACTCAGAGTATCCAACAAGATTCCTGTCTGCCCTTGTACTAAGTTCTTTGCGGAACTGGGAACACACGGCCGCATAGGCCTGTTCGCCTTAAGAGCGTTTATAACATTTGGAAGCCTAAGGGATTAGAAGTGCACTTAACTCAGAGTACCCAACTGGCTCCTCGTCTGCCCTGGTTCTAAGGTCTTTCCTGAACTGGGAACACCCGGCCGCACAGGCCTGTTCGCCTAAAGAACATTTATACGTATTGGAAGCACAATGGACTGGATGTGCACTTAACTCAGAGTATCCAACTGGCTTCTAGTCTACCCTTGTTCTAAGTTCTTTCTTGAACTGGGAACAAACGGCCGTATAGGCCTCTTCGCCTTAAGAGGGTTGACCCATTTTGGAAGTCGAAGGGACTGGACGTGCACTTAACGCAGAGTATTCAACTGGCTTCCAGTCTGCCCTTGTTCTAAGCTCTTTCCAGAACCGGGAACACACGACCGCATAGGCCTCTTCACCTTATGAGCATTTATACGTATTGGAAGCCTAAGGGACTGGACGTGCACTTAACTCGGAGTATTCAACTGGCTTCTAGTCTGCCCTTGTTCTAAGTTCTTTCCTGAACTGGGAACACACGGCCGCCTAGGCCTGTTCGCCGTAAGAGCATTGCTACGTATTGGAAGCGTAAGGGACTGGACGTGCACTAAACTCAGAGTAGGCAACTAGTTTCTAGTCTGCCCTTGTTCTCAGTTCTTTCCTGAATTGGGACCACGCGGCAGAATAGGCCTCCTCGCCGTAAGAGCCTTTATACATTTTGGGAGCCTACGGCCTTAGCCTGGTTTTACTTAGAGCTTACAACTGCTTGTGGTCCACCTTTGCTCTGCGTTCTTTCTTGAACTGCGAACACACTGCCTCCACTGAGACTTCACCTAAAGAGCGATGATACGTTTTGCCAGTCAAAGGGACTGGGTGTGCTGTTCACTCAGAGTATACAAGCAGCGTTCAGACCGTCCTTCTTCTCACTTCTTTCCTCAACTGGGAAAACACTGCCAGAATGGGTTTTAGAATTCAGCGGGATTTTACGTTTTGGAAGCAGAAGTGCATTGCCCGGCACTTAACTCACGGTCTCCTACCTGCCTAGAGAACGCCCTTGTTCGAACACCTTTCCTCCACTGGGGAAACCCTGCCGTTTAGGAGTGTTCATCTTCAGTGCGTTTGTAGGTTTGGGAAGCATCAGGGCCTTCACTTGAATTGAACTCAGAGTGTCCAATACGTTTCTAGTCTGCCCTTGTTCTAAGATCTTTCCTCACCGAGGAACTGGCTGCCACTTATGGGACTTAACCTTAAGAGCGATTATACGCGTTTTGGCAGCAGAAGGGACAGCGTGCACTTACCTTAGAGTATTCAACTTGCCTTCAGTGCGCCCAGGTTCTAACTTCATTCCATAAGTGGGAACAAACTGCCATTTGTGAATCTTCACTTGAAGATCGCGTTTAGGTTTGGGAAGCATAAGCGTCGTTGTGTGCCCGAACTCAGAGTATCCAACAAGATTCCTGTCTGCCCTTGTACTAAGTTCTTTTCGGAACTGGGAACACACGGCCGCATAGGCCTGTTCGCCTTAAGAGCGTTTATAACATTTGGAAGCCTAAGGGATTAGAAGTGCACTTAACTCAGAGTACCCAACTGGCTCCTCGTCTGCCCTGGTTCTAAGGTCTTTCCTGAACTGGGAACACCCGGCCGCACAGGCCTGTTCGCCTAAAGAACATTTATACGTATTGGAAGCACAATGGACTGGATGTGCACTTAACTCAGAGTATCCAACTGGCTTCTAGTCTACCCTTGTTCTGAGTTCTTTCTTGAACTGGGAACAAACGGCCGTATAGGCCTCTTCGCCTTAAGAGGGTTGACCCATTTTGGAAGTCGAAGGGACTGGACGTGCACTTAACGCAGAGTATTCAACTGGCTTCCAGTCTGCCCTTGTTCTAAGCTCTTTCCAGAACCGGGAACACACGACCGCATAGGCCTCTTCACCTTATGAGCATTTATACGTATTGGAAGCCTAAGGGACTGGACGTGCACTTAACTCGGAGTATTCAACTGGCTTCTAGTCTGCCCTTGTTCTAAGTTCTTTCCTGAACTGGGAACACACGGCCGCCTAGGCCTGTTCGCCGTAAGAGCATTGCTACGTATTGGAAGCGTAAGGGACTGGACGTGCACTAAACTCAGAGTATGCAACTAGTTTCTAGTCTGCCCTTGTTCTCAGTTCTTTCCTGAATTGGGACCACGCGGCAGAATAGGCCTCCTCGCCGTAAGAGCCTTTATACATTTTGGGAGCCTACGGCCTTAGCCTGGTTTTACTTAGAGCTTACAACTGCTTGTGGTCCACCTTTGCTCTGCGTTCTTTCTTGAATTGCGAACACACTGCCTCCACTGAGACTTCACCTAAAGAGCGATGATACGTTTTGCCAGTCAAAGGGACTGGGTGTGCTGTTCACTCAGAGTATACAAGCAGCGTTCAGACCGTCCTTCTTCTCACTTCTTTCCTCAACTGGGAAAACACTGCCAGAATGGGTTTTAGAATTCAGCGGGATTTTACGTTTTGGAAGCAGAAGTGCATTGCCCGGCACTTAACTCACGGTCTCCTACCTGCCTAGAGAACGCCCTTGTTCGAACACCTTTCCTCCACTGGGGAAACCCTGCCGTTTAGGAGTGTTCACCTTCAGTGCGTTTGTAGGTTTGGGAAGCATCAGGGCCTTCACTTGAATTGAACTCAGAGTGTCCAATACGTTTCTAGTCTGCCCTTGTTCTAAGATCTTTCCTCACCGAGGAACTGGCTGCCACTTATGGGACTTAACCTTAAGAGCGATTATACGCGTTTTGGCAGCAGAAGGGACAGCGTGCACTTACCTTAGAGTATTCAACTTGCCTTCAGTGCGCCCAGGTTCTAACTTCATTCCATAAGTGGGAACAAACTGCCATTTGTGAATCTTCACTTGAAGATCGCGTTTAGGTTTGGGAAGCATAAGCGTCGTTGTGTGCCCGAACTCAGAGTATCCAACAAGATTCCTGTCTGCCCTTGTACTAAGTTCTTTTCGGAACTGGGAACACACGGCCGCATAGGCCTGTTCGCCTTAAGAGCGTTTATAACATTTGGAAGCCTAAGGGATTAGAAGTGCACTTAACTCAGAGTACCCAACTGGCTCCTCGTCTGCCCTGGTTCTAAGGTCTTTCCTGAACTGGGAACACACGGCCGCACAGGCCTGTTCGCCTAAAGAACATTTATACGTATTGGAAGCACAATGGACTGGATGTGCACTTAACTCAGAGTATCCAACTGGCTTCTAGTCTACCCTTGTTCTGAGTTCTTTCTTGAACTGGGAACAAACGGCCGTATAGGCCTCTTCGCCTTAAGAGGGTTGACCCATTTTGGAAGTCGAAGGGACTGGACGTGCACTTAACGCAGAGTATTCAACTGGCTTCCAGTCTGCCCTTGTTCTAAGCTCTTTCCAGAACCGGGAACACACGACCGCATAGGCCTCTTCACCTTATGAGCATTTATACGTATTGGAAGCCTAAGGGACTGGACGTGCACTTAACTCGGAGTATTCAACTGGCTTCTAGTCTGCCCTTGTTCTAAGTTCTTTCCTGAACTGGGAACACACGGCCGCCTAGGCCTGTTCGCCGTAAGAGCATTGCTACGTATTGGAAGCGTAAGGGACTGGACGTGCACTAAACTCAGAGTATGCAACTAGTTTCTAGTCTGCCCTTGTTCTCAGTTCTTTCCTGAATTGGGACCACGCGGCAGAATAGGCCTCCTCGCCGTAAGAGCCTTTATACATTTTGGGAGCCTACGGCCTTAGCCTGGTTTTACTTAGAGCTTACAACTGCTTGTGGTCCACCTTTGCTCTGCGTTCTTTCTTGAACTGCGAACACACTGCCTCCACTGAGACTTCACCTAAAGAGCGATGATACGTTTTGCCAGTCAAAGGGACTGGGTGTGCTGTTCACTCAGAGTATACAAGCAGCGTTCAGACCGTCCTTCTTCTCACTTCTTTCCTCAACTGGGAAAACACTGCCAGAATGGGTTTTAGAATTCAGCGGGATTTTACGTTTTGGAAGCAGAAGTGCATTGCCCGGCACTTAACTCACGGTCTCCTACCTGCCTAGAGAACGCCCTTGTTCGAACACCTTTCCTCCACTGGGGAATCCCTGCCGTTTAGGAGTGTTCATCGTCAGTGCGTTTGTAGGTTTGGGAAGCATCAGGGCCTTCACTTGAATTGAACTCAGAGTGTCCAATACGTTTCTAGTCTGCCCTTGTTCTAAGATCTTTCCTCACCGAGGAACTGGCTGCCACTTATGGGACTTAACCTTAAGAGCGATTATACGCGTTTTGGCAGCAGAAGGGACAGCGTGCACTTACCTTAGAGTATTCAACTTGCCTTCAGTGCGCCCAGGTTCTAACTTCATTCCATAAGTGGGAACAAACTGCCATTTGTGAATCTTCACTTGAAGATCGCGTTTAGGTTTGGGAAGCATAAGCGTCGTTGTGTGCCCGAACTCAGAGTATCCAACAAGATTCCTGTCTGCCCTTGTACTAAGTTCTTTTCGGAACTGGGAACACACGGCCGCATAGGCCTGTTCGCCTTAAGAGCGTTTATAACATTTGGAAGCCTAAGGGATTAGAAGTGCCCTTAACTCAGAGTACCCAACTGGCTCCTCGTCTGCCCTGGTTCTAAGGTCTTTCCTGAACTGGGAACACACGGCCGCACAGGCCTGTTCGCCTAAAGAACATTTATACGTATTGGAAGCACAATGGACTGGATGTGCACTTAACTCAGAGTATCCAACTGGCTTCCAGTCTACCCTTGTTCTAAGTTCTTTCTTGAACTGGGAACAAACGGCCGTATAGGCCTCTTCGCCTTAAGAGGGTTGACCCATTTTGGAAGTCGAAGGGACTGGACGTGCACTTAACGCAGAGTATTCAACTGGCTTCCAGTCTGCCCTTGTTCTAAGCTCTTTCCAGAACCGGGAACACACGACCGCATAGGCCTCTTCACTTTATGAGCATTTATACGTATTGGAAGCCTAAGGGACTGGACGTGCACTTAACTCGGAGTATTCAACTGGCTTCTAGTCTGCCCTTGTTCTAAGTTCTTTCCTGAACTGGGAACACACGGCCGCCTAGGCCTGTTCGCCGTAAGAGCATTGCTACGTATTGGAAGCGTAAGGGACTGGACGTGCACTAAACTCAGAGTATGCAACTAGTTTCTAGTCTGCCCTTGTTCTCAGTTCTTTCCTGAATTGGGACCACGCGGCAGAATAGGCCTCCTCGCCGTAAGAGCCTTTATACATTTTGGGAGCCTACGGCCTTAGCCTGGTTTTACTTAGAGCTTACAACTGCTTGTGGTCCACCTTTGCTCTGCGTTCTTTCTTGAACTGCGAACACACTGCCTCCACTGAGACTTCACCTAAAGAGCGATGATACGTTTAGCCAGTCAAAGGGACTGGGTGTGCTGTTCACTCAGAGTATACAAGCAGCGTTCAGACCGTCCTTCTTCTCACTTCTTTCGTCAACTGGGAAAACACTGCCAGAATGGGTTTTAGAATTCAGCGGGATTTTACGTTTTGGAAGCAGAAGTGCATTGCCCGGCACTTAACTCACGGTCTCCTACCTGCCTAGAGAACGCCCTTGTTCGAACACCTTTCCTCCACTGGGGAAACCCTGCCGTTTAGGAGTGTTCATCGTCAGTGCGTTTGTAGGTTTGGGAAGCATCAGGGCCTTCACTTGAATTGAACTCAGAGTGTCCAATACGTTTCTAGTCTGCCCTTGTTCTAAGATCTTTCCTCACCGAGGAACTGGCTGCCACTTATGGGACTTAACCTTAAGAGCGATTATACGCGTTTTGGCAGCAGAAGGGACAGCGTGCACTTACCTTAGAGTATTCAACTTGCCTTCAGTGCGCCCAGGTTCTAACTTCATTCCATAAGTGGGAACAAACTGCCATTTGTGAATCTTCACTTGAAGATCGCGTTTAGGTTTGGGAAGCATAAGCGTCGTTGTGTGCCCGAACTCAGAGTATCCAACAAGATTCCTGTCTGCCCTTGTACTAAGTTCTTTGCGGAACTGGGAACACACGGCCGCATAGGCCTGTTCGCCTTAAGAGCGTTTATAACATTTGGAAGCCTAAGGGATTAGAAGTGCCCTTAACTCAGAGTACCCAACTGGCTCCTCGTCTGCCCTGGTTCTAAGGTCTTTCCTGAACTGGGAACACACGGCCGCACAGGCCTGTTCGCCTAAAGAACATTTATACGTATTGGAAGCACAATGGACTGGATGTGCACTTAACTCAGAGTATCCAACTGGCTTCTAGTCTACCCTTGTTCTAAGTTCTTTCTTGAACTGGGAACAAACGGCCGTATAGGCCTCTTCGCCTTAAGAGGGTTGACCCATTTTGGAAGTCGAAGGGACTGGACGTGCACTTAACGCAGAGTATTCAACTGGCTTCCAGTCTGCCCTTGTTCTAAGCTCTTTCCAGAACCGGGAACACACGACCGCATAGGCCTCTTCACCTTATGAGCATTTATACGTATTGGAAGCCTAAGGGACTGGACGTGCACTTAACTCGGAGTATTCAACTGGCTTCTAGTCTGCCCTTGTTCTAAGTTCTTTCCTGAACTGGGAACACACGGCCGCCTAGGCCTGTTCGCCGTAAGAGCATTGCTACGTATTGGAAGCGTAAGGGACTGGACGTGCACTAAACTCAGAGTATGCAACTAGTTTCTAGTCTGCCCTTGTTCTCAGTTCTTTCCTGAATTGGGACCACGCGGCAGAATAGGCCTCCTCGCCGTAAGAGCCTTTATACATTTTGGGAGCCTACGGCCTTAGCCTGGTTTTACTTAGAGCTTACAACTGCTTGTGGTCCACCTTTGCTCTGCGTTCTTTCTTGAACTGCGAACACACTGCCTCCACTGAGACTTCACCTAAAGAGCGATGATACGTTTTGCCAGTCAAAGGGACTGGGTGTGCTGTTCACTCAGAGTATACAAGCAGCGTTCAGACCGTCCTTCTTCTCACTTCTTTCCTCAACTGGGAAAACACTGCCAGAATGGGTTTTAGAATTCAGCGGGATTTTACGTTTTGGAAGCAGAAGTGCATTGCCCGGCACTTAACTCACGGTCTCCTACCTGCCTAGAGAACGCCCTTGTTCGAACACCTTTCCTCCACTGGGGAAACCCTGCCGTTTAGGAGTGTTCATCGTCAGTGCGTTTGTAGGTTTGGGAAGCATCAGGGCCTTCACTTGAATTGAACTCAGAGTGTCCAATACGTTTCTAGTCTGCCCTTGTTCTAAGATCTTTCCTCACCGAGGAACTGGCTGCCACTTATGGGACTTAACCTTAAGAGCGATTATACGCGTTTTGGCAGCAGAAGGGACAGCGTGCACTTACCTTAGAGTATTCAACTTGCCTTCAGTGCGCCCAGGTTCTAACTTCATTCCATAAGTGGGAACAAACTGCCATTTGTGAATCTTCACTTGAAGATCGCGTTTAGGTTTGGGAAGCATAAGCGTCGTTGTGTGCCCGAACTCAGAGTATCCAACAAGATTCCTGTCTGCCCTTGTACTAAGTTCTTTGCGGAACTGGGAACACACGGCCGCATAGGCCTGTTCGCCTTAAGAGCGTTTATAACATTTGGAAGCCTAAGGGATTAGAAGTGCCCTTAACTCAGAGTACCCAACTGGCTCCTCGTCTGCCCTGGTTCTAAGGTCTTTCCTGAACTGGGAACACACGGCCGCACAGGCCTGTTCGCCTAAAGAACATTTATACGTATTGGAAGCACAATGGACTGGATGTGCACTTAACTCAGAGTATCCAACTGGCTTCCAGTCTACCCTTGTTCTAAGTTCTTTCTTGAACTGGGAACAAACGGCCGTATAGGCCTCTTCGCCTTAAGAGGGTTGACCCATTTTGGAAGTCGAAGGGACTGGACGTGCACTTAACGCAGAGTATTCAACTGGCTTCCAGTCTGCCCTTGTTCTAAGCTCTTTCCAGAACCGGGAACACACGACCGCATAGGCCTCTTCACCTTATGAGCATTTATACGTATTGGAAGCCTAAGGGACTGGACGTGCACTTAACTCGGAGTATTCAACTGGCTTCTAGTCTGCCCTTGTTCTAAGTTCTTTCCTGAACTGGGAACACACGGCCGCCTAGGCCTGTTCGCCGTAAGAGCATTGCTACGTATTGGAAGCGTAAGGGACTGGACGTGCACTAAACTCAGAGTATGCAACTAGTTTCTAGTCTGCCCTTGTTCTCAGTTCTTTCCTGAATTGGGACCACGCGGCAGAATAGGCCTCCTCGCCGTAAGAGCCTTTATACATTTTGGGAGCCTACGGCCTTAGCCTGGTTTTACTTAGAGCTTACAACTGCTTGTGGTCCACCTTTGCTCTGCGTTCTTTCTTGAACTGCGAACACACTGCCTCCACTGAGACTTCACCTAAAGAGCGATGATACGTTTAGCCAGTCAAAGGGACTGGGTGTGCTGTTCACTCAGAGTATACAAGCAGCGTTCAGACCGTCCTTCTTCTCACTTCTTTCCTCAACTGGGAAAACACTGCCAGAATGGGTTTTAGAATTCAGCGGGATTTTACGTTTTGGAAGCAGAAGTGCATTGCCCGGCACTTAACTCACGGTCTCCTACCTGCCTAGAGAACGCCCTTGTTCGAACACCTTTCCTCCACTGGGGAAACCCTGCCGTTTAGGAGTGTTCATCTTCAGTGCGTTTGTAGGTTTGGGAAGCATCAGGGCCTTCACTTGAATTGAACTCAGAGTGTCCAATACGTTTCTAGTCTGCCCTTGTTCTAAGATCTTTCCTCACCGAGGAACTGGCTGCCACTTATGGGACTTAACCTTAAGAGCGATTATACGCGTTTTGGCAGCAGAAGGGACAGCGTGCACTTACCTTAGAGTATTCAACTTGCCTTCAGTGCGCCCAGGTTCTAACTTCATTCCATAAGTGGGAACAAACTGCCATTTGTGAATCTTCACTTGAAGATCGCGTTTAGGTTTGGGAAGCATAAGCGTCGTTGTGTGCCCGAACTCAGAGTATCCAACAAGATTCCTGTCTGCCCTTGTACTAAGTTCTTTGCGGAACTGGGAACACACGGCCGCATAGGCCTGTTCGCCTTAAGAGCGTTTATAACATTTGGAAGCCTAAGGGATTAGAAGTGCCCTTAACTCAGAGTACCCAACTGGCTCCTCGTCTGCCCTGGTTCTAAGGTCTTTCCTGAACTGGGAACACACGGCCGCACAGGCCTGTTCGCCTAAAGAACATTTATACGTATTGGAAGCACAATGGACTGGATGTGCACTTAACTCAGAGTATCCAACTGGCTTCTAGTCTACCCTTGTTCTAAGTTCTTTCTTGAACTGGGAACAAACGGCCGTATAGGCCTCTTCGCCTTAAGAGGGTTGACCCATTTTGGAAGTCGAAGGGACTGGACGTGCACTTAACGCAGAGTATTCAACTGGCTTCCAGTCTGCCCTTGTTCTAAGCTCTTTCCAGAACCGGGAACACACGACCGCATAGGCCTCTTCACCTTATGAGCATTTATACGTATTGGAAGCCTAAGGGACTGGACGTGCACTTAACTCGGAGTATTCAACTGGCTTCTAGTCTGCCCTTGTTCTAAGTTCTTTCCTGAACTGGGAACACACGGCCGCCTAGGCCTGTTCGCCGTAAGAGCATTGATACGTATTGGAAGCGTAAGGGACTGGACGTGCACTAAACTCAGAGTATGCAACTAGTTTCTAGTCTGCCCTTGTTCTCAGTTCTTTCCTGAATTGGGACCACGCGGCAGAATAGGCCTCCTCGCCGTAAGAGCCTTTATACATTTTGGGAGCCTACGGCCTTAGCCTGGTTTTACTTAGAGCTTACAACTGCTTGTGGTCCACCTTTGCTCTGCGTTCTTTCTTGAACTGCGAACACACTGCCTCCACTGAGACTTCACCTAAAGAGCGATGATACGTTTTGCCAGTCAAAGGGACTGGGTGTGCTGTTCACTCAGAGTATACAAGCAGCGTTCAGACCGTCCTTCTTCTCACTTCTTTCCTCAACTGGGAAAACACTGCCAGAATGGGTTTTAGAATTAAGCGGGATTTTACGTTTTGGAAGCAGAAGTGCATTGCCCGGCACTTAACTCACGGTCTCCTACCTGCCTAGAGAACGCCCTTGTTCGAACACCTTTCCTCCACTGGGGAAACCCTGCCGTTTAGGAGTGTTCATCTTCAGTGCGTTTGTAGGTTTGGGAAGCATCAGGGCCTTCACTTGAATTGAACTCAGAGTGTCCAATACGTTTCTAGTCTGCCCTTGTTCTAAGATCTTTCCTCACCGAGGAACTGGCTGCCACTTATGGGACTTAACCTTAAGAGCGATTATACGCGTTTTGGCAGCAGAAGGGACAGCGTGCACTTACCTTAGAGTATTCAACTTGCCTTCAGTGCGCCCAGGTTCTAACTTCATTCCATAAGTGGGAACAAACTGCCATTTGTGAATCTTCACTTGAAGATCGCGTTTAGGTTTGGGAAGCATAAGCGTCGTTGTGTGCCCGAACTCAGAGTATCCAACAAGATTCCTGTCTGCCCTTGTACTAAGTTCTTTGCGGAACTGGGAACACACGGCCGCATAGGCCTGTTCGCCTTAAGAGCGTTTATAACATTTGGAAGCCTAAGGGATTAGAAGTGCCCTTAACTCAGAGTACCCAACTGGCTCCTCGTCTGCCCTGGTTCTAAGGTCTTTCCTGAACTGGGAACACACGGCCGCACAGGCCTGTTCGCCTAAAGAACATTTATACGTATTGGAAGCACAATGGACTGGATGTGCACTTAACTCAGAGTATCCAACTGGCTTCTAGTCTACCCTTGTTCTAAGTTCTTTCTTGAACTGGGAACAAACGGCCGTATAGGCCTCTTCGCCTTAAGAGGGTTGACCCATTTTGGAAGTCGAAGGGACTGGACGTGCACTTAACGCAGAGTATTCAACTGGCTTCCAGTCTGCCCTTGTTCTAAGCTCTTTCCAGAACCGGGAACACACGACCGCATAGGCCTCTTCACCTTATGAGCATTTATACGTATTGGAAGCCTAAGGGACTGGACGTGCACTTAACTCGGAGTATTCAACTGGCTTCTAGTCTGCCCTTGTTCTAAGTTCTTTCCTGAACTGGGAACACACGGCCGCCTAGGCCTGTTCGCCGTAAGAGCATTGATACGTATTGGAAGCGTAAGGGACTGGACGTGCACTAAACTCAGAGTATGCAACTAGTTTCTAGTCTGCCCTTGTTCTCAGTTCTTTCCTGAATTGGGACCACGCGGCAGAATAGGCCTCCTCGCCGTAAGAGCCTTTATACATTTTGGGAGCCTACGGCCTTAGCCTGGTTTTACTTAGAGCTTACAACTGCTTGTGGTCCACCTTTGCTCTGCGTTCTTTCTTGAACTGCGAACACACTGCCTCCACTGAGACTTCACCTAAAGAGCGATGATACGTTTTGCCAGTCAAAGGGACTGGGTGTGCTGTTCACTCAGAGTATACAAGCAGCGTTCAGACCGTCCTTCTTCTCACTTCTTTCCTCAACTGGGAAAACACTGCCAGAATGGGTTTTAGAATTAAGCGGGATTTTACGTTTTGGAAGCAGAAGTGCATTGCCCGGCACTTAACTCACGGTCTCCTACCTGCCTAGAGAACGCCCTTGTTCGAACACCTTTCCTCCACTGGGGAAACCCTGCCGTTTAGGAGTGTTCATCTTCAGTGCGTTTGTAGGTTTGGGAAGCATCAGGGCCTTCACTTGAATTGAACTCAGAGTGTCCAATACGTTTCTAGTCTGCCCTTGTTCTAAGATCTTTCCTCACCGAGGAACTGGCTGCCACTTATGGGACTTAACCTTAAGAGCGATTATACGCGTTTTGGCAGCAGAAGGGACAGCGTGCACTTACCTTAGAGTATTCAACTTGCCTTCAGTGCGCCCAGGTTCTAACTTCATTCCATAAGTGGGAACAAACTGCCATTTGTGAATCTTCACTTGAAGATCGCGTTTAGGTTTGGGAAGCATAAGCGTCGTTGTGTGCCCGAACTCAGAGTATCCAACAAGATTCCTGTCTGCCCTTGTACTAAGTTCTTTGCGGAACTGGGAACACACGGCCGCATAGGCCTGTTCGCCTTAAGAGCGTTTATAACATTTGGAAGCCTAAGGGATTAGAAGTGCCCTTAACTCAGAGTACCCAACTGGCTCCTCGTCTGCCCTGGTTCTAAGGTCTTTCCTGAACTGGGAACACACGGCCGCACAGGCCTGTTCGCCTAAAGAACATTTATACGTATTGGAAGCACAATGGACTGGATGTGCACTTAACTCAGAGTATCCAACTGGCTTCTAGTCTACCCTTGTTCTAAGTTCTTTCTTGAACTGGGAACAAACGGCCGTATAGGCCTCTTCGCCTTAAGAGGGTTGACCCATTTTGGAAGTCGAAGGGACTGGACGTGCACTTAACGCAGAGTATTCAACTGGCTTCCAGTCTGCCCTTGTTCTAAGCTCTTTCCAGAACCGGGAACACACGACCGCATAGGCCTCTTCACCTTATGAGCATTTATACGTATTGGAAGCCTAAGGGACTGGACGTGCCCTTAACTCGGAGTATTCAACTGGCTTCTAGTCTGCCCTTGTTCTACGTTCTTTCCTGAACTGGGAACACACGGCCGCCTAGGCCTGTTCGCCGTAAGAGCATTGATACGTATTGGAAGCGTAAGGGACTGGACGTGCACTAAACTCAGAGTATGCAACTAGTTTCTAGTCTGCCCTTGTTCTCAGTTCTTTCCTGAATTGGGACCACGCGGCAGAATAGGCCTCCTCGCCGTAAGAGCCTTTATACATTTTGGGAGCCTACGGCCTTAGCCTGGTTTTACTTAGAGCTTACAACTGCTTGTGGTCCACCTTTGCTCTGCGTTCTTTCTTGAACTGCGAACACACTGCCTCCACTGAGACTTCACCTAAAGAGCGATGATACGTTTTGCCAGTCAAAGGGACTGGGTGTGCTGTTCACTCAGAGTATACAAGCAGCGTTCAGACCGTCCTTCTTCTCACTTCTTTCCTCAACTGGGAAAACACTGCCAGAATGGGTTTTAGAATTCAGCGGGATTTTACGTTTTGGAAGCAGAAGTGCATTGCCCGGCACTTAACTCACGGTCTCCTACCTGCCTAGAGAACGCCCTTGTTCGAACACCTTTCCTCCACTGGGGAAACCCTGCCGTTTAGGAGTGTTCATCTTCAGTGCGTTTGTAGGTTTGGGAAGCATCAGGGCCTTCACTTGAATTGAACTCAGAGTGTCCAATACGTTTCTAGTCTGCCCTTGTTCTAAGATCTTTCCTCACCGAGGAACTGGCTGCCACTTATGGGACTTAACCTTAAGAGCGATTATACGCGTTTTGGCAGCAGAAGGGACAGCGTGCACTTACCTTAGAGTATTCAACTTGCCTTCAGTGCGCCCAGGTTCTAACTTCATTCCATAAGTGGGAACAAACTGCCATTTGTGAATCTTCACTTGAAGATCGCGTTTAGGTTTGGGAAGCATAAGCGTCGTTGTGTGCCCGAACTCAGAGTATCCAACAAGATTCCTGTCTGCCCTTGTACTAAGTTCTTTTCGGAACTGGGAACACACGGCCGCATAGGCCTGTTCGCCTTAAGAGCGTTTATAACATTTGGAAGCCTAAGGGATTAGAAGTGCCCTTAACTCAGAGTACCCAACTGGCTCCTCGTCTGCCCTGGTTCTAAGGTCTTTCCTGAACTGGGAACACACGGCCGCACAGGCCTGTTCGCCTAAAGAACATTTATACGTATTGGAAGCACAATGGACTGGATGTGCACTTAACTCAGAGTATCCAACTGGCTTCTAGTCTACCCTTGTTCTAAGTTCTTTCTTGAACTGGGAACAAACGGCCGTATAGGCCTCTTCGCCTTAAGAGGCTTGACCCATTTTGGAAGTCGAAGGGACTGGACGTGCACTTAACGCAGAGTATTCAACTGGCTTCCAGTCTGCCCTTGTTCTAAGCTCTTTCCAGAACCGGGAACACACGACCGCATAGGCCTCTTCACCTTATGAGCATTTATACGTATTGGAAGCCTAAGGGACTGGACGTGCCCTTAACTCGGAGTATTCAACTGGCTTCTAGTCTGCCCTTGTTCTAAGTTCTTTCCTGAACTGGGAACACACGGCCGCCTAGGCCTGTTCGCCGTAAGAGCATTGATACGTATTGGAAGCGTAAGGGACTGGACGTGCACTAAACTCAGAGTATGCAACTAGTTTCTAGTCTGCCCTTGTTCTCAGTTCTTTCCTGAATTGGGACCACGCGGCAGAATAGGCCTCCTCGCCGTAAGAGCCTTTATACATTTTGGGAGCCTACGGCCTTAGCCTGGTTTTACTTAGAGCTTACAACTGCTTGTGGTCCACCTTTGCTCTGCGTTCTTTCTTGAACTGCGAACACACTGCCTCCACTGAGACTTCACCTAAAGAGCGATGATACGTTTTGCCAGTCAAAGGGACTGGGTGTGCTGTTCACTCAGAGTATACAAGCAGCGTTCAGACCGTCCTTCTTCTCACTTCTTTCCTCAACTGGGAAAACACTGCCAGAATGGGTTTTAGAATTCAGCGGGATTTTACGTTTTGGAAGCAGAAGTGCATTGCCCGGCACTTAACTCACGGTCTCCTACCTGCCTAGAGAACGCCCTTGTTCGAACACCTTTCCTCCACTGGGGAAACCCTGCCGTTTAGGAGTGTTCATCTTCAGTGCGTTTGTAGGTTTGGGAAGCATCAGGGCCTTCACTTGAATTGAACTCAGAGTGTCCAATACGTTTCTAGTCTGCCCTTGTTCTAAGATCTTTCCTCACCGAGGAACTGGCTGCCACTTATGGGACTTAACCTTAAGAGCGATTATACGCGTTTTGGCAGCAGAAGGGACAGCGTGCACTTACCTTAGAGTATTCAACTTGCCTTCAGTGCGCCCAGGTTCTAACTTCATTCCATAAGTGGGAACAAACTGCCATTTGTGAATCTTCACTTGAAGATCGCGTTTAGGTTTGGGAAGCATAAGCGTCGTTGTGTGCCCGAACTCAGAGTATCCAACAAGATTCCTGTCTGCCCTTGTACTAAGTTCTTTTCGGAACTGGGAACACACGGCCGCATAGGCCTGTTCGCCTTAAGAGCGTTTATAACATTTGGAAGCCTAAGGGATTAGAAGTGCACTTAACTCAGAGTACCCAACTGGCTCCTCGTCTGCCCTGGTTCTAAGGTCTTTCCTGAACTGGGAACACACGGCCGCACAGGCCTGTTCGCCTAAAGAACATTTATACGTATTGGAAGCACAATGGACTGGATGTGCACTTAACTCAGAGTATCCAACTGGCTTCTAGTCTACCCTTGTTCTAAGTTCTTTCTTGAACTGGGAACAAACGGCCGTATAGGCCTCTTCGCCTTAAGAGGCTTGACCCATTTTGGAAGTCGAAGGGACTGGACGTGCACTTAACGCAGAGTATTCAACTGGCTTCCAGTCTGCCCTTGTTCTAAGCTCTTTCCAGAACCGGGAACACACGACCGCATAGGCCTCTTCACCTTATGAGCATTTATACGTATTGGAAGCCTAAGGGACTGGACGTGCCCTTAACTCGGAGTATTCAACTGGCTTCTAGTCTGCCCTTGTTCTAAGTTCTTTCCTGAACTGGGAACACACGGCCGCCTAGGCCTGTTCGCCGTAAGAGCATTGATACGTATTGGAAGCGTAAGGGACTGGACGTGCACTAAACTCAGAGTATGCAACTAGTTTCTAGTCTGCCCTTGTTCTCAGTTCTTTCCTGAATTGGGACCACGCGGCAGAATAGGCCTCCTCGCCGTAAGAGCCTTTATACATTTTGGGAGCCTACGGCCTTAGCCTGGTTTTACTTAGAGCTTACAACTGCTTGTGGTCCACCTTTGCTCTGCGTTCTTTCTTGAACTGCGAACACACTGCCTCCACTGAGACTTCACCTAAAGAGCGATGATACGTTTTGCCAGTCAAAGGGACTGGGTGTGCTGTTCACTCAGAGTATACAAGCAGCGTTCAGACCGTCCTTCTTCTCACTTCTTTCCTCAACTGGGAAAACACTGCCAGAATGGGTTTTAGAATTCAGCGGGATTTTACGTTTTGGAAGCAGAAGTGCATTGCCCGGCACTTAACTCACGGTCTCCTACCTGCCTAGAGAACGCCCTTGTTCGAACACCTTTCCTCCACTGGGGAAACCCTGCCGTTTAGGAGTGTTCATCTTCAGTGCGTTTGTAGGTTTGGGAAGCATCAGGGCCTTCACTTGAATTGAACTCAGAGTGTCCAATACGTTTCTAGTCTGCCCTTGTTCTAAGATCTTTCCTCACCGAGGAACTGGCTGCCACTTATGGGACTTAACCTTAAGAGCGATTATACGCGTTTTGGCAGCAGAAGGGACAGCGTGCACTTACCTTAGAGTATTCAACTTGCCTTCAGTGCGCCCAGGTTCTAACTTCATTCCATAAGTGGGAACAAACTGCCATTTGTGAATCTTCACTTGAAGATCGCGTTTAGGTTTGGGAAGCATAAGCGTCGTTGTGTGCCCGAACTCAGAGTATCCAACAAGATTCCTGTCTGCCCTTGTACTAAGTTCTTTGCGGAACTGGGAACACACGGCCGCATAGGCCTGTTCGCCTTAAGAGCGTTTATAACATTTGGAAGCCTAAGGGATTAGAAGTGCCCTTAACTCAGAGTACCCAACTGGCTCCTCGTCTGCCCTGGTTCTAAGGTCTTTCCTGAACTGGGAACACACGGCCGCACAGGCCTGTTCGCCTAAAGAACATTTATACGTATTGGAAGCACAATGGACTGGATGTGCACTTAACTCAGAGTATCCAACTGGCTTCTAGTCTACCCTTGTTCTAAGTTCTTTCTTGAACTGGGAACAAACGGCCGTATAGGCCTCTTCGCCTTAAGAGGGTTGACCCATTTTGGAAGTCGAAGGGACTGGACGTGCACTTAACGCAGAGTATTCAACTGGCTTCCAGTCTGCCCTTGTTCTAAGCTCTTTCCAGAACCGGGAACACACGACCGCATAGGCCTCTTCACCTTATGAGCATTTATACGTATTGGAAGCCTAAGGGACTGGACGTGCACTTAACTCGGAGTATTCAACTGGCTTCTAGTCTGCCCTTGTTCTACGTTCTTTCCTGAACTGGGAACACACGGCCGCCTAGGCCTGTTCGCCGTAAGAGCATTGATACGTATTGGAAGCGTAAGGGACTGGACGTGCACTAAACTCAGAGTATGCAACTAGTTTCTAGTCTGCCCTTGTTCTCAGTTCTTTCCTGAATTGGGACCACGCGGCAGAATAGGCCTCCTCGCCGTAAGAGCCTTTATACATTTTGGGAGCCTACGGCCTTAGCCTGGTTTTACTTAGAGCTTACAACTGCTTGTGGTCCACCTTTGCTCTGCGTTCTTTCTTGAACTGCGAACACACTGCCTCAACTGAGACTTCACCTAAAGAGCGATGATACGTTTTGCCAGTCAAAGGGACTGGGTGTGCTGTTCACTCAGAGTATACAAGCAGCGTTCAGACCGTCCTTCTTCTCACTTCTTTCCTCAACTGGGAAAACACTGCCAGAATGGGTTTTAGAATTCAGCGGGATTTTACGTTTTGGAAGCAGAAGTGCATTGCCCGGCACTTAACTCACGGTCTCCTACCTGCCTAGAGAACGCCCTTGTTCGAACACCTTTCCTCCACTGGGGAAACCCTGCCGTTTAGGAGTGTTCATCTTCAGTGCGTTTGTAGGTTTGGGAAGCATCAGGGCCTTCACTTGAATTGAACTCAGAGTGTCCAATACGTTTCTAGTCTGCCCTTGTTCTAAGATCTTTCCTCACCGAGGAACTGGCTGCCACTTATGGGACTTAACCTTAAGAGCGATTATACGCGTTTTGGCAGCAGAAGGGACAGCGTGCACTTACCTTAGAGTATTCAACTTGCCTTCAGTGCGCCCAGGTTCTAACTTCATTCCATAAGTGGGAACAAACTGCCATTTGTGAATCTTCACTTGAAGATCGCGTTTAGGTTTGGGAAGCATAAGCGTCGTTGTGTGCCCGAACTCAGAGTATCCAACAAGATTCCTGTCTGCCCTTGTACTAAGTTCTTTTCGGAACTGGGAACACACGGCCGCATAGGCCTGTTCGCCTTAAGAGCGTTTATAACATTTGGAAGCCTAAGGGATTAGAAGTGCACTTAACTCAGAGTACCCAACTGGCTCCTCGTCTGCCCTGGTTCTAAGGTCTTTCCTGAACTGGGAACACCCGGCCGCACAGGCCTGTTCGCCTAAAGAACATTTATACGTATTGGAAGCACAATGGACTGGATGTGCACTTAACTCAGAGTATCCAACTGGCTTCTAGTCTACCCTTGTTCTAAGTTCTTTCTTGAACTGGGAACAAACGGCCGTATAGGCCTCTTCGCCTTAAGAGGGTTGACCCATTTTGGAAGTCGAAGGGACTGGACGTGCACTTAACGCAGAGTATTCAACTGGCTTCCAGTCTGCCCTTGTTCTAAGCTCTTTCCAGAACCGGGAACACACGACCGCATAGGCCTCTTCACCTTATGAGCATTTATACGTATTGGAAGCCTAAGGGACTGGACGTGCACTTAACTCGGAGTATTCAACTGGCTTCTAGTCTGCCCTTGTTCTAAGTTCTTTCCTGAACTGGGAACACACGGCCGCCTAGGCCTGTTCGCCGTAAGAGCATTGCTACGTATTGGAAGCGTAAGGGACTGGACGTGCACTAAACTCAGAGTAGGCAACTAGTTTCTAGTCTGCCCTTGTTCTCAGTTCTTTCCTGAATTGGGACCACGCGGCAGAATAGGCCTCCTCGCCGTAAGAGCCTTTATACATTTTGGGAGCCTACGGCCTTAGCCTGGTTTTACTTAGAGCTTACAACTGCTTGTGGTCCACCTTTGCTCTGCGTTCTTTCTTGAACTGCGAACACACTGCCTCCACTGAGACTTCACCTAAAGAGCGATGATACGTTTTGCCAGTCAAAGGGACTGGGTGTGCTGTTCACTCAGAGTATACAAGCAGCGTTCAGACCGTCCTTCTTCTCACTTCTTTCCTCAACTGGGAAAACACTGCCAGAATGGGTTTTAGAATTCAGCGGGATTTTACGTTTTGGAAGCAGAAGTGCATTGCCCGGCACTTAACTCACGGTCTCCTACCTGCCTAGAGAACGCCCTTGTTCGAACACCTTTCCTCCACTGGGGAAACCCTGCCGTTTAGGAGTGTTCATCTTCAGTGCGTTTGTAGGTTTGGGAAGCATCAGGGCCTTCACTTGAATTGAACTCAGAGTGTCCAATACGTTTCTAGTCTGCCCTTGTTCTAAGATCTTTCCTCACCGAGGAACTGGCTGCCACTTATGGGACTTAACCTTAAGAGCGATTATACGCGTTTTGGCAGCAGAAGGGACAGCGTGCACTTACCTTAGAGTATTCAACTTGCCTTCAGTGCGCCCAGGTTCTAACTTCATTCCATAAGTGGGAACAAACTGCCATTTGTGAATCTTCACTTGAAGATCGCGTTTAGGTTTGGGAAGCATAAGCGTCGTTGTGTGCCCGAACTCAGAGTATCCAACAAGATTCCTGTCTGCCCTTGTACTAAGTTCTTTGCGGAACTGGGAACACACGGCCGCATAGGCCTGTTCGCCTTAAGAGCGTTTATAACATTTGGAAGCCTAAGGGATTAGAAGTGCACTTAACTCAGAGTACCCAACTGGCTCCTCGTCTGCCCTGGTTCTAAGGTCTTTCCTGAACTGGGAACACCCGGCCGCACAGGCCTGTTCGCCTAAAGAACATTTATACGTATTGGAAGCACAATGGACTGGATGTGCACTTAACTCAGAGTATCCAACTGGCTTCTAGTCTACCCTTGTTCTAAGTTCTTTCTTGAACTGGGAACAAACGGCCGTATAGGCCTCTTCGCCTTAAGAGGGTTGACCCATTTTGGAAGTCGAAGGGACTGGACGTGCACTTAACGCAGAGTATTCAACTGGCTTCCAGTCTGCCCTTGTTCTAAGCTCTTTCCAGAACCGGGAACACACGACCGCATAGGCCTCTTCACCTTATGAGCATTTATACGTATTGGAAGCCTAAGGGACTGGACGTGCACTTAACTCGGAGTATTCAACTGGCTTCTAGTCTGCCCTTGTTCTAAGTTCTTTCCTGAACTGGGAACACACGGCCGCCTAGGCCTGTTCGCCGTAAGAGCATTGCTACGTATTGGAAGCGTAAGGGACTGGACGTGCACTAAACTCAGAGTAGGCAACTAGTTTCTAGTCTGCCCTTGTTCTCAGTTCTTTCCTGAATTGGGACCACGCGGCAGAATAGGCCTCCTCGCCGTAAGAGCCTTTATACATTTTGGGAGCCTACGGCCTTAGCCTGGTTTTACTTAGAGCTTACAACTGCTTGTGGTCCACCTTTGCTCTGCGTTCTTTCTTGAACTGCGAACACACTGCCTCCACTGAGACTTCACCTAAAGAGCGATGATACGTTTTGCCAGTCAAAGGGACTGGGTGTGCTGTTCACTCAGAGTATACAAGCAGCGTTCAGACCGTCCTTCTTCTCACTTCTTTCCTCAACTGGGAAAACACTGCCAGAATGGGTTTTAGAATTCAGCGGGATTTTACGTTTTGGAAGCAGAAGTGCATTGCCCGGCACTTAACTCACGGTCTCCTACCTGCCTAGAGAACGCCCTTGTTCGAACACCTTTCCTCCACTGGGGAAACCCTGCCGTTTAGGAGTGTTCACCTTCAGTGCGTTTGTAGGTTTGGGAAGCATCAGGGCCTTCACTTGAATTGAACTCAGAGTGTCCAATACGTTTCTAGTCTGCCCTTGTTCTAAGATCTTTCCTCACCGAGGAACTGGCTGCCACTTATGGGACTTAACCTTAAGAGCGATTATACGCGTTTTGGCAGCAGAAGGGACAGCGTGCACTTACCTTAGAGTATTCAACTTGCCTTCAGTGCGCCCAGGTTCTAACTTCATTCCATAAGTGGGAACAAACTGCCATTTGTGAATCTTCACTTGAAGATCGCGTTTAGGTTTGGGAAGCATAAGCGTCGTTGTGTGCCCGAACTCAGAGTATCCAACAAGATTCCTGTCTGCCCTTGTACTAAGTTCTTTGCGGAACTGGGAACACACGGCCGCATAGGCCTGTTCGCCTTAAGAGCGTTTATAACATTTGGAAGCCTAAGGGATTAGAAGTGCACTTAACTCAGAGTACCCAACTGGCTCCTCGTCTGCCCTGGTTCTAAGGTCTTTCCTGAACTGGGAACACCCGGCCGCACAGGCCTGTTCGCCTAAAGAACATTTATACGTATTGGAAGCACAATGGACTGGATGTGCACTTAACTCAGAGTATCCAACTGGCTTCTAGTCTACCCTTGTTCTAAGTTCTTTCTTGAACTGGGAACAAACGGCCGTATAGGCCTCTTCGCCTTAAGAGGGTTGACCCATTTTGGAAGTCGAAGGGACTGGACGTGCACTTAACGCAGAGTATTCAACTGGCTTCCAGTCTGCCCTTGTTCTAAGCTCTTTCCAGAACCGGGAACACACGACCGCATAGGCCTCTTCACCTTATGAGCATTTATACGTATTGGAAGCCTAAGGGACTGGACGTGCACTTAACTCGGAGTATTCAACTGGCTTCTAGTCTGCCCTTGTTCTAAGTTCTTTCCTGAACTGGGAACACACGGCCGCCTAGGCCTGTTCGCCGTAAGAGCATTGATACGTATTGGAAGCGTAAGGGACTGGACGTGCACTAAACTCAGAGTAGGCAACTAGTTTCTAGTCTGCCCTTGTTCTCAGTTCTTTCCTGAATTGGGACCACGCGGCAGAATAGGCCTCCTCGCCGTAAGAGCCTTTATACATTTTGGGAGCCTACGGCCTTAGCCTGGTTTTACTTAGAGCTTACAACTGCTTGTGGTCCACCTTTGCTCTGCGTTCTTTCTTGAACTGCGAACACACTGCCTCCAATGAGACTTCACCTAAAGAGCGATGATACGTTTTGCCAGTCAAAGGGACTGGGTGTGCTGTTCACTCAGAGTATACAAGCAGCGTTCAGACCGTCCTTCTTCTCACTTCTTTCCTCAACTGGGAAAACACTGCCAGAATGGGTTTTAGAATTCAGCGGGATTTTACGTTTTGGAAGCAGAAGTGCATTGCCCGGCACTTAACTCACGGTCTCCTACCTGCCTAGAGAACGCCCTTGTTCGAACACCTTTCCTCCACTGGGGAAACCCTGCCGTTTAGGAGTGTTCATCTTCAGTGCGTTTGTAGGTTTGGGAAGCATCAGGGCCTTCACTTGAATTGAACTCAGAGTGTCCAATACGTTTCTAGTCTGCCCTTGTTCTAAGATCTTTCCTCACCGAGGAACTGGCTGCCACTTATGGGACTTAACCTTAAGAGCGATTATACGCGTTTTGGCAGCAGAAGGGACAGCGTGCACTTACCTTAGAGTATTCAACTTGCCTTCAGTGCGCCCAGGTTCTAACTTCATTCCATAAGTGGGAACAAACTGCCATTTGTGAATCTTCACTTGAAGATCGCGTTTAGGTTTGGGAAGCATAAGCGTCGTTGTGTGCCCGAACTCAGAGTATCCAACAAGATTCCTGTCTGCCCTTGTACTAAGTTCTTTGCGGAACTGGGAACACACGGCCGCATAGGCCTGTTCGCCTTAAGAGCGTTTATAACATTTGGAAGCCTAAGGGATTAGAAGTGCACTTAACTCAGAGTACCCAACTGGCTCCTCGTCTGCCCTGGTTCTAAGGTCTTTCCTGAACTGGGAACACCCGGCCGCACAGGCCTGTTCGCCTAAAGAACATTTATACGTATTGGAAGCACAATGGACTGGATGTGCACTTAACTCAGAGTATCCAACTGGCTTCTAGTCTACCCTTGTTCTAAGTTCTTTCTTGAACTGGGAACAAACGGCCGTATAGGCCTCTTCGCCTTAAGAGGGTTGACACATTTTGGAAGTCGAAGGGACTGGACGTGCACTTAACGCAGAGTATTCAACTGGCTTCCAGTCTGCCCTTGTTCTAAGCTCTTTCCAGAACCGGGAACACACGACCGCATAGGCCTCTTCACCTTATGAGCATTTATACGTATTGGAAGCCTAAGGGACTGGACGTGCACTTAACTCGGAGTATTCAACTGGCTTCTAGTCTGCCCTTGTTCTAAGTTCTTTCCTGAACTGGGAACACACGGCCGCCTAGGCCTGTTCGCCGTAAGAGCATTGATACGTATTGGAAGCGTAAGGGACTGGACGTGCACTAAACTCAGAGTAGGCAACTAGTTTCTAGTCTGCCCTTGTTCTCAGTTCTTTCCTGAATTGGGACCACGCGGCAGAATAGGCCTCCTCGCCGTAAGAGCCTTTATACATTTTGGGAGCCTACGGCCTTAGCCTGGTTTTACTTAGAGCTTACAACTGCTTGTGGTCCACCTTTGCTCTGCGTTCTTTCTTGAACTGCGAACACACTGCCTCCAATGAGACTTCACCTAAAGAGCGATGATACGTTTTGCCAGTCAAAGGGACTGGGTGTGCTGTTCACTCAGAGTATACAAGCAGCGTTCAGACCGTCCTTCTTCTCACTTCTTTCCTCAACTGGGAAAACACTGCCAGAATGGGTTTTAGAATTCAGCGGGATTTTACGTTTTGGAAGCAGAAGTGCATTGCCCGGCACTTAACTCACGGTCTCCTACCTGCCTAGAGAACGCCCTTGTTCGAACACCTTTCCTCCACTGGGGAAACCCTGCCGTTTAGGAGTGTTCATCTTCAGTGCGTTTGTAGGTTTGGGAAGCATCAGGGCCTTCACTTGAATTGAACTCAGAGTGTCCAATACGTTTCTAGTCTGCCCTTGTTCTAAGATCTTTCCTCACCGAGGAACTGGCTGCCACTTATGGGACTTAACCTTAAGAGCGATTATACGCGTTTTGGCAGCAGAAGGGACAGCGTGCACTTACCTTAGAGTATTCAACTTGCCTTCAGTGCGCCCAGGTTCTAACTTCATTCCATAAGTGGGAACAAACTGCCATTTGTGAATCTTCACTTGAAGATCGCGTTTAGGTTTGGGAAGCATAAGCGTCGTTGTGTGCCCGAACTCAGAGTATCCAACAAGATTCCTGTCTGCCCTTGTACTAAGTTCTTTGCGGAACTGGGAACACACGGCCGCATAGGCCTGTTCGCCTTAAGAGCGTTTATAACATTTGGAAGCCTAAGGGATTAGAAGTGCACTTAACTCAGAGTACCCAACTGGCTCCTCGTCTGCCCTGGTTCTAAGGTCTTTCCTGAACTGGGAACACCCGGCCGCACAGGCCTGTTCGCCTAAAGAACATTTATACGTATTGGAAGCACAATGGACTGGATGTGCACTTAACTCAGAGTATCCAACTGGCTTCTAGTCTACCCTTGTTCTAAGTTCTTTCTTGAACTGGGAACAAACGGCCGTATAGGCCTCTTCGCCTTAAGAGGGTTGACACATTTTGGAAGTCGAAGGGACTGGACGTGCACTTAACGCAGAGTATTCAACTGGCTTCCAGTCTGCCCTTGTTCTAAGCTCTTTCCAGAACCGGGAACACACGACCGCATAGGCCTCTTCACCTTATGAGCATTTATACGTATTGGAAGCCTAAGGGACTGGACGTGCACTTAACTCGGAGTATTCAACTGGCTTCTAGTCTGCCCTTGTTCTAAGTTCTTTCCTGAACTGGGAACACACGGCCGCCTAGGCCTGTTCGCCGTAAGAGCATTGCTACGTATTGGAAGCGTAAGGGACTGGACGTGCACTAAACTCAGAGTATGCAACTAGTTTCTAGTCTGCCCTTGTTCTCAGTTCTTTCCTGAATTGGGACCACGCGGCAGAATAGGCCTCCTCGCCGTAAGAGCCTTTATACATTTTGGGAGCCTACGGCCTTAGCCTGGTTTTACTTAGAGCTTACAACTGCTTGTGGTCCACCTTTGCTCTGCGTTCTTTCTTGAACTGCGAACACACTGCCTCCACTGAGACTTCACCTAAAGAGCGATGATACGTTTTGCCAGTCAAAGGGACTGGGTGTGCTGTTCACTCAGAGTATACAAGCAGCGTTCAGACCGTCCTTCTTCTCACTTCTTTCCTCAACTGGGAAAACACTGCCAGAATGGGTTTTAGAATTCAGCGGGATTTTACGTTTTGGAAGCAGAAGTGCATTGCCCGGCACTTAACTCACGGTCTCCTACCTGCCTAGAGAACGCCCTTGTTCGAACACCTTTCCTCCACTGGGGAAACCCTGCCGTTTAGGAGTGTTCATCTTCAGTGCGTTTGTAGGTTTGGGAAGCATCAGGGCCTTCACTTGAATTGAACTCAGAGTGTCCAATACGTTTCTAGTCTGCCCTTGTTCTAAGATCTTTCCTCACCGAGGAACTGGCTGCCACTTATGGGACTTAACCTTAAGAGCGATTATACGCGTTTTGGCAGCAGAAGGGACAGCGTGCACTTACCTTAGAGTATTCAACTTGCCTTCAGTGCGCCCAGGTTCTAACTTCATTCCATAAGTGGGAACAAACTGCCACTTGTGAATCTTCACTTGAAGATCGCGTTTAGGTTTGGGAAGCATAAGCGTCGTTGTGTGCCCGAACTCAGAGTATCCAACAAGATTCCTGTCTGCCCTTGTACTAAGTTCTTTTCGGAACTGGGAACACACGGCCGCATAGGCCTGTTCGCCTTAAGAGCGTTTATAACATTTGGAAGCCTAAGGGATTAGAAGTGCACTTAACTCAGAGTACCCAACTGGCTCCTCGTCTGCCCTGGTTCTAAGGTCTTTCCTGAACTGGGAACACACGGCCGCACAGGCCTGTTCGCCTAAAGAACATTTATACGTATTGGAAGCACAATGGACTGGATGTGCACTTAACTCAGAGTATCCAACTGGCTTCTAGTCTACCCTTGTTCTAAGTTCTTTCTTGAACTGGGAACAAACGGCCGTATAGGCCTCTTCGCCTTAAGAGGGTTGACCCATTTTGGAAGTCGAAGGGACTGGACGTGCACTTAACGCAGAGTATTCAACTGGCTTCCAGTCTGCCCTTGTTCTAAGCTCTTTCCAGAACCGGGAACACACGACCGCATAGGCCTCTTCACCTTATGAGCATTTATACGTATTGGAAGCCTAAGGGACTGGACGTGCACTTAACTCGGAGTATTCAACTGGCTTCTAGTCTGCCCTTGTTCTAAGTTCTTTCCTGAACTGGGAACACACGGCCGCCTAGGCCTGTTCGCCGTAAGAGCATTGCTACGTATTGGAAGCGTAAGGGACTGGACGTGCACTAAACTCAGAGTATGCAACTAGTTTCTAGTCTGCCCTTGTTCTCAGTTCTTTCCTGAATTGGGACCACGCGGCAGAATAGGCCTCCTCGCCGTAAGAGCCTTTATACATTTTGGGAGCCTACGGCCTTAGCCTGGTTTTACTTAGAGCTTACAACTGCTTGTGGTCCACCTTTGCTCTGCGTTCTTTCTTGAACTGCGAACACACTGCCTCCACTGAGACTTCACCTAAAGAGCGATGATACGTTTTGCCAGTCAAAGGGACTGGGTGTGCTGTTCACTCAGAGTATACAAGCAGCGTTCAGACCGTCCTTCTTCTCACTTCTTTCCTCAACTGGGAAAACACTGCCAGAATGGGTTTTAGAATTCAGCGGGATTTTACGTTTTGGAAGCAGAAGTGCATTGCCCGGCACTTAACTCACGGTCTCCTACCTGCCTAGAGAACGCCCTTGTTCGAACACCTTTCCTCCACTGGGGAAACCCTGCCGTTTAGGAGTGTTCATCTTCAGTGCGTTTGTAGGTTTGGGAAGCATCAGGGCCTTCACTTGAATTGAACTCAGAGTGTCCAATACGTTTCTAGTCTGCCCTTGTTCTAAGATCTTTCCTCACCGAGGAACTGGCTGCCACTTATGGGACTTAACCTTAAGAGCGATTATACGCGTTTTGGCAGCAGAAGGGACAGCGTGCACTTACCTTAGAGTATTCAACTTGCCTTCAGTGCGCCCAGGTTCTAACTTCATTCCATAAGTGGGAACAAACTGCCACTTGTGAATCTTCACTTGAAGATCGCGTTTAGGTTTGGGAAGCATAAGCGTCGTTGTGTGCCCGAACTCAGAGTATCCAACAAGATTCCTGTCTGCCCTTGTACTAAGTTCTTTTCGGAACTGGGAACACACGGCCGCATAGGCCTGTTCGCCTTAAGAGCGTTTATAACATTTGGAAGCCTAAGGGATTAGAAGTGCACTTAACTCAGAGTACCCAACTGGCTCCTCGTCTGCCCTGGTTCTAAGGTCTTTCCTGAACTGGGAACACACGGCCGCACAGGCCTGTTCGCCTAAAGAACATTTATACGTATTGGAAGCACAATGGACTGGATGTGCACTTAACTCAGAGTATCCAACTGGCTTCTAGTCTACCCTTGTTCTAAGTTCTTTCTTGAACTGGGAACAAACGGCCGTATAGGCCTCTTCGCCTTAAGAGGGTTGACCCATTTTGGAAGTCGAAGGGACTGGACGTGCACTTAACGCAGAGTATTCAACTGGCTTCCAGTCTGCCCTTGTTCTAAGCTCTTTCCAGAACCGGGAACACACGACCGCATAGGCCTCTTCACCTTATGAGCATTTATACGTATTGGAAGCCTAAGGGACTGGACGTGCACTTAACTCGGAGTATTCAACTGGCTTCTAGTCTGCCCTTGTTCTAAGTTCTTTCCTGAACTGGGAACACACGGCCGCCTAGGCCTGTTCGCCGTAAGAGCATTGCTACGTATTGGAAGCGTAAGGGACTGGACGTGCACTAAACTCAGAGTATGCAACTAGTTTCTAGTCTGCCCTTGTTCTCAGTTCTTTCCTGAATTGGGACCACGCGGCAGAATAGGCCTCCTCGCCGTAAGAGCCTTTATACATTTTGGGAGCCTACGGCCTTAGCCTGGTTTTACTTAGAGCTTACAACTGCTTGTGGTCCACCTTTGCTCTGCGTTCTTTCTTGAACTGCGAACACACTGCCTCCACTGAGACTTCACCTAAAGAGCGATGATACGTTTTGCCAGTCAAAGGGACTGGGTGTGCTGTTCACTCAGAGTATACAAGCAGCGTTCAGACCGTCCTTCTTCTCACTTCTTTCCTCAACTGGGAAAACACTGCCAGAATGGGTTTTAGAATTCAGCGGGATTTTACGTTTTGGAAGCAGAAGTGCATTGCCCGGCACTTAACTCACGGTCTCCTACCTGCCTAGAGAACGCCCTTGTTCGAACACCTTTCCTCCACTGGGGAAACCCTGCCGTTTAGGAGTGTTCATCTTCAGTGCGTTTGTAGGTTTGGGAAGCATCAGGGCCTTCACTTGAATTGAACTCAGAGTGTCCAATACGTTTCTAGTCTGCCCTTGTTCTAAGATCTTTCCTCACCGAGGAACTGGCTGCCACTTATGGGACTTAACCTTAAGAGCGATTATACGCGTTTTGGCAGCAGAAGGGACAGCGTGCACTTACCTTAGAGTATTCAACTTGCCTTCAGTGCGCCCAGGTTCTAACTTCATTCCATAAGTGGGAACAAACTGCCATTTGTGAATCTTCACTTGAAGATCGCGTTTAGGTTTGGGAAGCATAAGCGTCGTTGTGTGCCCGAACTCAGAGTATCCAACAAGATTCCTGTCTGCCCTTGTACTAAGTTCTTTTCGGAACTGGGAACACACGGCCGCATAGGCCTGTTCGCCTTAAGAGCGTTTATAACATTTGGAAGCCTAAGGGATTAGAAGTGCACTTAACTCAGAGTACCCAACTGGCTCCTCGTCTGCCCTGGTTCTAAGGTCTTTCCTGAACTGGGAACACACGGCCGCACAGGCCTGTTCGCCTAAAGAACATTTATACGTATTGGAAGCACAATGGACTGGATGTGCACTTAACTCAGAGTATCCAACTGGCTTCTAGTCTACCCTTGTTCTAAGTTCTTTCTTGAACTGGGAACAAACGGCCGTATAGGCCTCTTCGCCTTAAGAGGCTTGACCCATTTTGGAAGTCGAAGGGACTGGACGTGCACTTAACGCAGAGTATTCAACTGGCTTCCAGTCTGCCCTTGTTCTAAGCTCTTTCCAGAACCGGGAACACACGACCGCATAGGCCTCTTCACCTTATGAGCATTTATACGTATTGGAAGCCTAAGGGACTGGACGTGCACTTAACTCGGAGTATTCAACTGGCTTCTAGTCTGCCCTTGTTCTAAGTTCTTTCCTGAACTGGGAACACACGGCCGCCTAGGCCTGTTCGCCGTAAGAGCATTGCTACGTATTGGAAGCGTAAGGGACTGGACGTGCACTAAACTCAGAGTATGCAACTAGTTTCTAGTCTGCCCTTGTTCTCAGTTCTTTCCTGAATTGGGACCACGCGGCAGAATAGGCCTCCTCGCCGTAAGAGCCTTTATACATTTTGGGAGCCTACGGCCTTAGCCTGGTTTTACTTAGAGCTTACAACTGCTTGTGGTCCACCTTTGCTCTGCGTTCTTTCTTGAACTGCGAACACACTGCCTCCACTGAGACTTCACCTAAAGAGCGATGATACGTTTTGCCAGTCAAAGGGACTGGGTGTGCTGTTCACTCAGAGTATACAAGCAGCGTTCAGACCGTCCTTCTTCTCACTTCTTTCCTCAACTGGGAAAACACTGCCAGAATGGGTTTTAGAATTCAGCGGGATTTTACGTTTTGGAAGCAGAAGTGCATTGCCCGGCACTTAACTCACGGTCTCCTACCTGCCTAGAGAACGCCCTTGTTCGAACACCTTTCCTCCACTGGGGAAACCCTGCCGTTTAGGAGTGTTCATCTTCAGTGCGTTTGTAGGTTTGGGAAGCATCAGGGCCTTCACTTGAATTGAACTCAGAGTGTCCAATACGTTTCTAGTCTGCCCTTGTTCTAAGATCTTTCCTCACCGAGGAACTGGCTGCCACTTATGGGACTTAACCTTAAGAGCGATTATACGCGTTTTGGCAGCAGAAGGGACAGCGTGCACTTACCTTAGAGTATTCAACTTGCCTTCAGTGCGCCCAGGTTCTAACTTCATTCCATAACTGGGAACAAACTGCCACTTGTGAATCTTCACTTGAAGATCGCGTTTAGGTTTGGGAAGCATAAGCGTCGTTGTGTGCCCGAACTCAGAGTATCCAACAAGATTCCTGTCTGCCCTTGTACTAAGTTCTTTGCGGAACTGGGAACACACGGCCGCATAGGCCTGTTCGCCTTAAGAGCGTTTATAACATTTGGAAGCCTAAGGGATTAGAAGTGCACTTAACTCAGAGTACCCAACTGGCTCCTCGTCTGCCCTGGTTCTAAGGTCTTTCCTGAACTGGGAACACACGGCCGCACAGGCCTGTTCGCCTAAAGAACATTTATACGTATTGGAAGCACAATGGACTGGATGTGCACTTAACTCAGAGTATCCAACTGGCTTCTAGTCTACCCTTGTTCTAAGTTCTTTCTTGAACTGGGAACAAACGGCCGTATAGGCCTCTTCGCCTTAAGAGGGTTGACCCATTTTGGAAGTCGAAGGGACTGGACGTGCACTTAACGCAGAGTATTCAACTGGCTTCCAGTCTGCCCTTGTTCTAAGCTCTTTCCAGAACCGGGAACACACGACCGCATAGGCCTCTTCACCTTATGAGCATTTATACGTATTGGAAGCCTAAGGGACTGGACGTGCACTTAACTCGGAGTATTCAACTGGCTTCTAGTCTGCCCTTGTTCTACGTTCTTTCCTGAACTGGGAACACACGGCCGCCTAGGCCTGTTCGCCGTAAGAGCATTGATACGTATTGGAAGCGTAAGGGACTGGACGTGCACTAAACTCAGAGTATGCAACTAGTTTCTAGTCTGCCCTTGTTCTCAGTTCTTTCCTGAATTGGGACCACGCGGCAGAATAGGCCTCCTCGCCGTAAGAGCCTTTATACATTTTGGGAGCCTACGGCCTTAGCCTGGTTTTACTTAGAGCTTACAACTGCTTGTGGTCCACCTTTGCTCTGCGTTCTTTCTTGAACTGCGAACACACTGCCTCCACTGAGACTTCACCTAAAGAGCGATGATACGTTTTGCCAGGCAAAGGGACTGGGTGTGCTGTTCACTCAGAGTATACAAGCAGCGTTCAGACCGTCCTTCTTCTCACTTCTTTCCTCAACTGGGAAAACACTGCCAGAATGGGTTTTAGAATTCAGCGGGATTTTACGTTTTGGAAGCAGAAGTGCATTGCCCGGCACTTAACTCACGGTCTCCTACCTGCCTAGAGAACGCCCTTGTTCGAACACCTTTCCTCCACTGGGGAAACCCTGCCGTTTAGGAGTGTTCATCTTCAGTGCGTTTGTAGGTTTGGGAAGCATCAGGGCCTTCACTTGAATTGAACTCAGAGTGTCCAATACGTTTCTAGTCTGCCCTTGTTCTAAGATCTTTCCTCACCGAGGAACTGGCTGCCACTTATGGGACTTAACCTTAAGAGCGATTATACGCGTTTTGGCAGCAGAAGGGACAGCGTGCACTTACCTTAGAGTATTCAACTTGCCTTCAGTGCGCCCAGGTTCTAACTTCATTCCATAACTGGGAACAAACTGCCACTTGTGAATCTTCACTTGAAGATCGCGTTTAGGTTTGGGAAGCATAAGCGTCGTTGTGTGCCCGAACTCAGAGTATCCAACAAGATTCCTGTCTGCCCTTGTACTAAGTTCTTTGCGGAACTGGGAACACACGGCCGCATAGGCCTGTTCGCCTTAAGAGCGTTTATAACATTTGGAAGCCTAAGGGATTAGAAGTGCACTTAACTCAGAGTACCCAACTGGCTCCTCGTCTGCCCTGGTTCTAAGGTCTTTCCTGAACTGGGAACACACGGCCGCACAGGCCTGTTCGCCTAAAGAACATTTATACGTATTGGAAGCACAATGGACTGGATGTGCACTTAACTCAGAGTATCCAACTGGCTTCTAGTCTACCCTTGTTCTAAGTTCTTTCTTGAACTGGGAACAAACGGCCGTATAGGCCTCTTCGCCTTAAGAGGGTTGACCCATTTTGGAAGTCGAAGGGACTGGACGTGCACTTAACGCAGAGTATTCAACTGGCTTCCAGTCTGCCCTTGTTCTAAGCTCTTTCCAGAACCGGGAACACACGACCGCATAGGCCTCTTCACCTTATGAGCATTTATACGTATTGGAAGCCTAAGGGACTGGACGTGCACTTAACTCGGAGTATTCAACTGGCTTCTAGTCTGCCCTTGTTCTACGTTCTTTCCTGAACTGGGAACACACGGCCGCCTAGGCCTGTTCGCCGTAAGAGCATTGCTACGTATTGGGAGCGTAAGGGACTGGACGTGCACTAAACTCAGAGTAGGCAACTAGTTTCTAGTCTGCCCTTGTTCTCAGTTCTTTCCTGAATTGGGACCACGCGGCAGAATAGGCCTCCTCGCCGTAAGAGCCTTTATACATTTTGGGAGCCTACGGCCTTAGCCTGGTTTTACTTAGAGCTTACAACTGCTTGTGGTCCACCTTTGCTCTGCGTTCTTTCTTGAACTGCGAACACACTGCCTCCAATGAGACTTCACCTAAAGAGCGATGATACGTTTTGCCAGGCAAAGGGACTGGGTGTGCTGTTCACTCAGAGTATACAAGCAGCGTTCAGACCGTCCTTCTTCTCACTTCTTTCCTCAACTGGGAAAACACTGCCAGAATGGGTTTTAGAATTCAGCGGGATTTTACGTTTTGGAAGCAGAAGTGCATTGCCCGGCACTTAACTCACGGTCTCCTACCTGCCTAGAGAACGCCCTTGTTCGAACACCTTTCCTCCACTGGGGAAACCCTGCCGTTTAGGAGTGTTCATCTTCAGTGCGTTTGTAGGTTTGGGAAGCATCAGGGCCTTCACTTGAATTGAACTCAGAGTGTCCAATACGTTTCTAGTCTGCCCTTGTTCTAAGATCTTTCCTCACCGAGGAACTGGCTGCCACTTATGGGACTTAACCTTAAGAGCGATTATACGCGTTTTGGCAGCAGAAGGGACAGCGTGCACTTACCTTAGAGTATTCAACTTGCCTTCAGTGCGCCCAGGTTCTAACTTCATTCCATAAGTGGGAACAAACTGCCATTTGTGAATCTTCACTTGAAGATCGCGTTTAGGTTTGGGAAGCATAAGCGTCGTTGTGTGCCCGAACTCAGAGTATCCAACAAGATTCCTGTCTGCCCTTGTACTAAGTTCTTTGCGGAACTGGGAACACACGGCCGCATAGGCCTGTTCGCCTTAAGAGCGTTTATAACATTTGGAAGCCTAAGGGATTAGAAGTGCACTTAACTCAGAGTACCCAACTGGCTCCTCGTCTGCCCTGGTTCTAAGGTCTTTCCTGAACTGGGAACACCCGGCCGCACAGGCCTGTTCGCCTAAAGAACATTTATACGTATTGGAAGCACAATGGACTGGATGTGCACTTAACTCAGAGTATCCAACTGGCTTCTAGTCTACCCTTGTTCTAAGTTCTTTCTTGAACTGGGAACAAACGGCCGTATAGGCCTCTTCGCCTTAAGAGGGTTGACCCATTTTGGAAGTCGAAGGGACTGGACGTGCACTTAACGCAGAGTATTCAACTGGCTTCCAGTCTGCCCTTGTTCTAAGCTCTTTCCAGAACCGGGAACACACGACCGCATAGGCCTCTTCACCTTATGAGCATTTATACGTATTGGAAGCCTAAGGGACTGGACGTGCACTTAACTCGGAGTATTCAACTGGCTTCTAGTCTGCCCTTGTTCTAAGTTCTTTCCTGAACTGGGAACACACGGCCGCCTAGGCCTGTTCGCCGTAAGAGCATTGATACGTATTGGAAGCGTAAGGGACTGGACGTGCACTAAACTCAGAGTAGGCAACTAGTTTCTAGTCTGCCCTTGTTCTCAGTTCTTTCCTGAATTGGGACCACGCGGCAGAATAGGCCTCCTCGCCGTAAGAGCCTTTATACATTTTGGGAGCCTACGGCCTTAGCCTGGTTTTACTTAGAGCTTACAACTGCTTGTGGTCCACCTTTGCTCTGCGTTCTTTCTTGAACTGCGAACACACTGCCTCCACTGAGACTTCACCTAAAGAGCGATGATACGTTTTGCCAGTCAAAGGGACTGGGTGTGCTGTTCACTCAGAGTATACAAGCAGCGTTCAGACCGTCCTTCTTCTCACTTCTTTCCTCAACTGGGAAAACACTGCCAGAATGGGTTTTAGAATTCAGCGGGATTTTACGTTTTGGAAGCAGAAGTGCATTGCCCGGCACTTAACTCACGGTCTCCTACCTGCCTAGAGAACGCCCTTGTTCGAACACCTTTCCTCCACTGGGGAAACCCTGCCGTTTAGGAGTGTTCATCTTCAGTGCGTTTGTAGGTTTGGGAAGCATCAGGGCCTTCACTTGAATTGAACTCAGAGTGTCCAATACGTTTCTAGTCTGCCCTTGTTCTAAGATCTTTCCTCACCGAGGAACTGGCTGCCACTTATGGGACTTAACCTTAAGAGCGATTATACGCGTTTTGGCAGCAGAAGGGACAGCGTGCACTTACCTTAGAGTATTCAACTTGCCTTCAGTGCGCCCAGGTTCTAACTTCATTCCATAAGTGGGAACAAACTGCCATTTGTGAATCTTCACTTGAAGATCGCGTTTAGGTTTGGGAAGCATAAGCGTCGTTGTGTGCCCGAACTCAGAGTATCCAACAAGATTCCTGTCTGCCCTTGTACTAAGTTCTTTGCGGAACTGGGAACACACGGCCGCATAGGCCTGTTCGCCTTAAGAGCGTTTATAACATTTGGAAGCCTAAGGGATTAGAAGTGCACTTAACTCAGAGTACCCAACTGGCTCCTCGTCTGCCCTGGTTCTAAGGTCTTTCCTGAACTGGGAACACCCGGCCGCACAGGCCTGTTCGCCTAAAGAACATTTATACGTATTGGAAGCACAATGGACTGGATGTGCACTTAACTCAGAGTATCCAACTGGCTTCTAGTCTACCCTTGTTCTAAGTTCTTTCTTGAACTGGGAACAAACGGCCGTATAGGCCTCTTCGCCTTAAGAGGGTTGACCCATTTTGGAAGTCGAAGGGACTGGACGTGCACTTAACGCAGAGTATTCAACTGGCTTCCAGTCTGCCCTTGTTCTAAGCTCTTTCCAGAACCGGGAACACACGACCGCATAGGCCTCTTCACCTTATGAGCATTTATACGTATTGGAAGCCTAAGGGACTGGACGTGCACTTAACTCGGAGTATTCAACTGGCTTCTAGTCTGCCCTTGTTCTAAGTTCTTTCCTGAACTGGGAACACACGGCCGCCTAGGCCTGTTCGCCGTAAGAGCATTGATACGTATTGGAAGCGTAAGGGACTGGACGTGCACTAAACTCAGAGTAGGCAACTAGTTTCTAGTCTGCCCTTGTTCTCAGTTCTTTCCTGAATTGGGACCACGCGGCAGAATAGGCCTCCTCGCCGTAAGAGCCTTTATACATTTTGGGAGCCTACGGCCTTAGCCTGGTTTTACTTAGAGCTTACAACTGCTTGTGGTCCACCTTTGCTCTGCGTTCTTTCTTGAACTGCGAACACACTGCCTCCACTGAGACTTCACCTAAAGAGCGATGATACGTTTTGCCAGTCAAAGGGACTGGGTGTGCTGTTCACTCAGAGTATACAAGCAGCGTTCAGACCGTCCTTCTTCTCACTTCTTTCCTCAACTGGGAAAACACTGCCAGAATGGGTTTTAGAATTCAGCGGGATTTTACGTTTTGGAAGCAGAAGTGCATTGCCCGGCACTTAACTCACGGTCTCCTACCTGCCTAGAGAACGCCCTTGTTCGAACACCTTTCCTCCACTGGGGAAACCCTGCCGTTTAGGAGTGTTCATCTTCAGTGCGTTTGTAGGTTTGGGAAGCATCAGGGCCTTCACTTGAATTGAACTCAGAGTGTCCAATACGTTTCTAGTCTGCCCTTGTTCTAAGATCTTTCCTCACCGAGGAACTGGCTGCCACTTATGGGACTTAACCTTAAGAGCGATTATACGCGTTTTGGCAGCAGAAGGGACAGCGTGCACTTACCTTAGAGTATTCAACTTGCCTTCAGTGCGCCCAGGTTCTAACTTCATTCCATAAGTGGGAACAAACTGCCATTTGTGAATCTTCACTTGAAGATCGCGTTTAGGTTTGGGAAGCATAAGCGTCGTTGTGTGCCCGAACTCAGAGTATCCAACAAGATTCCTGTCTGCCCTTGTACTAAGTTCTTTGCGGAACTGGGAACACACGGCCGCATAGGCCTGTTCGCCTTAAGAGCGTTTATAACATTTGGAAGCCTAAGGGATTAGAAGTGCACTTAACTCAGAGTACCCAACTGGCTCCTCGTCTGCCCTGGTTCTAAGGTCTTTCCTGAACTGGGAACACACGGCCGCACAGGCCTGTTCGCCTAAAGAACATTTATACGTATTGGAAGCACAATGGACTGGATGTGCACTTAACTCAGAGTATCCAACTGGCTTCTAGTCTACCCTTGTTCTAAGTTCTTTCTTGAACTGGGAACAAACGGCCGTATAGGCCTCTTCGCCTTAAGAGGGTTGACCCATTTTGGAAGTCGAAGGGACTGGACGTGCACTTAACGCAGAGTATTCAACTGGCTTCCAGTCTGCCCTTGTTCTAAGCTCTTTCCAGAACCGGGAACACACGACCGCATAGGCCTCTTCACCTTATGAGCATTTATACGTATTGGAAGCCTAAGGGACTGGACGTGCACTTAACTCGGAGTATTCAACTGGCTTCTAGTCTGCCCTTGTTCTAAGTTCTTTCCTGAACTGGGAACACACGGCCGCCTAGGCCTGTTCGCCGTAAGAGCATTGCTACGTATTGGAAGCGTAAGGGACTGGACGTGCACTAAACTCAGAGTATGCAACTAGTTTCTAGTCTGCCCTTGTTCTCAGTTCTTTCCTGAATTGGGACCACGCGGCAGAATAGGCCTCCTCGCCGTAAGAGCCTTTATACATTTTGGGAGCCTACGGCCTTAGCCTGGTTTTACTTAGAGCTTACAACTGCTTGTGGTCCACCTTTGCTCTGCGTTCTTTCTTGAACTGCGAACACACTGCCTCCACTGAGACTTCACCTAAAGAGCGATGATACGTTTTGCCAGTCAAAGGGACTGGGTGTGCTGTTCACTCAGAGTATACAAGCAGCGTTCAGACCGTCCTTCTTCTCACTTCTTTCCTCAGCTGGGAAAACACTGCCAGAATGGGTTTTAGAATTCAGCGGGATTTTACGTTTTGGAAGCAGAAGTGCATTGCCCGGCACTTAACTCACGGTCTCCTACCTGCCTAGAGAACGCCCTTGTTCGAACACCTTTCCTCCACTGGGGAAACCCTGCCGTTTAGGAGTGTTCATCTTCAGTGCGTTTGTAGGTTTGGGAAGCATCAGGGCCTTCACTTGAATTGAACTCAGAGTGTCCAATACGTTTCTAGTCTGCCCTTGTTCTAAGATCTTTCCTCACCGAGGAACTGGCTGCCACTTATGGGACTTAACCTTAAGAGCGATTATACGCGTTTTGGCAGCAGAAGGGACAGCGTGCACTTACCTTAGAGTATTCAACTTGCCTTCAGTGCGCCCAGGTTCTAACTTCATTCCATAAGTGGGAACAAACTGCCACTTGTGAATCTTCACTTGAAGATCGCGTTTAGGTTTGGGAAGCATAAGCGTCGTTGTGTGCCCGAACTCAGAGTATCCAACAAGATTCCTGTCTGCCCTTGTACTAAGTTCTTTTCGGAACTGGGAACACACGGCCGCATAGGCCTGTTCGCCTTAAGAGCGTTTATAACATTTGGAAGCCTAAGGGATTAGAAGTGCACTTAACTCAGAGTACCCAACTGGCTCCTCGTCTGCCCTGGTTCTAAGGTCTTTCCTGAACTGGGAACACACGGCCGCACAGGCCTGTTCGCCTAAAGAACATTTATACGTATTGGAAGCACAATGGACTGGATGTGCACTTAACTCAGAGTATCCAACTGGCTTCTAGTCTACCCTTGTTCTAAGTTCTTTCTTGAACTGGGAACAAACGGCCGTATAGGCCTCTTCGCCTTAAGAGGGTTGACCCATTTTGGAAGTCGAAGGGACTGGACGTGCACTTAACGCAGAGTATTCAACTGGCTTCCAGTCTGCCCTTGTTCTAAGCTCTTTCCAGAACCGGGAACACACGACCGCATAGGCCTCTTCACCTTATGAGCATTTATACGTATTGGAAGCCTAAGGGACTGGACGTGCACTTAACTCGGAGTATTCAACTGGCTTCTAGTCTGCCCTTGTTCTAAGTTCTTTCCTGAACTGGGAACACACGGCCGCCTAGGCCTGTTCGCCGTAAGAGCATTGCTACGTATTGGAAGCGTAAGGGACTGGACGTGCACTAAACTCAGAGTATGCAACTAGTTTCTAGTCTGCCCTTGTTCTCAGTTCTTTCCTGAATTGGGACCACGCGGCAGAATAGGCCTCCTCGCCGTAAGAGCCTTTATACATTTTGGGAGCCTACGGCCTTAGCCTGGTTTTACTTAGAGCTTACAACTGCTTGTGGTCCACCTTTGCTCTGCGTTCTTTCTTGAACTGCGAACACACTGCCTCCACTGAGACTTCACCTAAAGAGCGATGATACGTTTTGCCAGTCAAAGGGACTGGGTGTGCTGTTCACTCAGAGTATACAAGCAGCGTTCAGACCGTCCTTCTTCTCACTTCTTTCCTCAACTGGGAAAACACTGCCAGAATGGGTTTTAGAATTCAGCGGGATTTTACGTTTTGGAAGCAGAAGTGCATTGCCCGGCACTTAACTCACGGTCTCCTACCTGCCTAGAGAACGCCCTTGTTCGAACACCTTTCCTCCACTGGGGAAACCCTGCCGTTTAGGAGTGTTCATCTTCAGTGCGTTTGTAGGTTTGGGAAGCATCAGGGCCTTCACTTGAATTGAACTCAGAGTGTCCAATACGTTTCTAGTCTGCCCTTGTTCTAAGATCTTTCCTCACCGAGGAACTGGCTGCCACTTATGGGACTTAACCTTAAGAGCGATTATACGCGTTTTGGCAGCAGAAGGGACAGCGTGCACTTACCTTAGAGTATTCAACTTGCCTTCAGTGCGCCCAGGTTCTAACTTCATTCCATAAGTGGGAACAAACTGCCATTTGTGAATCTTCACTTGAAGATCGCGTTTAGGTTTGGGAAGCATAAGCGTCGTTGTGTGCCCGAACTCAGAGTATCCAACAAGATTCCTGTCTGCCCTTGTACTAAGTTCTTTGCGGAACTGGGAACACACGGCCGCATAGGCCTGTTCGCCTTAAGAGCGTTTATAACATTTGGAAGCCTAAGGGATTAGAAGTGCACTTAACTCAGAGTACCCAACTGGCTCCTCGTCTGCCCTGGTTCTAAGGTCTTTCCTGAACTGGGAACACACGGCCGCACAGGCCTGTTCGCCTAAAGAACATTTATACGTATTGGAAGCACAATGGACTGGATGTGCACTTAACTCAGAGTATCCAACTGGCTTCTAGTCTACCCTTGTTCTAAGTTCTTTCTTGAACTGGGAACAAACGGCCGTATAGGCCTCTTCGCCTTAAGAGGCTTGACCCATTTTGGAAGTCGAAGGGACTGGACGTGCACTTAACGCAGAGTATTCAACTGGCTTCCAGTCTGCCCTTGTTCTAAGCTCTTTCCAGAACCGGGAACACACGACCGCATAGGCCTCTTCACCTTATGAGCATTTATACGTATTGGAAGCCTAAGGGACTGGACGTGCACTTAACTCGGAGTATTCAACTGGCTTCTAGTCTGCCCTTGTTCTAAGTTCTTTCCTGAACTGGGAACACACGGCCGCCTAGGCCTGTTCGCCGTAAGAGCATTGCTACGTATTGGAAGCGTAAGGGACTGGACGTGCACTAAACTCAGAGTATGCAACTAGTTTCTAGTCTGCCCTTGTTCTCAGTTCTTTCCTGAATTGGGACCACGCGGCAGAATAGGCCTCCTCGCCGTAAGAGCCTTTATACATTTTGGGAGCCTACGGCCTTAGCCTGGTTTTACTTAGAGCTTACAACTGCTTGTGGTCCACCTTTGCTCTGCGTTCTTTCTTGAACTGCGAACACACTGCCTCCACTGAGACTTCACCTAAAGAGCGATGATACGTTTTGCCAGTCAAAGGGACTGGGTGTGCTGTTCACTCAGAGTATACAAGCAGCGTTCAGACCGTCCTTCTTCTCACTTCTTTCCTCAACTGGGAAAACACTGCCAGAATGGGTTTTAGAATTCAGCGGGATTTTACGTTTTGGAAGCAGAAGTGCATTGCCCGGCACTTAACTCACGGTCTCCTACCTGCCTAGAGAACGCCCTTGTTCGAACACCTTTCCTCCACTGGGGAAACCCTGCCGTTTAGGAGTGTTCATCTTCAGTGCGTTTGTAGGTTTGGGAAGCATCAGGGCCTTCACTTGAATTGAACTCAGAGTGTCCAATACGTTTCTAGTCTGCCCTTGTTCTAAGATCTTTCCTCACCGAGGAACTGGCTGCCACTTATGGGACTTAACCTTAAGAGCGATTATACGCGTTTTGGCAGCAGAAGGGACAGCGTGCACTTACCTTAGAGTATTCAACTTGCCTTCAGTGCGCCCAGGTTCTAACTTCATTCCATAAGTGGGAACAAACTGCCACTTGTGAATCTTCACTTGAAGATCGCGTTTAGGTTTGGGAAGCATAAGCGTCGTTGTGTGCCCGAACTCAGAGTATCCAACAAGATTCCTGTCTGCCCTTGTACTAAGTTCTTTGCGGAACTGGGAACACACGGCCGCATAGGCCTGTTCGCCTTAAGAGCGTTTATAACATTTGGAAGCCTAAGGGATTAGAAGTGCACTTAACTCAGAGTACCCAACTGGCTCCTCGTCTGCCCTGGTTCTAAGGTCTTTCCTGAACTGGGAACACACGGCCGCACAGGCCTGTTCGCCTAAAGAACATTTATACGTATTGGAAGCACAATGGACTGGATGTGCACTTAACTCAGAGTATCCAACTGGCTTCTAGTCTACCCTTGTTCTAAGTTCTTTCTTGAACTGGGAACAAACGGCCGTATAGGCCTCTTCGCCTTAAGAGGGTTGACCCATTTTGGAAGTCGAAGGGACTGGACGTGCACTTAACGCAGAGTATTCAACTGGCTTCCAGTCTGCCCTTGTTCTAAGCTCTTTCCAGAACCGGGAACACACGACCGCATAGGCCTCTTCACCTTATGAGCATTTATACGTATTGGAAGCCTAAGGGACTGGACGTGCACTTAACTCGGAGTATTCAACTGGCTTCTAGTCTGCCCTTGTTCTACGTTCTTTCCTGAACTGGGAACACACGGCCGCCTAGGCCTGTTCGCCGTAAGAGCATTGATACGTATTGGGAGCGTAAGGGACTGGACGTGCACTAAACTCAGAGTATGCAACTAGTTTCTAGTCTGCCCTTGTTCTCAGTTCTTTCCTGAATTGGGACCACGCGGCAGAATAGGCCTCCTCGCCGTAAGAGCCTTTATACATTTTGGGAGCCTACGGCCTTAGCCTGGTTTTACTTAGAGCTTACAACTGCTTGTGGTCCACCTTTGCTCTGCGTTCTTTCTTGAACTGCGAACACACTGCCTCCACTGAGACTTCACCTAAAGAGCGATGATACGTTTTGCCAGTCAAAGGGACTGGGTGTGCTGTTCACTCAGAGTATACAAGCAGCGTTCAGACCGTCCTTCTTCTCACTTCTTTCCTCAACTGGGAAAACACTGCCAGAATGGGTTTTAGAATTCAGCGGGATTTTACGTTTTGGAAGCAGAAGTGCATTGCCCGGCACTTAACTCACGGTCTCCTACCTGCCTAGAGAACGCCCTTGTTCGAACACCTTTCCTCCACTGGGGAAACCCTGCCGTTTAGGAGTGTTCATCTTCAGTGCGTTTGTAGGTTTGGGAAGCATCAGGGCCTTCACTTGAATTGAACTCAGAGTGTCCAATACGTTTCTAGTCTGCCCTTGTTCTAAGATCTTTCCTCACCGAGGAACTGGCTGCCACTTATGGGACTTAACCTTAAGAGCGATTATACGCGTTTTGGCAGCAGAAGGGACAGCGTGCACTTACCTTAGAGTATTCAACTTGCCTTCAGTGCGCCCAGGTTCTAACTTCATTCCATAACTGGGAACAAACTGCCATTTGTGAATCTTCACTTGAAGATCGCGTTTAGGTTTGGGAAGCATAAGCGTCGTTGTGTGCCCGAACTCAGAGTATCCAACAAGATTCCTGTCTGCCCTTGTACTAAGTTCTTTGCGGAACTGGGAACACACGGCCGCATAGGCCTGTTCGCCTTAAGAGCGTTTATAACATTTGGAAGCCTAAGGGATTAGAAGTGCACTTAACTCAGAGTACCCAACTGGCTCCTCGTCTGCCCTGGTTCTAAGGTCTTTCCTGAACTGGGAACACACGGCCGCACAGGCCTGTTCGCCTAAAGAACATTTATACGTATTGGAAGCACAATGGACTGGATGTGCACTTAACTCAGAGTATCCAACTGGCTTCTAGTCTACCCTTGTTCTAAGTTCTTTCTTGAACTGGGAACAAACGGCCGTATAGGCCTCTTCGCCTTAAGAGGGTTGACCCATTTTGGAAGTCGAAGGGACTGGACGTGCACTTAACGCAGAGTATTCAACTGGCTTCCAGTCTGCCCTTGTTCTAAGCTCTTTCCAGAACCGGGAACACACGACCGCATAGGCCTCTTCACCTTATGAGCATTTATACGTATTGGAAGCCTAAGGGACTGGACGTGCACTTAACTCGGAGTATTCAACTGGCTTCTAGTCTGCCCTTGTTCTAAGTTCTTTCCTGAACTGGGAACACACGGCCGCCTAGGCCTGTTCGCCGTAAGAGCATTGATACGTATTGGGAGCGTAAGGGACTGGACGTGCACTAAACTCAGAGTAGGCAACTAGTTTCTAGTCTGCCCTTGTTCTCAGTTCTTTCCTGAATTGGGACCACGCGGCAGAATAGGCCTCCTCGCACTAAGAGCCTTTATACATTTTGGGAGCCTACGGCCTTAGCCTGGTTTTACTTAGAGCTTACAACTGCTTGTGGTCCACCTTTGCTCTGCGTTCTTTCTTGAACTGCGAACACACTGCCTCCAATGAGACTTCACCTAAAGAGCGATGATACGTTTTGCCAGGCAAAGGGACTGGGTGTGCTGTTCACTCAGAGTATACAAGCAGCGTTCAGACCGTCCTTCTTCTCACTTCTTTCCTCAACTGGGAAAACACTGCCAGAATGGGTTTTAGAATTCAGCGGGATTTTACGTTTTGGAAGCAGAAGTGCATTGCCCGGCACTTAACTCACGGTCTCCTACCTGCCTAGAGAACGCCCTTGTTCGAACACCTTTCCTCCACTGGGGAAACCCTGCCGTTTAGGAGTGTTCATCTTCAGTGCGTTTGTAGGTTTGGGAAGCATCAGGGCCTTCACTTGAATTGAACTCAGAGTGTCCAATACGTTTCTAGTCTGCCCTTGTTCTAAGATCTTTCCTCACCGAGGAACTGGCTGCCACTTATGGGACTTAACCTTAAGAGCGATTATACGCGTTTTGGCAGCAGAAGGGACAGCGTGCACTTACCTTAGAGTATTCAACTTGCCTTCAGTGCGCCCAGGTTCTAACTTCATTCCATAACTGGGAACAAACTGCCATTTGTGAATCTTCACTTGAAGATCGCGTTTAGGTTTGGGAAGCATAAGCGTCGTTGTGTGCCCGAACTCAGAGTATCCAACAAGATTCCTGTCTGCCCTTGTACTAAGTTCTTTGCGGAACTGGGAACACACGGCCGCATAGGCCTGTTCGCCTTAAGAGCGTTTATAACATTTGGAAGCCTAAGGGATTAGAAGTGCACTTAACTCAGAGTACCCAACTGGCTCCTCGTCTGCCCTGGTTCTAAGGTCTTTCCTGAACTGGGAACACACGGCCGCACAGGCCTGTTCGCCTAAAGAACATTTATACGTATTGGAAGCACAATGGACTGGATGTGCACTTAACTCAGAGTATCCAACTGGCTTCTAGTCTACCCTTGTTCTAAGTTCTTTCTTGAACTGGGAACAAACGGCCGTATAGGCCTCTTCGCCTTAAGAGGGTTGACCCATTTTGGAAGTCGAAGGGACTGGACGTGCACTTAACGCAGAGTATTCAACTGGCTTCCAGTCTGCCCTTGTTCTAAGCTCTTTCCAGAACCGGGAACACACGACCGCATAGGCCTCTTCACCTTATGAGCATTTATACGTATTGGAAGCCTAAGGGACTGGACGTGCACTTAACTCGGAGTATTCAACTGGCTTCTAGTCTGCCCTTGTTCTAAGTTCTTTCCTGAACTGGGAACACACGGCCGCCTAGGCCTGTTCGCCGTAAGAGCATTGATACGTATTGGGAGCGTAAGGGACTGGACGTGCACTAAACTCAGAGTAGGCAACTAGTTTCTAGTCTGCCCTTGTTCTCAGTTCTTTCCTGAATTGGGACCACGCGGCAGAATAGGCCTCCTCGCACTAAGAGCCTTTATACATTTTGGGAGCCTACGGCCTTAGCCTGGTTTTACTTAGAGCTTACAACTGCTTGTGGTCCACCTTTGCTCTGCGTTCTTTCTTGAATTGCGAACACACTGCCTCCACTGAGACTTCACCTAAAGAGCGATGATACGTTTTGCCAGGCAAAGGGACTGGGTGTGCTGTTCACTCAGAGTATACAAGCAGCGTTCAGACCGTCCTTCTTCTCACTTCTTTCCTCAACTGGGAAAACACTGCCAGAATGGGTTTTAGAATTCAGCGGGATTTTACGTTTTGGAAGCAGAAGTGCATTGCCCGGCACTTAACTCACGGTCTCCTACCTGCCTAGAGAACGCCCTTGTTCGAACACCTTTCCTCCACTGGGGAAACCCTGCCGTTTAGGAGTGTTCATCTTCAGTGCGTTTGTAGGTTTGGGAAGCATCAGGGCCTTCACTTGAATTGAACTCAGAGTGTCCAATACGTTTCTAGTCTGCCCTTGTTCTAAGATCTTTCCTCACCGAGGAACTGGCTGCCACTTATGGGACTTAACCTTAAGAGCGATTATACGCGTTTTGGCAGCAGAAGGGACAGCGTGCACTTACCTTAGAGTATTCAACTTGCCTTCAGTGCGCCCAGGTTCTAACTTCATTCCATAACTGGGAACAAACTGCCATTTGTGAATCTTCACTTGAAGATCGCGTTTAGGTTTGGGAAGCATAAGCGTCGTTGTGTGCCCGAACTCAGAGTATCCAACAAGATTCCTGTCTGCCCTTGTACTAAGTTCTTTGCGGAACTGGGAACACACGGCCGCATAGGCCTGTTCGCCTTAAGAGCGTTTATAACATTTGGAAGCCTAAGGGATTAGAAGTGCACTTAACTCAGAGTACCCAACTGGCTCCTCGTCTGCCCTGGTTCTAAGGTCTTTCCTGAACTGGGAACACACGGCCGCACAGGCCTGTTCGCCTAAAGAACATTTATACGTATTGGAAGCACAATGGACTGGATGTGCACTTAACTCAGAGTATCCAACTGGCTTCTAGTCTACCCTTGTTCTAAGTTCTTTCTTGAACTGGGAACAAACGGCCGTATAGGCCTCTTCGCCTTAAGAGGGTTGACCCATTTTGGAAGTCGAAGGGACTGGACGTGCACTTAACGCAGAGTATTCAACTGGCTTCCAGTCTGCCCTTGTTCTAAGCTCTTTCCAGAACCGGGAACACACGACCGCATAGGCCTCTTCACCTTATGAGCATTTATACGTATTGGAAGCCTAAGGGACTGGACGTGCACTTAACTCGGAGTATTCAACTGGCTTCTAGTCTGCCCTTGTTCTAAGTTCTTTCCTGAACTGGGAACACACGGCCGCCTAGGCCTGTTCGCCGTAAGAGCATTGATACGTATTGGGAGCGTAAGGGACTGGACGTGCACTAAACTCAGAGTATGCAACTAGTTTCTAGTCTGCCCTTGTTCTCAGTTCTTTCCTGAATTGGGACCACGCGGCAGAATAGGCCTCCTCGCACTAAGAGCCTTTATACATTTTGGGAGCCTACGGCCTTAGCCTGGTTTTACTTAGAGCTTACAACTGCTTGTGGTCCACCTTTGCTCTGCGTTCTTTCTTGAATTGCGAACACACTGCCTCCAATGAGACTTCACCTAAAGAGCGATGATACGTTTTGCCAGGCAAAGGGACTGGGTGTGCTGTTCACTCAGAGTATACAAGCAGCGTTCAGACCGTCCTTCTTCTCACTTCTTTCCTCAACTGGGAAAACACTGCCAGAATGGGTTTTAGAATTCAGCGGGATTTTACGTTTTGGAAGCAGAAGTGCATTGCCCGGCACTTAACTCACGGTCTCCTACCTGCCTAGAGAACGCCCTTGTTCGAACACCTTTCCTCCACTGGGGAAACCCTGCCGTTTAGGAGTGTTCATCTTCAGTGCGTTTGTAGGTTTGGGAAGCATCAGGGCCTTCACTTGAATTGAACTCAGAGTGTCCAATACGTTTCTAGTCTGCCCTTGTTCTAAGATCTTTCCTCACCGAGGAACTGGCTGCCACTTATGGGACTTAACCTTAAGAGCGATTATACGCGTTTTGGCAGCAGAAGGGACAGCGTGCACTTACCTTAGAGTATTCAACTTGCCTTCAGTGCGCCCAGGTTCTAACTTCATTCCATAACTGGGAACAAACTGCCATTTGTGAATCTTCACTTGAAGATCGCGTTTAGGTTTGGGAAGCATAAGCGTCGTTGTGTGCCCGAACTCAGAGTATCCAACAAGATTCCTGTCTGCCCTTGTACTAAGTTCTTTTCGGAACTGGGAACACACGGCCGCATAGGCCTGTTCGCCTTAAGAGCGTTTATAACATTTGGAAGCCTAAGGGATTAGAAGTGCACTTAACTCAGAGTACCCAACTGGCTCCTCGTCTGCCCTGGTTCTAAGGTCTTTCCTGAACTGGGAACACACGGCCGCACAGGCCTGTTCGCCTAAAGAACATTTATACGTATTGGAAGCACAATGGACTGGATGTGCACTTAACTCAGAGTATCCAACTGGCTTCTAGTCTACCCTTGTTCTAAGTTCTTTCTTGAACTGGGAACAAACGGCCGTATAGGCCTCTTCGCCTTAAGAGGGTTGACCCATTTTGGAAGTCGAAGGGACTGGACGTGCACTTAACGCAGAGTATTCAACTGGCTTCCAGTCTGCCCTTGTTCTAAGCTCTTTCCAGAACCGGGAACACACGACCGCATAGGCCTCTTCACCTTATGAGCATTTATACGTATTGGAAGCCTAAGGGACTGGACGTGCACTTAACTCGGAGTATTCAACTGGCTTCTAGTCTGCCCTTGTTCTAAGTTCTTTCCTGAACTGGGAACACACGGCCGCCTAGGCCTGTTCGCCGTAAGAGCATTGATACGTATTGGAAGCGTAAGGGACTGGACGTGCACTAAACTCAGAGTATGCAACTAGTTTCTAGTCTGCCCTTGTTCTCAGTTCTTTCCTGAATTGGGACCACGCGGCAGAATAGGCCTCCTCGCCGTAAGAGCCTTTATACATTTTGGGAGCCTACGGCCTTAGCCTGGTTTTACTTAGAGCTTACAACTGCTTGTGGTCCACCTTTGCTCTGCGTTCTTTCTTGAACTGCGAACACACTGCCTCCACTGAGACTTCACCTAAAGAGCGATGATACGTTTTGCCAGTCAAAGGGACTGGGTGTGCTGTTCACTCAGAGTATACAAGCAGCGTTCAGACCGTCCTTCTTCTCACTTCTTTCCTCAACTGGGAAAACACTGCCAGAATGGGTTTTAGAATTCAGCGGGATTTTACGTTTTGGAAGCAGAAGTGCATTGCCCGGCACTTAACTCACGGTCTCCTACCTGCCTAGAGAACGCCCTTGTTCGAACACCTTTCCTCCACTGGGGAAACCCTGCCGTTTAGGAGTGTTCATCTTCAGTGCGTTTGTAGGTTTGGGAAGCATCAGGGCCTTCACTTGAATTGAACTCAGAGTGTCCAATACGTTTCTAGTCTGCCCTTGTTCTAAGATCTTTCCTCACCGAGGAACTGGCTGCCACTTATGGGACTTAACCTTAAGAGCGATTATACGCGTTTTGGCAGCAGAAGGGACAGCGTGCACTTACCTTAGAGTATTCAACTTGCCTTCAGTGCGCCCAGGTTCTAACTTCATTCCATAAGTGGGAACAAACTGCCATTTGTGAATCTTCACTTGAAGATCGCGTTTAGGTTTGGGAAGCATAAGCGTCGTTGTGTGCCCGAACTCAGAGTATCCAACAAGATTCCTGTCTGCCCTTGTACTAAGTTCTTTTCGGAACTGGGAACACACGGCCGCATAGGCCTGTTCGCCTTAAGAGCGTTTATAACATTTGGAAGCCTAAGGGATTAGAAGTGCACTTAACTCAGAGTACCCAACTGGCTCCTCGTCTGCCCTGGTTCTAAGGTCTTTCCTGAACTGGGAACACACGGCCGCACAGGCCTGTTCGCCTAAAGAACATTTATACGTATTGGAAGCACAATGGACTGGATGTGCACTTAACTCAGAGTATCCAACTGGCTTCTAGTCTACCCTTGTTCTAAGTTCTTTCTTGAACTGGGAACAAACGGCCGTATAGGCCTCTTCGCCTTAAGAGGGTTGACCCATTTTGGAAGTCGAAGGGACTGGACGTGCACTTAACGCAGAGTATTCAACTGGCTTCCAGTCTGCCCTTGTTCTAAGCTCTTTCCAGAACCGGGAACACACGACCGCATAGGCCTCTTCACCTTATGAGCATTTATACGTATTGGAAGCCTAAGGGACTGGACGTGCACTTAACTCGGAGTATTCAACTGGCTTCTAGTCTGCCCTTGTTCTACGTTCTTTCCTGAACTGGGAACACACGGCCGCCTAGGCCTGTTCGCCGTAAGAGCATTGCTACGTATTGGAAGCGTAAGGGACTGGACGTGCACTAAACTCAGAGTATGCAACTAGTTTCTAGTCTGCCCTTGTTCTCAGTTCTTTCCTGAATTGGGACCACGCGGCAGAATAGGCCTCCTCGCCGTAAGAGCCTTTATACATTTTGGGAGCCTTCGGCCTTAGCCTGGTTTTACTTAGAGCTTACAACTGCTTGTGGTCCACCTTTGCTCTGCGTTCTTTCTTGAATTGCGAACACACTGCCTCCACTGAGACTTCACCTAAAGAGCGATGATACGTTTTGCCAGTCAAAGGGACTGGGTGTGCTGTTCACTCAGAGTATACAAGCAGCGTTCAGACCGTCCTTCTTCTCACTTCTTTCCTCAACTGGGAAAACACTGCCAGAATGGGTTTTAGAATTCAGCGGGATTTTACGTTTTGGAAGCAGAAGTGCATTGCCCGGCACTTAACTCACGGTCTCCTACCTGCCTAGAGAACGCCCTTGTTCGAACACCTTTCCTCCACTGGGGAAACCCTGCCGTTTAGGAGTGTTCATCTTCAGTGCGTTTGTAGGTTTGGGAAGCATCAGGGCCTTCACTTGAATTGAACTCAGAGTGTCCAATACGTTTCTAGTCTGCCCTTGTTCTAAGATCTTTCCTCACCGAGGAACTGGCTGCCACTTATGGGACTTAACCTTAAGAGCGATTATACGCGTTTTGGCAGCAGAAGGGACAGCGTGCACTTACCTTAGAGTATTCAACTTGCCTTCAGTGCGCCCAGGTTCTAACTTCATTCCATAAGTGGGAACAAACTGCCATTTGTGAATCTTCACTTGAAGATCGCGTTTAGGTTTGGGAAGCATAAGCGTCGTTGTGTGCCCGAACTCAGAGTATCCAACAAGATTCCTGTCTGCCCTTGTACTAAGTTCTTTGCGGAACTGGGAACACACGGCCGCATAGGCCTGTTCGCCTTAAGAGCGTTTATAACATTTGGAAGCCTAAGGGATTAGAAGTGCACTTAACTCAGAGTACCCAACTGGCTCCTCGTCTGCCCTGGTTCTAAGGTCTTTCCTGAACTGGGAACACACGGCCGCACAGGCCTGTTCGCCTAAAGAACATTTATACGTATTGGAAGCACAATGGACTGGATGTGCACTTAACTCAGAGTATCCAACTGGCTTCTAGTCTACCCTTGTTCTAAGTTCTTTCTTGAACTGGGAACAAACGGCCGTATAGGCCTCTTCGCCTTAAGAGGCTTGACCCATTTTGGAAGTCGAAGGGACTGGACGTGCACTTAACGCAGAGTATTCAACTGGCTTCCAGTCTGCCCTTGTTCTAAGCTCTTTCCAGAACCGGGAACACACGACCGCATAGGCCTCTTCACCTTATGAGCATTTATACGTATTGGAAGCCTAAGGGACTGGACGTGCACTTAACTCGGAGTATTCAACTGGCTTCTAGTCTGCCCTTGTTCTACGTTCTTTCCTGAACTGGGAACACACGGCCGCCTAGGCCTGTTCGCCGTAAGAGCATTGATACGTATTGGAAGCGTAAGGGACTGGACGTGCACTAAACTCAGAGTATGCAACTAGTTTCTAGTCTGCCCTTGTTCTCAGTTCTTTCCTGAATTGGGACCACGCGGCAGAATAGGCCTCCTCGCCGTAAGAGCCTTTATACATTTTGGGAGCCTACGGCCTTAGCCTGGTTTTACTTAGAGCTTACAACTGCTTGTGGTCCACCTTTGCTCTGCGTTCTTTCTTGAACTGCGAACACACTGCCTCCACTGAGACTTCACCTAAAGAGCGATGATACGTTTTGCCAGTCAAAGGGACTGGGTGTGCTGTTCACTCAGAGTATACAAGCAGCGTTCAGACCGTCCTTCTTCTCACTTCTTTCCTCAACTGGGAAAACACTGCCAGAATGGGTTTTAGAATTCAGCGGGATTTTACGTTTTGGAAGCAGAAGTGCATTGCCCGGCACTTAACTCACGGTCTCCTACCTGCCTAGAGAACGCCCTTGTTCGAACACCTTTCCTCCACTGGGGAAACCCTGCCGTTTAGGAGTGTTCATCTTCAGTGCGTTTGTAGGTTTGGGAAGCATCAGGGCCTTCACTTGAATTGAACTCAGAGTGTCCAATACGTTTCTAGTCTGCCCTTGTTCTAAGATCTTTCCTCACCGAGGAACTGGCTGCCACTTATGGGACTTAACCTTAAGAGCGATTATACGCGTTTTGGCAGCAGAAGGGACAGCGTGCACTTACCTTAGAGTATTCAACTTGCCTTCAGTGCGCCCAGGTTCTAACTTCATTCCATAAGTGGGAACAAACTGCCATTTGTGAATCTTCACTTGAAGATCGCGTTTAGGTTTGGGAAGCATAAGCGTCGTTGTGTGCCCGAACTCAGAGTATCCAACAAGATTCCTGTCTGCCCTTGTACTAAGTTCTTTGCGGAACTGGGAACACACGGCCGCATAGGCCTGTTCGCCTTAAGAGCGTTTATAACATTTGGAAGCCTAAGGGATTAGAAGTGCACTTAACTCAGAGTACCCAACTGGCTCCTCGTCTGCCCTGGTTCTAAGGTCTTTCCTGAACTGGGAACACACGGCCGCACAGGCCTGTTCGCCTAAAGAACATTTATACGTATTGGAAGCACAATGGACTGGATGTGCACTTAACTCAGAGTATCCAACTGGCTTCTAGTCTACCCTTGTTCTAAGTTCTTTCTTGAACTGGGAACAAACGGCCGTATAGGCCTCTTCGCCTTAAGAGGGTTGACCCATTTTGGAAGTCGAAGGGACTGGACGTGCACTTAACGCAGAGTATTCAACTGGCTTCCAGTCTGCCCTTGTTCTAAGCTCTTTCCAGAACCGGGAACACACGACCGCATAGGCCTCTTCACCTTATGAGCATTTATACGTATTGGAAGCCTAAGGGACTGGACGTGCACTTAACTCGGAGTATTCAACTGGCTTCTAGTCTGCCCTTGTTCTAAGTTCTTTCCTGAACTGGGAACACACGGCCGCCTAGGCCTGTTCGCCGTAAGAGCATTGCTACGTATTGGAAGCGTAAGGGACTGGACGTGCACTAAACTCAGAGTATGCAACTAGTTTCTAGTCTGCCCTTGTTCTCAGTTCTTTCCTGAATTGGGACCACGCGGCAGAATAGGCCTCCTCGCCGTAAGAGCCTTTATACATTTTGGGAGCCTACGGCCTTAGCCTGGTTTTACTTAGAGCTTACAACTGCTTGTGGTCCACCTTTGCTCTGCGTTCTTTCTTGAACTGCGAACACACTGCCTCAACTGAGACTTCACCTAAAGAGCGATGATACGTTTTGCCAGTCAAAGGGACTGGGTGTGCTGTTCACTCAGAGTATACAAGCAGCGTTCAGACCGTCCTTCTTCTCACTTCTTTCCTCAACTGGGAAAACACTGCCAGAATGGGTTTTAGAATTCAGCGGGATTTTACGTTTTGGAAGCAGAAGTGCATTGCCCGGCACTTAACTCACGGTCTCCTACCTGCCTAGAGAACGCCCTTGTTCGAACACCTTTCCTCCACTGGGGAAACCCTGCCGTTTAGGAGTGTTCATCTTCAGTGCGTTTGTAGGTTTGGGAAGCATCAGGGCCTTCACTTGAATTGAACTCAGAGTGTCCAATACGTGTCTAGTCTGCCCTTGTTCTAAGATCTTTCCTCACCGAGGAACTGGCTGCCACTTATGGGACTTAACCTTAAGAGCGAATATACGCGTTTTGGCAGCAGAAGGGACAGCGTGCACTTACCTTAGAGTATTCAACTTGCCTTCAGTGCGCCCAGGTTCTAACTTCATTCCATAAGTGGGAACAAACTGCCATTTGTGAATCTTCACTTGAAGATCGCGTTTAGGTTTGGGAAGCATAAGCGTCGTTGTGTGCCCGAACTCAGAGTATCCAACAAGATTCCTGTCTGCCCTTGTACTAAGTTCTTTGCGGAACTGGGAACACACGGCCGCATAGGCCTGTTCGCCTTAAGAGCGTTTATAACATTTGGAAGCCTAAGGGATTAGAAGTGCACTTAACTCAGAGTACCCAACTGGCTCCTCGTCTGCCCTGGTTCTAAGGTCTTTCCTGAACTGGGAACACACGGCCGCACAGGCCTGTTCGCCTAAAGAACATTTATACGTATTGGAAGCACAATGGACTGGATGTGCACTTAACTCAGAGTATCCAACTGGCTTCTAGTCTACCCTTGTTCTAAGTTCTTTCTTGAACTGGGAACAAACGGCCGTATAGGCCTCTTCGCCTTAAGAGGGTTGACCCATTTTGGAAGTCGAAGGGACTGGACGTGCACTTAACGCAGAGTATTCAACTGGCTTCCAGTCTGCCCTTGTTCTAAGCTCTTTCCAGAACCGGGAACACACGACCGCATAGGCCTCTTCACCTTATGAGCATTTATACGTATTGGAAGCCTAAGGGACTGGACGTGCACTTAACTCGGAGTATTCAACTGGCTTCTAGTCTGCCCTTGTTCTAAGTTCTTTCCTGAACTGGGAACACACGGCCGCCTAGGCCTGTTCGCCGTAAGAGCATTGATACGTATTGGAAGCGTAAGGGACTGGACGTGCACTAAACTCAGAGTATGCAACTAGTTTCTAGTCTGCCCTTGTTCTCAGTTCTTTCCTGAATTGGGACCACGCGGCAGAATAGGCCTCCTCGCCGTAAGAGCCTTTATACATTTTGGGAGCCTACGGCCTTAGCCTGGTTTTACTTAGAGCTTACAACTGCTTGTGGTCCACCTTTGCTCTGCGTTCTTTCTTGAACTGCGAACACACTGCCTCAACTGAGACTTCACCTAAAGAGCGATGATACGTTTTGCCAGTCAAAGGGACTGGGTGTGCTGTTCACTCAGAGTATACAAGCAGCGTTCAGACCGTCCTTCTTCTCACTTCTTTCCTCAACTGGGAAAACACTGCCAGAATGGGTTTTAGAATTCAGCGGGATTTTACGTTTTGGAAGCAGAAGTGCATTGCCCGGCACTTAACTCACGGTCTCCTACCTGCCTAGAGAACGCCCTTGTTCGAACACCTTTCCTCCACTGGGGAAACCCTGCCGTTTAGGAGTGTTCATCTTCAGTGCGTTTGTAGGTTTGGGAAGCATCAGGGCCTTCACTTGAATTGAACTCAGAGTGTCCAATACGTGTCTAGTCTGCCCTTGTTCTAAGATCTTTCCTCACCGAGGAACTGGCTGCCACTTATGGGACTTAACCTTAAGAGCGAATATACGCGTTTTGGCAGCAGAAGGGACAGCGTGCACTTACCTTAGAGTATTCAACTTGCCTTCAGTGCGCCCAGGTTCTAACTTCATTCCATAAGTGGGAACAAACTGCCATTTGTGAATCTTCACTTGAAGATCGCGTTTAGGTTTGGGAAGCATAAGCGTCGTTGTGTGCCCGAACTCAGAGTATCCAACAAGATTCCTGTCTGCCCTTGTACTAAGTTCTTTGCGGAACTGGGAACACACGGCCGCATAGGCCTGTTCGCCTTAAGAGCGTTTATAACATTTGGAAGCCTAAGGGATTAGAAGTGCACTTAACTCAGAGTACCCAACTGGCTCCTCGTCTGCCCTGGTTCTAAGGTCTTTCCTGAACTGGGAACACACGGCCGCACAGGCCTGTTCGCCTAAAGAACATTTATACGTATTGGAAGCACAATGGACTGGATGTGCACTTAACTCAGAGTATCCAACTGGCTTCTAGTCTACCCTTGTTCTAAGTTCTTTCTTGAACTGGGAACAAACGGCCGTATAGGCCTCTTCGCCTTAAGAGGGTTGACCCATTTTGGAAGTCGAAGGGACTGGACGTGCACTTAACGCAGAGTATTCAACTGGCTTCCAGTCTGCCCTTGTTCTAAGCTCTTTCCAGAACCGGGAACACACGACCGCATAGGCCTCTTCACCTTATGAGCATTTATACGTATTGGAAGCCTAAGGGACTGGACGTGCACTTAACTCGGAGTATTCAACTGGCTTCTAGTCTGCCCTTGTTCTAAGTTCTTTCCTGAACTGGGAACACACGGCCGCCTAGGCCTGTTCGCCGTAAGAGCATTGATACGTATTGGAAGCGTAAGGGACTGGACGTGCACTAAACTCAGAGTATGCAACTAGTTTCTAGTCTGCCCTTGTTCTCAGTTCTTTCCTGAATTGGGACCACGCGGCAGAATAGGCCTCCTCGCCGTAAGAGCCTTTATACATTTTGGGAGCCTACGGCCTTAGCCTGGTTTTACTTAGAGCTTACAACTGCTTGTGGTCCACCTTTGCTCTGCGTTCTTTCTTGAACTGCGAACACACTGCCTCAACTGAGACTTCACCTAAAGAGCGATGATACGTTTTGCCAGTCAAAGGGACTGGGTGTGCTGTTCACTCAGAGTATACAAGCAGCGTTCAGACCGTCCTTCTTCTCACTTCTTTCCTCAACTGGGAAAACACTGCCAGAATGGGTTTTAGAATTCAGCGGGATTTTACGTTTTGGAAGCAGAAGTGCATTGCCCGGCACTTAACTCACGGTCTCCTACCTGCCTAGAGAACGCCCTTGTTCGAACACCTTTCCTCCACTGGGGAAACCCTGCCGTTTAGGAGTGTTCATCTTCAGTGCGTTTGTAGGTTTGGGAAGCATCAGGGCCTTCACTTGAATTGAACTCAGAGTGTCCAATACGTTTCTAGTCTGCCCTTGTTCTAAGATCTTTCCTCACCGAGGAACTGGCTGCCACTTATGGGACTTAACCTTCAGAGCGATTATACGCGTTTTGGCAGCAGAAGGGACAGCGTGCACTTACCTTAGAGTATTCAACTTGCCTTCAGTGCGCCCAGGTTCTAACTTCATTCCATAACTGGGAACAAACTGCCATTTGTGAATCTTCACTTGAAGATCGCGTTTAGGTTTGGGAAGCATAAGCGTCGTTGTGTGCCCGAACTCAGAGTATCCAACAAGATTCCTGTCTGCCCTTGTACTAAGTTCTTTGCGGAACTGGGAACACACGGCCGCATAGGCCTGTTCGCCTTAAGAGCGTTTATAACATTTGGAAGCCTAAGGGATTAGAAGTGCACTTAACTCAGAGTACCCAACTGGCTCCTCGTCTGCCCTGGTTCTAAGGTCTTTCCTGAACTGGGAACACACGGCCGCACAGGCCTGTTCGCCTAAAGAACATTTATACGTATTGGAAGCACAATGGACTGGATGTGCACTTAACTCAGAGTATCCAACTGGCTTCTAGTCTACCCTTGTTCTAAGTTCTTTCTTGAACTGGGAACAAACGGCCGTATAGGCCTCTTCGCCTTAAGAGGGTTGACCCATTTTCGAAGTCGAAGGGACTGGACGTGCACTTAACGCAGAGTATTCAACTGGCTTCCAGTCTGCCCTTGTTCTAAGCTCTTTCCAGAACCGGGAACACACGACCGCATAGGCCTCTTCACCTTATGAGCATTTATACGTATTGGAAGCCTAAGGGACTGGACGTGCACTTAACTCGGAGTATTCAACTGGCTTCTAGTCTGCCCTTGTTCTAAGTTCTTTCCTGAACTGGGAACACACGGCCGCCTAGGCCTGTTCGCCGTAAGAGCATTGATACGTATTGGAAGCGTAAGGGACTGGACGTGCACTAAACTCAGAGTATGCAACTAGTTTCTAGTCTGCCCTTGTTCTCAGTTCTTTCCTGAATTGGGACCACGCGGCAGAATAGGCCTCCTCGCCGTAAGAGCCTTTATACATTTTGGGAGCCTACGGCCTTAGCCTGGTTTTACTTAGAGCTTACAACTGCTTGTGGTCCACCTTTGCTCTGCGTTCTTTCTTGAATTGCGAACACACTGCCTCAACTGAGACTTCACCTAAAGAGCGATGATACGTTTTGCCAGTCAAAGGGTCTGGCTGTGCTGTTCACTCAGAGTATACAAGCAGCGTTCAGACCGTCCTTCTTCTCACTTCTTTCCTCAACTGGGAAAACACTGCCAGAATGGGTTTTAGAATTCAGCGGGATTTTACGTTTTGGAAGCAGAAGTGCATTGCCCGGCACTTCACTCACGGTCTCCTACCTGCCTAGAGAACGCCCTTGTTCGAACACCTTTCCTCCACTGGGGAAACCCTGCCGTTTAGGAGTGTTCATCTTCAGTGCGTTTGTAGGTTTGGGAAGCATCAGGGCCTTCACTTGAATTGAACTCAGAGTGTCCAATACGTTTCTAGTCTGCCCTTGTTCTAAGATCTTTCCTCACCTAGGAACTGGCTGCCACTTATGGGACTTAACCTTAAAAGCGATTATACGCGTTTTGGCAGCAGAAGGGACAGCGTGCACTTACCTTAGAGTATTCAACTTGCCTTCAGTGCGCCCAGGTTCTAACTTCATTCCATAACTGGGAACAAACTGCCATTTGTGAATCTTCACTTGAAGATCGCGTTTAGGTTTGGGAAGCATAAGCGTCGTTGTGTGCCCGAACTCAGAGTATCCAACAAGATTCCTGTCTGCCCTTGTACTAAGTTCTTTGCGGAACTGGGAACACACGGCCGCATAGGCCTGTTCGCCTTAAGAGCGTTTATAACATTTGGAAGCCTAAGGGATTAGAAGTGCACTTAACTCAGAGTACCCAACTGGCTCCTCGTCTTCCCTGGTTCTAAGGTCTTTCCTGAACTGGGAACACACGGCCGCACAGGCCTGTTCGCCTAAAGAACATTTATACGTATTGGAAGCACAATGGACTGGATGTGCACTTAACTCAGAGTATCCAACTGGCTTCTAGTCTACCCTTGTTCTAAGTTCTTTCTTGAACTGGGAACAAACGGCCGTATAGGCCTCTTCGCCTTAAGAGGGTTGACCCATTTTCGAAGTCGAAGGGACTGGACGTGCACTTAACGCAGAGTATTCAACTGGCTTCCAGTCTGCCCTTGTTCTAAGCTCTTTCCAGAACCGGGAACACACGACCGCATAGGCCTCTTCACCTTATGAGCATTTATACGTATTGGAAGCCTAAGGGACTGGACGTGCACTTAACTCGGAGTATTCAACTGGCTTCTAGTCTGCCCTTGTTCTAAGTTCTTTCCTGAACTGGGAACACACGGCCGCCTAGGCCTGTTCGCCGTAAGAGCATTGATACGTATTGGAAGCGTAAGGGACTGGACGTGCACTAAACTCAGAGTATGCAACTAGTTTCTAGTCTGCCCTTGTTCTCAGTTCTTTCCTGAATTGGGACCACGCGGCAGAATAGGCCTCCTCGCCGTAAGAGCCTTTATACATTTTGGGAGCCTACGGCCTTAGCCTGGTTTTACTTAGAGCTTACAACTGCTTGTGGTCCACCTTTGCTCTGCGTTCTTTCTTGAATTGCGAACACACTGCCTCCACTGAGACTTCACCTAAAGAGCGATGATACGTTTTGCCAGTCAAAGGGACTGGGTGTGCTGTTCACTCAGAGTATACAAGCAGCGTTCAGACCGTCCTTCTTCTCACTTCTTTCCTCAACTGGGAAAACACTGCCAGAATGGGTTTTAGAATTCAGCGGGATTTTACGTTTTGGAAGCAGAAGTGCATTGCCCGGCACTTAACTCACGGTCTCCTACCTGCCTAGAGAACGCCCTTGTTCGAACACCTTTCCTCCACTGGGGAAACCCTGCCGTTTAGGAGTGTTCATCTTCAGTGCGTTTGTAGGTTTGGGAAGCATCAGGGCCTTCACTTGAATTGAACTCAGAGTGTCCAATACGTTTCTAGTCTGCCCTTGTTCTAAGATCTTTCCTCACCGAGGAACTGGCTGCCACTTATGGGACTTAACCTTAAGAGCGATTATACGCGTTTTGGCAGCAGAAGGGACAGCGTGCACTTACCTTAGAGTATTCAACTTGCCTTCAGTGCGCCCAGGTTCTAACTTCATTCCATAAGTGGGAACAAACTGCCATTTGTGAATCTTCACTTGAAGATCGCGTTTAGGTTTGGGAAGCATAAGCGTCGTTGTGTGCCCGAACTCAGAGTATCCAACAAGATTCCTGTCTGCCCTTGTACTAAGTTGTTTGCGGAACTGGGAACACACGGCCGCATAGGCCTGTTCGCCTTAAGAGCGTTTATAACATTTGGAAGCCTAAGGGATTAGAAGTGCACTTAACTCAGAGTACCCAACTGGCTCCTCGTCTGCCCTGGTTCTAAGGTCTTTCCTGAACTGGGAACACACGGCCGCAGAGGCCTGTTCGCCTAAAGAACATTTATACGTATTGGAAGCACAATGGACTGGATGTGCACTTAACTCAGAGTATCCAACTGGCTTCTAGTCTACCCTTGTTCTAAGTTCTTTCTTGAACTGGGAACAAACGGCCGTATAGGCCTCTTCGCCTTAAGAGGGTTGACCCATTTTGGAAGTCGAAGGGACTGGACGTGCACTTAACGCAGAGTATTCAACTGGCTTCCAGTCTGCCCTTGTTCTAAGCTCTTTCCAGAACCGGGAACACACGACCGCATAGGCCTCTTCACCTTATGAGCATTTATACGTATTGGAAGCCTAAGGGACTGGACGTGCACTTAACTCGGAGTATTCAACTGGCTTCTAGTCTGCCCTTGTTCTAAGTTCTTTCCTGAACTGGGAACACACGGCCGCCTAGGCCTGTTCGCCGTAAGAGCATTGATACGTATTGGAAGCGTAAGGGACTGGACGTGCACTAAACTCAGAGTATGCAACTAGTTTCTAGTCTGCCCTTGTTCTCAGTTCTTTCCTGAATTGGGACTACGCGGCAGAATAGGCCTCCTCGCACTAAGAGCCTTTATACATTTTGGGAGCCTACGGCCTTAGCCTGGTTTTACTTAGAGCTTACAACAGCTTGTGGTCCACCTTTGCTCTGCGTTCTTTCTTGAATTGCGAACACACTGCCTCAACTGAGACTTCACCTAAAGAGCGATGATACGTTTTGCCAGTCAAAGGGACTGGGTGTGCTGTTCACTCAGAGTATACAAGCAGCGTTCAGACCGTCCTTCTTCTCACTTCTTTCCTCAACTGGGAAAACACTGCCAGAATGGGTTTTAGAATTCAGCGGGATTTTACGTTTTGGAAGCAGAAGTGCATTGCCCGGCACTTAACTCACGGTCTCCTACCTGCCTAGAGAACGCCCTTGTTCGAACACCTTTCCTCCACTGGGGAAACCCTGCCGTTTAGGAGTGTTCATCTTCAGTGCGTTTGTAGGTTTGGGAAGCATCAGGGCCTTCACTTGAATTGAACTCAGAGTGTCCAATACGTTTCTAGTCTGCCCTTGTTCTAAGATCTTTCCTCACCGAGGAACTGGCTGCCACTTATGGGACTTAACCTTAAGAGCGATTATACGCGTTTTGGCAGCAGAAGGGACAGCGTGCACTTACCTTAGAGTATTCAACTTGCCTTCAGTGCGCCCAGGTTCTAACTTCATTCCATAACTGGGAACAAACTGCCATTTGTGAATCTTCACTTGAAGATCGCGTTTAGGTTTGGGAAGCATAAGCGTCGTTGTGTGCCCGAACTCAGAGTATCCAACAAGATTCCTGTCTGCCCTTGTACTAAGTTCTTTTCGGAACTGGGAACACACGGCCGCATAGGCCTGTTCGCCTTAAGAGCGTTTATAACATTTGGAAGCCTAAGGGATTAGAAGTGCACTTAACTCAGAGTACCCAACTGGCTCCTCGTCTGCCCTGGTTCTAAGGTCTTTCCTGAACTGGGAACACACGGCCGCACAGGCCTGTTCGCCTAAAGAACATTTATACGTATTGGAAGCACAATGGACTGGATGTGCACTTAACTCAGAGTATCCAACTGGCTTCTAGTCTACCCTTGTTCTAAGTTCTTTCTTGAACTGGGAACAAACGGCCGTATAGGCCTCTTCGCCTTAAGAGGGTTGACCCATTTTCGAAGTCGAAGGGACTGGACGTGCACTTAACGCAGAGTATTCAACTGGCTTCCAGTCTGCCCTTGTTCTAAGCTCTTTCCAGAACCGGGAACACACGACCGCATAGGCCTCTTCACCTTATGAGCATTTATACGTATTGGAAGCCTAAGGGACTGGACGTGCACTTAACTCGGAGTATTCAACTGGCTTCTAGTCTGCCCTTGTTCTAAGTTCTTTCCTGAACTGGGAACACACGGCCGCCTAGGCCTGTTCGCCGTAAGAGCATTGATACGTATTGGAAGCGTAAGGGACTGGACGTGCACTAAACTCAGAGCATGCAACTAGTTTCTAGTCTGCCCTTGTTCTCAGTTCTTTCCTGAATTGGGACCACGCGGCAGAATAGGCCTCCTCGCCGTAAGAGCCTTTATACATTTTGGGAGCCTACGGCCTTAGCCTGGTTTTACTTAGAGCTTACAACTGCTTGTGGTCCACCTTTGCTCTGCGTTCTTTCTTGAATTGCGAACACACTGCCTCCACTGAGACTTCACCTAAAGAGCGATGATACGTTTTGCCAGTCAAAGGGACTGGGTGTGCTGTTCACTCAGAGTATACAAGCAGCGTTCAGACCGTCCTTCTTCTCACTTCTTTCCTCAACTGGGAAAACACTGCCAGAAGGGGTTTTAGAATTCAGCGGGATTTTACGTTTTGGAAGCAGAAGTGCATTGCCCGGCACTTAACTCACGGTCTCCTACCTGCCTAGAGAACGCCCTTGTTCGAACACCTTTCCTCCACTGGGGAAACCCTGCCGTTTAGGAGTGTTCATCTTCAGTGCGTTTGTAGGTTTGGGAAGCATCAGGGCCTTCACTTGAATTGAACTCAGAGTGTCCAATACGTTTCTAGTCTGCCCTTGTTCTAAGATCTTTCCTCACCGAAGAACTGGCTGCCACTTATGGGACTTAACCTTAAGAGCGATTATACGCGTTTTGGCAGCAGAAGGGACAGCGTGCACTTACCTTAGAGTATTCAACTTGCCTTCAGTGCGCCCAGGTTCTAACTTCATTCCATAAGTGGGAACAAACTGCCATTTGTGAATCTTCACTTGAAGATCGCGTTTAGGTTTGGGAAGCATAAGCGTCGTTGTGTGCCCGAACTCAGAGTATCCAACAAGATTCCTGTCTGCCCTTGTACTAAGTTCTTTTCGGAACTGGGAACACACGGCCGCATAGGCCTGTTCGCCTTAAGAGCGTTTATAACATTTGGAAGCCTAAGGGATTAGAAGTGCACTTAACTCAGAGTACCCAACTGGCTCCTCGTCTGCCCTGGTTCTAAGGTCTTTCCTGAACTGGGAACACACGGCCGCACAGGCCTGTTCGCCTAAAGAACATTTATACGTATTGGAAGCACAATGGACTGGATGTGCACTTAACTCAGAGTATCCAACTGGCTTCTAGTCTACCCTTGTTCTAAGGTCTTTCTTGAACTGGGAACAAACGGCCGTATAGGCCTCTTCGCCTTAAGAGGGTTGACACATTTTGGAAGTCGAAGGGACTGGACGTGCACTTAACGCAGAGTATTCAATTGGCTTCCAGTCTGCCCTTCTTCTAAGCTCTTTCCAGAACCGGGAACACACGACCGCATAGGCCTCTTCACCTTATGAGCATTTATACGTATTGGAAGCCTAAGGGACTGGACGTGCACTTAACTCGGAGTATTCAACTGGCTTCTAGTCTGCCCTTGTTCTAAGTTCTTTCCTGAACTGGGAACACACGGCCGCCTAGGCCTGTTCGCCGTAAGAGCATTGATACGTATTGGAAGCGTAAGGGACTGGACGTGCACTAAACTCAGATTATGCAACTAGTTTCTAGTCTGCCCTTGTTCTGAGTTCTTTCCTGAATTGGGACCACGCGGCAGAATAGGCCTCCTCGCCGTAAGAGCCTTTATACATTTTGGGAGCCTACGGCCTTAGCCTGGTTTTACTTAGAGCTTACAACTGCTTGTGGTCCACCTTTGCTCTGCGTTCTTTCTTGAATTGCGAACACACTGCCTCCACTGAGACTTCACCTAAAGAGCGATGATACGTTTTGCCAGTCAAAGGGACTGGGTGTGCTGTTCACTCAGAGTATACAAGCAGCGTTCAGACCGTCCTTCTTCTCACTTCTTTCCTCAACTGGGAAAACACTGCCAGAATGGGTTTTAGAATTCAGCGGGATTTTACGTTTTGGAAGCAGAAGTGCATTGCCCGGCACTTAACTCACGGTCTCCTACCTGCCTAGAGAACGCCCTTGTTCGAACACCTTTCCTCCACTGGGGAAACCCTGCCGTTTAGGAGTGTTCATCTTCAGTGCGTTTGTAGGTTTGGGAAGCATCAGGGCCTTCACTTGAATTGAACTCAGAGTGTCCAATACGTTTCTAGTCTGCCCTTGTTCTAAGATCTTTCCTCACCGAGGAACTGGCTGCCACTTATGGGACTTAACCTTAAGAGCGATTATACGCGTTTTGGCAGCAGAAGGGACAGCGTGCACTTACCTTAGAGTATTCAACTTGCCTTCAGTGCGCCCAGGTTCTAACTTCATTCCATAAGTGGGAACAAACTGCCATTTGTGAATCTTCACTTGAAGATCGCGTTTAGGTTTGGGAAGCATAAGCGTCGTTGTGTGCCCGAACTCAGAGTATCCAACAAGATTCCTGTCTGCCCTTGTACTAAGTTCTTTTCGGAACTGGGAACACACGGCCGCATAGGCCTGTTCGCCTTAAGAGCGTTTATAACATTTGGAAGCCTAAGGGATTAGAAGTGCACTTAACTCAGAGTACCCAACTGGCTCCTCGTCTGCCCTGGTTCTAAGGTCTTTCCTGAACTGGGAACACACGGCCGCACAGGCCTGTTCGCCTAAAGAACATTTATACGTATTGGAAGCACAATGGACTGGATGTGCACTTAACTCAGAGTATCCAACTGGCTTCTAGTCTACCCTTGTTCTAAGTTCTTTCTTGAACTGGGAACAAACGGCCGTATAGGCCTCTTCGCCTTAAGAGGGTTGACCCATTTTGGAAGTCGAAGGGACTGGACGTGCACTTAACGCAGAGTATTCACCTGGCTTCCAGTCTGCCCTTGTTCTAAGCTCTTTCCAGAACCGGGAACACACGACCGCATAGGCCTCTTCACCTTATGAGCATTTATACGTATTGGAAGCCTAAGGGACTGGACGTGCACTTAACTCGGAGTATTCAACTGGCTTCTAGTCTGCCCTTGTTCTAAGTTCTTTCCTGAACTGGGAACACACGGCCGCATAGGCCTGTTCGCCGTAAGAGCATTGATACGTATTGGAAGCGTAAGGGACTGGACGTGCACTAAACTCAGAGTATGCAACTAGTTTCTAGTCTGCCCTTGTTCTCAGTTCTTTCCTGAATTGGGACCACGCGGCAGAATAGGCCTCCTCGCCGTAAGAGCCTTTATACATTTTGGGAGCCTACGGCCTTAGCCTGGTTTTACTTAGAGCTTACAACTGCTTGTGGTCCACCTTTGCTCTGCGTTCTTTCTTGAATTGCGAACACACTGCCTCCACTGAGACTTCACCTAAAGAGCGATGATACGTTTTGCCAGTCAAAGGGACTGGGTGTGCTGTTCACTCAGAGTATACAAGCAGCGTTCAGACCGTCCTTCTTCTCACTTCTTTCCTCAACTGGGAAAACACTGCCAGAATGGGTTTTAGAATTCAGCGGGATTTTACGTTTTGGAAGCAGAAGTGCATTGCCCGGCACTTAACTCACGGTCTCCTACCTGCCTAGAGAACGCCCTTGTTCGAACACCTTTCCTCCACTGGGGAAACCCTGCCGTTTAGGAGTGTTCATCTTCAGTGCGTTTGTAGGTTTGGGAAGCATCAGGGCCTTCACTTGAATTGAACTCAGAGTGTCCAATACGTTTCTAGTCTGCCCTTGTTCTAAGATCTTTCCTCACCGAGGAACTGGCTGCCACTTATGGGACTTAACCTTAAGAGCGATTATACGCGTTTTGGCAGCAGAAGGGACAGCGTGCACTTACCTTAGAGTATTCAACTTGCCTTCAGTGCGCCCAGGTTCTAACTTCATTCCATAACTGGGAACAAACTGCCATTTGTGAATCTTCACTTGAAGATCGCGTTTAGGTTTGGGAAGCATAAGCGTCGTTGTGTGCCCGAACTCAGAGTATCCAACAAGATTCCTGTCTGCCCTTGTACTAAGTTCTTTTCGGAACTGGGAACACACGGCCGCATAGGCCTGTTCGCCTTAAGAGCGTTTATAACATTTGGAAGCCTAAGGGATTAGAAGTGCACTTAACTCAGAGTACCCAACTGGCTCCTCGTCTGCCCTGGTTCTAAGGTCTTTCCTGAACTGGGAACACACGGCCGCACAGGCCTGTTCGCCTAAAGAACATTTATACGTATTGGAAGCACAATGGACTGGATGTGCACTTAACTCAGAGAATCCAACTGGCTTCTAGTCTACCCTTGTTCTAAGTTCTTTCTTGAACTGGGAACAAACGGCCGTATAGGCCTCTTCGCCTTAAGAGGGTTGACACATTTTGGAAGTCGAAGGGACTGGATGTGCACTTAACGCAGAGTATTCAACTGGCTTCCAGTCTGCCCTTGTTCTAAGCTCTTTCCAGAACCGGGAACACACGACCGCATAGGCCTCTTCACCTTATGAGCATTTATACGTATTGGAAGCCTAAGGGACTGGACGTGCACTTAACTCGGAGTATTCAACTGGCTTCTAGTCTGCCCTTGTTCTAAGTTCTTTCCTGAACTGGGAACACACGGCCGCCTAGGCCTGTTCGCCGTAAGAGCATTGATACGTATTGGAAGCGTAAGGGACTGGACGTGCACTAAACTCAGAGTATGCAACTAGTTTCTAGTCTGCCCTTGTTCTCAGTTCTTTCCTGAATTGGGACCACGCGGCAGAATAGGCCTCCTCGCACTAAGAGCCTTTATACATTTTGGGAGCCTACGGCCTTAGCCTGGTTTTACTTAGAGCTTACAACTGCTTGTGGTCCACCTTTGCTCTGCGTTCTTTCTTGAATTGCGAACACACTGCCTCCAATGAGACTTCACCTAAAGAGCGATGATACGTTTTGCCAGTCAAAAGGGACTGGGTGTGCTGTTCACTCAGAGTATACAAGCAGCGTTCAGACCGTCCTTCTTCTCACTTCTTTCCTCAACTGGGAAAACACTGCCAGAATGGGTTTTAGAATTCAGCGGGATTTTACGTTTTGGAAGCAGAAGTGCATTGCCCGGCACTTTACTCACGGTCTCCTACCTGCCTAGAGAACGCCCTTGTTCGAACACCTTTCCTCCACTGGGGAAACCCTGCCGTTTAGGAGTGTTCATCTTCAGTGCGTTTGTAGGTTTGGGAAGCATCAGGGCCTTCACTTGAATTGAACTCAGAGTGTCCAATACGTTTCTAGTCTGCCCTTGTTCTAAGATCTTTCCTCACCTAGGAACTGGCTGCCACTTATGGGACTTAACCTTAAGAGCGATTATACGCGTTTTGGCAGCAGAAGGGACAGCGTGCACTTACCTTAGAGTATTCAACTTGCCTTCAGTGCGCCCAGGTTCTAACTTCATTCCATAACTGGGAACAAACTGCCATTTGTGAATCTTCACTTGAAGATCGCGTTTAGGTTTGGGAAGCATAAGCGTCGTTGTGTGCCCGAACTCAGAGTATCCAACAAGATTCCTGTCTGCCCTTGTACTAAGTTCTTTTCGGAACTGGGAACACACGGCCGCATAGGCCTGTTCGCCTTAAGAGCGTTTATAACATTTGGAAGCCTAAGGGATTAGAAGTGCACTTAACTCAGAGTACCCAACTGGCTCCTCGTCTGCCCTGGTTCTAAGGTCTTTCCTGAACTGGGAACACACGGCCGCACAGGCCTGTTCGCCTAAAGAACATTTATACGTATTGGAAGCACAATGGACTGGATGTGCACTTAACTCAGAGTATCCAACTGGCTTCTAGTCTACCCTTGTTCTGAGTTCTTTCTTGAACTGGGAACAAACGGCCGTATAGGCCTCTTCGCCTTAAGAGGGTTGACCCATTTTGGAAGTCGAAGGGACTGGACGTGCACTTAACGCAGAGTATTCAACTGGCTTCCAGTCTGCCCTTGTTCTAAGCTCTTTCCAGAACCGGGAACACACGACCGCATAGGCCTCTTCACCTTATGAGCATTTATACGTATTGGAAGCCTAAGGGACTGGACGTGCACTTAACTCGGAGTATTCAACTGGCTTCTAGTCTGCCCTTGTTCTAAGTTCTTTCCTGAACTGGGAACACACGGCCGCCTAGGCCTGTTCGCCGTAAGAGCATTGATACGTATTGGAAGCGTAAGGGACTGGACGTGCACTAAACTCAGAGTATGCAACTAGTTTCTAGTCTGCCCTTGTTCTCAGTTCTTTCCTGAATTGGGACCACACGGCAGAATAGGCCTCCTCGCCGTAAGAGCCTTTATACATTTTGGGAGCCTATGGCCTTAGCCTGGTTTTACTTAGAGCTTACAACTGCTTGTGGTCCACCTTTGCTCTGCGTTCTTTCTTGAATTGCGAACACACTGCCTCAACTGAGACTTCACCTAAAGAGCGATGATACGTTTTGCCAGTCAAAGGGACTGGGTGTGCTGTTCACTCAGAGTATACAAGCAGCGTTCAGACCGTCCTTCTTCTCACTTCTTTCCTCAACTGGGAAAACACTGCCAGAAGGGGTTTTAGAATTCAGCGGGATTTTACGTTTTGGAAGCAGAAGTGCATTGCCCGGCACTTAACTCACGGTCTCCTACCTGCCTAGAGAACGCCCTTGTTCGAACACCTTTCCTCCACTGGGGAAACCCTGCCGTTTAGGAGTGTTCATCTTCAGTGCGTTTGCAGGTTTGGGAAGCATCAGGGCCTTCACTTGAATTGAACTCAGAGTGTCCAATACGTTTCTAGTCTGCCCTTGTTCTAAGATCTTTCCTCACCGAGGTACTGGCTGCCACTTATGGGACTTAACCTTCAGAGCGATTATACGCGTTTTGGCAGCAGAAGGGAAGCGTGCACTTACCTTAGAGTATTCAACTTGCCTTCAGTGCGCCCAGGTTCTAACTTCATTCCATAACTGGGAACAAACTGCCATTTGTGAATCTTCACTTGAAGATCGCGTTTAGGTTTGGGAAGCATAAGCGTCGTTGTGTGCCCGAACTCAGAGTATCCAACAAGATTCCTGTCTGCCCTTGTACTAAGTTCTTTGCGGAACTGGGAACACACGGCCGCATAGGCCTGTTCGCCTTAAGAGCGTTTATAACATTTGGAAGCCTAAGGGATTAGAAGTGCACTTAACTCAGAGTACCCAACTGGCTCCTCGTCTGCCCTGGTTCTAAGGTCTTTCCTGAACTGGGAACACACGGCCGCACAGGCCTGTTCGCCTAAAGAACATTTATACGTATTGGAAGCACAATGGACTGGATGTGCACTTAACTCAGAGTATCCAACTGGCTTCTAGTCTACCCTTGTTCTAAGTTCTTTCTTGAACTGGGAACAAACGGCCGTATAGGCCTCTTCGCCTTAAGAGGCTTGACCCATTTTGGAAGTCGAAGGGACTGGACGTGCACTTAACGCAGAGTATTCAACTGGCTTCCAGTCTGCCCTTGTTCTAAGCTCTTTCCAGAACCGGGAACACACGACCGCATAGGCCTCTTCACCTTATGAGCATTTATACGTATTGGAAGCCTAAGGGACTGGACGTGCACTTAACTCGGAGTATTCAACTGGCTTCTAGTCTGCCCTTGTTCTAAGTTCTTTCCTGAACTGGGAACACACGGCCGCCTAGGCCTGTTCGCCGTAAGAGCATTGATACGTATTGGAAGCGTAAGGGACTGGACGTGCACTAAACTCAGAGTATGCAACTAGTTTCTAGTCTGCCCTTGTTCTCAGTTCTTTCCTGAATTGGGACCACGCGGCAGAATAGGCCTCCTCGCACTAAGAGCCTTTATACATTTTGGGAGCCTACGGCCTTAGCCTGGTTTTACTTAGAGCTTACAACTGCTTGTGGTCCACCTTTGCTCTGCGTTCTTCCTTGAATTGCGAACACACTGCCTCAACTGAGACTTCACCTAAAGAGCGATGATACGTTTTGCCAGTCAAAGGGACTGGGTGTGCTGTTCACTCAGAGTATACAAGCAGCGTTCAGACCGTCCTTCTTCTCACTTCTTTCCTCAACTGGGAAAACACTGCCAGAATGGGTTTTAGAATTAAGCGGGATTTTACGTTTTGGAAGCAGAAGTGCATTGCCCGGCACTTAACTCACGGTCTCCTACCTGCCTAGAGAACGCCCTTGTTCGAACACCTTTCCTCCACTGGGGAAACCCTGCCGTTTAGGAGTGTTCATCTTCAGTGCGTTTGTAGGTTTGGGAAGCATCAGGGCCTTCACTTGAATTGAACTCAGAGTGTCCAATACGTTTCTAGTCTGCCCTTGTTCTAAGATCTTTCCTCACCGAGGAACTGGCTGCCACTTATGGGACTTAACCTTAAGAGCGATTATACGCGTTTTGGCAGCAGAAGGGACAGCGTGCACTTACCTTAGAGTATTCAACTTGCCTTCAGTGCGCCCAGGTTCTAACTTCATTCCATAACTGGGAACAAACTGCCATTTGTGAATCTTCACTTGAAGATCGCGTTTAGGTTTGGGAAGCATAAGCGTCGTTGTGTGCCCGAACTCAGAGTATCCAACAAGATACCTGTCTGCCCTTGTACTAAGTTCTTTGCGGAACTGGGAACACACGGCCGCATAGGCCTGTTCGCCTTAAGAGCGTTTATAACATTTGGAAGCCTAAGGGATTAGAAGTGCACTTAACTCAGAGTACCCAACTGGCTCCTCGTCTGCCCTGGTTCTAAGGTCTTTCCTGAACTGGGAACACACGGCCGCACAGGCCTGTTCGCCTAAAGAACATTTATACGTATTGGAAGCACAATGGACTGGATGTGCACTTAACTCAGAGTATCCAACTGGCTTCTAGTCTACCCTTGTTCTAAGTTCTTTCTTGAACTGGGAACAAACGGCCGTATAGGCCTCTTCGCCTTAAGAGGGTTGACCCATTTTGGAAGTCGAAGGGACTGGACGTGCACTTAACGCAGAGAATTCAACTGGCTTCCAGTCTGCCCTTGTTCTAAGCTCTTTCCAGAACCGGGAACACACGACCGCATAGGCCTCTTCACCTTATGAGCATTTATACGTATTGGAAGCCTAAGGGACTGGACGTGCACTTAACTCGGAGTATTCAACTGGCTTCTAGTCTGCCCTTGTTCTAAGTTCTTTCCTGAACTGGGAACACACGGCCGCCTAGGCCTGTTCGCCGTAAGAGCATTGATACGTATTGGAAGCGTAAGGGACTGGACGTGCACTAAACTCAGAATATGCAACTAGTTTCTAGTCTGCCCTTGTTCTCAGTTCTTTCCTGAATTGGGACCACGCGGCAGAATAGGCCTCCTCGCAGTAAGAGCCTTTATACATTTTGGGAGCCTACGGCCTTAGCCTGGTTTTACTTAGAGCTTACAACTGCTTGTGGTCCACCTTTGCTCTGCGTTCTTTCTTGAATTGCGAACACACTGCCTCCAATGAGACTTCACCTAAAGAGCGATGATACGTTTTGCCAGTCAAAGGGACTGGGTGTGCTGTTCACTCAGAGTATACAAGCAGCGTTCAGACCGTCCTTCTTCTCACTTCTTTCCTCAACTGGGAAAACACTGCCAGAATGGGTTTTAGAATTCAGCGGGATTTTACGTTTTGGAAGCAGAAGTGCATTGCCCGGCACTTAACTCACGGTCTCCTACCTGCCTAGAGAACGCCCTTGTTCGAACACCTTTCCTCCACTGGGGAAACCCTGCCGTTTAGGAGTGTTCATCTTCAGTGCGTTTGTAGGTTTGGGAAGCATCAGGGCCTTCACTTGAATTGAACTCAGAGTGTCCAATACGTGTCTAGTCTGCCCTTGTTCTAAGATCTTTCCTCACCGAGGAACTGGCTGCCACTTATGGGACTTAACCTTAAGAGCGATTATACGCGTTTTGGCAGCAGAAGGGACAGCGTGCACTTACCTTAGAGTATTCAACTTGCCTTCAGTGCGCCCAGGTTCTAACTTCATTCCATAAGTGGGAACAAACTGCCATTTGTGAATCTTCACTTGAAGATCGCGTTTAGGTTTGGGAAGCATAAGCGTCGTTGTGTGCCCTAACTCAGAGTATCCAACAAGATTACTGTCTGCCCTTGTACTAAGTTCTTTTCGGAACTGGGAACACACGGCCGCATAGGCCTGTTCGCCTTAAGAGCGTTTATAACATTTGGAAGCCTAAGGGATTAGAAGTGCACTTAACTCAGAGTACCCAACTGGCTCCTCGTCTGCCCTGGTTCTAAGGTCTTTCCTGAACTGGGAACACACGGCCGCACAGGCCTGTTCGCCTAAAGAACATTTATACGTATTGGAAGCACAATGGACTGGATGTGCACTTAACTCAGAGTATCCAACTGGCTTCTAGTCTACCCTTGTTCTGAGTTCTTTCTTGAACTGGGAACAAACGGCCGTATAGGCCTCTTCGCCTTAAGAGGGTTGACCCATTTTGGAAGTCGAAGGGACTGGACGTGCACTTAACGCAGAGTATTCAACTGGCTTCCAGTCTGCCCTTGTTCTAAGCTCTTTCCAGAACCGGGAACACACGACCGCATAGGCCTCTTCACCTTATGAGCATTTATACGTATTGGAAGCCTAAGGGACTGGACGTGCACTTAACTCGGAGTATTCAACTGGCTTCTAGTCTGCCCTTGTTCTAAGTTCTTTCCTGAACTGGGAACACACGGCCGCCTAGGCCTGTTTGCCGTAAGAGCATTGATACGTATTGGAAGCGTAAGGGACTGGACGTGCACTAAACTCAGAGTATGCAACTAGTTTCTAGTCTGCCCTTGTTCTCAGTTCTTTCCTGTATTGGGACCACGCGGCAGAATAGGCCTCCTCGCACTAAGAGCCTTTATACATTTTGGGAGCCTACGGCCTTAGCCTGGTTTTACTTAGAGCTTACAACTGCTTGTGGTCCACCTTTGCTCTGCGTTCTTTCTTGAATTGCGAACACACTGCCTCCAATGAGACTTCACCTAAAGAGCGATGATACGTTTTGCCAGTCAAAGGGACTGGGTGTGCTGTTCACTCAGAGTATACAAGCAGCGTTCAGACCGTCCTTCTTCTCACTTCTTTCCTCAACTGGGAAAACACTGCCAGAATGGGTTTTAGAATTCAGCGGGATTTTACGTTTTGGAAGCAGAAGTGCATTGCCCGGCACTTAACTCACGGTCTCCTACCTGCCTAGAGAACGCCCTTGTTCGAACACCTTTCCTCCACTGGGGAAACCCTGCCGTTTAGGAGTGTTCATCTTCAGTGCGTTTGTAGGTTTGGGAAGCATCAGGGCCTTCACTTGAATTGAACTCAGAGTGTCCAATACGTGTCTAGTCTGCCCTTGTTCTAAGATCTTTCCTCACCTAGGAACTGGCTGCCACTTATGGGACTTAACCTTAAGAGCGATTATACGCGTTTTGGCAGCAGAAGGGACAGCGTGCACTTACCTTAGAGTATTCAACTTGCCTTCAGTGCGCCCAGGTTCTAACTTCATTCCATAACTGGGAACAAACTGCCATTTGTGAATCTTCACTTGAAGATCGCGTTTAGGTTTGGGAAGCATAAGCGTCGTTGTGTGCCCTAACTCAGAGTATCCAACAAGATTCCTGTCTGCCCTTGTACTAAGTTCTTTGCGGAACTGGGAACACACGGCCGCATAGGCCTGTTCGCCTTAAGAGCGTTTATAACATTTGGAAGCCTAAGGGATTAGAAGTGCACTTAACTCAGAGTACCCAACTGGCTCCTCGTCTGCCCTGGTTCTAAGGTCTTTCCTGAACTGGGAACACACGGCCGCACAGGCCTGTTCGCCTAAAGAACATTTATACGTATTGGAAGCACAATGGACTGGATGTGCACTTAACTCAGAGTATCCAACTGGCTTCTAGTCTACCCTTGTTCTGAGTTCTTTCTTGAACTGGGAACAAACGGCCGTATAGGCCTCTTCGCCTTAAGAGGGTTGACCCATTTTGGAAGTCGAAGGGACTGGACGTGCACTTAACGCAGAGTATTCAACTGGCTTCCAGTCTGCCCTTGTTCTAAGCTCTTTCCAGAACCGGGAACACACGACCGCATAGGCCTCTTCACCTTATGAGCATTTATACGTATTGGAAGCCTAAGGGACTGGACGTGCACTTAACTCGGAGTATTCAACTGGCTTCTAGTCTGCCCTTGTTCTAAGTTCTTTCCTGAACTGGGAACACACGGCCGCCTAGGCCTGTTCGCCGTAAGAGCATTGATACGTATTGGAAGCGTAAGGGACTGGACGTGCACTAAACTCAGAGTATGCAACTAGTTTCTAGTCTGCCCTTGTTCTCAGTTCTTTCCTGAATTGGGACCACGCGGCAGAATAGGCCTCCTCGCACTAAGAGCCTTTATACATTTTGGGAGCCTACGGCCTTAGCCTGGTTTTACTTAGAGCTTACAACTGCTTGTGGTCCACCTTTGCTCTGCGTTCTTTCTTGAATTGCGAACACACTGCCTCCAATGAGACTTCACCTAAAGAGCGATGATACGTTTTGCCAGTCAAAGGGACTGGGTGTGCTGTTCACTCAGAGTATACAAGCAGCGTTCAGACCGTCCTTCTTCTCACTTCTTCCTCAACTGGGAAAACACTGCCAGAATGGGTTTTAGAATTCAGCGGGATTTTACGTTTTGGAAGCAGAAGTGCATTGCCCGGCACTTAACTCACGGTCTCCTACCTGCCTAGAGAACGCCCTTGTTCGAACACCTTTCCTCCACTGGGGAAACCCTGCCGTTTAGGAGTGTTCATCTTCAGTGCGTTTGTAGGTTTGGGAAGCATCAGGGCCTTCACTTGAATTGAACTCAGAGTGTCCAATACGTTTCTAGTCTGCCCTTGTTCTAAGATCTTTCCTCACCTAGGAACTGGCTGCCACTTATGGGACTTAACCTTAAGAGCGATTATACGCGTTTTGGCAGCAGAAGGGACAGCGTGCACTTACCTTAGAGTATTCAACTTGCCTTCAGTGCGCCCAGGTTCTAACTTCATTCCATAACTGGGAACAAACTGCCATTTGTGAATCTTCACTTGAAGATCGCGTTTAGGTTTGGGAAGCATAAGCGTCGTTGTGTGCCCTAAGTCAGAGTATCCAACAAGATTCCTGTCTGCCCTTGTACTAAGTTCTTTTCGGAACTGGGAACACACGGCCGCATAGGCCTGTTCGCCTTAAGAGCGTTTATAACATTTGGAAGCCTAAGGGATTAGAAGTGCACTTAACTCAGAGTACCCAACTGGCTCCTCGTCTGCCCTGGTTCTAAGGTCTTTCCTGAACTGGGAACACACGGCCGCACAGGCCTGTTCGCCTAAAGAACATTTATACGTATTGGAAGCACAATGGACTGGATGTGCACTTAACTCAGAGTATCCAACTGGCTTCTAGTCTACCCTTGTTCTAAGTTCTTTCTTGAACTGGGAACAAACGGCCGTATAGGCCTCTTCGCCTTAAGAGGGTTGACCCATTTTGGAAGTCGAAGGGACTGGACGTGCACTTAACTCGGAGTATTCAACTGGCTTCTAGTCTGCCCTTGTTCTAAGTTCTTTCCTGAACTGGGAACACACGGCCGCCTAGGCCTGTTCGCCGTAAGAGCATTGATACGTATTGGAAGCGTAAGGGACTGGACGTGCACTAAACTCAGAGTATGCAACTAGTTTCTAGTCTGCCCTTGTTCTCAGTTCTTTCCTGAATTGGGACCACGCGGCAGAATAGGCCTCCTCGCCGTAAGAGCCTTTATACATTTTGGGAGCCTACGGCCTTAGCCTGGTTTTACTTAGAGCTTACAACTGCTTGTGGTCCACCTTTGCTCTGCGTTCTTTCTTGAATTGCGAACACACTGCCTCCAATGAGACTTCACCTAAAGAGCGATGATACGTTTTGCCAGTCAAAGGGACTGGGTGTGCTGTTCACTCAGAGTATACAAGCAGCGTTCAGACCGTCCTTCTTCTCACTTCTTTCCTCAACTGGGAAAACACTGCCAGAATGGGTTTTAGAATTCAGCGGGATTTTACGTTTTGGAAGCAGAAGTGCATTGCCCGGCACTTAACTCACGGTCTCCTACCTGCCTAGAGAACGCCCTTGTTCGAACACCTTTCCTCCACTGGGGAAACCCTGCCGTTTAGGAGTGTTCATCTTCAGTGCGTTTGTAGGTTTGGGAAGCATCAGGGCCTTCACTTGAATTGAACTCAGAGTGTCCAATACGTGTCTAGTCTGCCCTTGTTCTAAGATCTTTCCTCACCGAAGAACTGGCTGCCACTTATGGGACTTAACCTTAAGAGCGATTATACGCGTTTTGGCAGCAGAAGGGACAGCGTGCACTTACCTTAGAGTATTCAACTTGCCTTCAGTGCGCCCAGGTTCTAACTTCATTCCATAAGTGGGAACAAACTGCCATTTGTGAATCTTCACTTGAAGATCGCGTTTAGGTTTGGGAAGCATAAGCGTCGTTGTGTGCCCTAACTCAGAGTATCCAACAAGATTACTGTCTGCCCTTGTACTAAGTTCTTTTCGGAACTGGGAACACACGGCCGCATAGGCCTGTTCGCCTTAAGAGCGTTTATAACATTTGGAAGCCTAAGGGATTAGAAGTGCACTTAACTCAGAGTACCCAACTGGCTCCTCGTCTGCCCTGGTTCTAAGGTCTTTCCTGAACTGGGAACACACGGCCGCACAGGCCTGTTCGCCTAAAGAACATTTATACGTATTGGAAGCACAATGGACTGGATGTGCACTTAACTCAGAGTATCCAACTGGCTTCTAGTCTACCCTTGTTCTAAGTTCTTTCTTGAACTGGGAACAAACGGCCGTATAGGCCTCTTCGCCTTAAGAGGGTTGACCCATTTTGGAAGTCGAAGGGACTGGACGTGCACTTAACGCAGAGTATTCAACTGGCTTCCAGTCTGCCCTTGTTCTAAGCTCTTTCCAGAACCGGGAACACACGACCGCATAGGCCTCTTCACCTTATGAGCATTTATACGTATTGGAAGCCTAAGGGACTGGACGTGCACTTAACTCGGAGTATTCAACTGGCTTCTAGTCTGCCCTTGTTCTAAGTTCTTTCCTGAACTGGGAACACACGGCCGCCTAGGCCTGTTTGCCGTAAGAGCATTGATACGTATTGGAAGCGTAAGGGACTGGACGTGCACTAAACTCAGAGTATGCAACTAGTTTCTAGTCTGCCCTTGTTCTCAGTTCTTTCCTGTATTGGGACCACGCGGCAGAATAGGCCTCCTCGCACTAAGAGCCTTTATACATTTTGGGAGCCTACGGCCTTAGCCTGGTTTTACTTAGAGCTTACAACTGCTTGTGGTCCACCTTTGCTCTGCGTTCTTTCTTGAATTGCGAACACACTGCCTCCAATGAGACTTCACCTAAAGAGCGATGATACGTTTTGCCAGTCAAAGGGACTGGGTGTGCTGTTCACTCAGAGTATACAAGCAGCGTTCAGACCGTCCTTCTTCTCACTTCTTTCCTCAACTGGGAAAACACTGCCAGAATGGGTTTTAGAATTCAGCGGGATTTTACGTTTTGGAAGCAGAAGTGCATTGCCCGGCACTTAACTCACGGTCTCCTACCTGCCTAGAGAACGCCCTTGTTCGAACACCTTTCCTCCACTGGGGAAACCCTGCCGTTTAGGAGTGTTCATCTTCAGTGCGTTTGTAGGTTTGGGAAGCATCAGGGCCTTCACTTGAATTGAACTCAGAGTGTCCAATACGTGTCTAGTCTGCCCTTGTTCTAAGATCTTTCCTCACCTAGGAACTGGCTGCCACTTATGGGACTTAACCTTAAGAGCGATTATACGCGTTTTGGCAGCAGAAGGGACAGCGTGCACTTACCTTAGAGTATTCAACTTGCCTTCAGTGCGCCCAGGTTCTAACTTCATTCCATAACTGGGAACAAACTGCCATTTGTGAATCTTCACTTGAAGATCGCGTTTAGGTTTGGGAAGCATAAGCGTCGTTGTGTGCCCGAACTCAGAGTATCCAACAAGATTCCTGTCTGCCCTTGTACTAAGTTCTTTGCGGAACTGGGAACACACGGCCGCATAGGCCTGTTCGCCTTAAGAGCGTTTATAACATTTGGAAGCCTAAGGGATTAGAAGTGCACTTAACTCAGAGTACCCAACTGGCTCCTCGTCTGCCCTGGTTCTAAGGTCTTTCCTGAACTGGGAACACACGGCCGCACAGGCCTGTTCGCCTAAAGAACATTTATACGTATTGGAAGCACAATGGACTGGATGTGCACTTAACTCAGAGTATCCAACTGGCTTCTAGTCTACCCTTGTTCTAAGTTCTTTCTTGAACTGGGAACAAACGGCCGTATAGGCCTCTTCGCCTTAAGAGGCTTGACCCATTTTGGAAGTCGAAGGGACTGGACGTGCACTTAACGCAGAGTATTCAACTGGCTTCAAGTCTGCCCTTGTTCTAAGCTCTTTCCAGAACCGGGAACACACGACCGCATAGGCCTCTTCACCTTATGAGCATTTATACGTATTGGAAGCCTAAGGGACTGGACGTGCACTTAACTCGGAGTATTCAACTGGCTTCTAGTCTGCCCTTGTTCTAAGTTCTTTCCTGAACTGGGAACACACGGCCGCCTAGGCCTGTTCGCCGTAAGAGCATTGATACGTATTGGAAGCGTAAGGGACTGGACGTGCACTAAACTCAGAGTATGCAACTAGTTTCTAGTCTGCCCTTGTTCTCAGTTCTTTCCTGAATTGGGACCACGCGGCAGAATAGGCCTCCTCGCACTAAGAGCCTTTATACATTTTGGGAGCCTACGGCCTTAGCCTGGTTTTACTTAGAGCTTACAACTGCTTGTGGTCCACCTTTGCTCTGCGTTCTTTCTTGAATTGCGAACACACTGCCTCCAATGAGACTTCACCTAAAGAGCGATGATACGTTTTGCCAGTCAAAGGGACTGGGTGTGCTGTTCACTCAGAGTATACAAGCAGCGTTCAGACCGTCCTTCTTCTCACTTCTTCCTCAACTGGGAAAACACTGCCAGAATGGGTTTTAGAATTCAGCGGGATTTTACGTTTTGGAAGCAGAAGTGCATTGCCCGGCACTTAACTCACGGTCTCCTACCTGCCTAGAGAACGCCCTTGTTCGAACACCTTTCCTCCACTGGGGAAACCCTGCCGTTTAGGAGTGTTCATCTTCAGTGCGTTTGTAGGTTTGGGAAGCATCAGGGCCTTCACTTGAATTGAACTCAGAGTGTCCAATACGTTTCTAGTCTGCCCTTGTTCTAAGATCTTTCCTCACCTAGGAACTGGCTGCCACTTATGGGACTTAACCTTAAGAGCGATTATACGCGTTTTGGCAGCAGAAGGGACAGCGTGCACTTACCTTAGAGTATTCAACTTGCCTTCAGTGCGCCCAGGTTCTAACTTCATTCCATAACTGGGAACAAACTGCCATTTGTGAATCTTCACTTGAAGATCGCGTTTAGGTTTGGGAAGCATAAGCGTCGTTGTGTGCCCTAACTCAGAGTATCCAACAAGATTCCTGTCTGCCCTTGTACTAAGTTCTTTTCGGAACTGGGAACACACGGCCGCATAGGCCTGTTCGCCTTAAGAGCGTTTATAACATTTGGAAGCCTAAGGGATTAGAAGTGCACTTAACTCAGAGTACCCAACTGGCTCCTCGTCTGCCCTGGTTCTAAGGTCTTTCCTGAACTGGGAACACACGGCCGCACAGGCCTGTTCGCCTAAAGAACATTTATACGTATTGGAAGCACAATGGACTGGATGTGCACTTAACTCAGAGTATCCAACTGGCTTCTAGTCTACCCTTGTTCTAAGTTCTTTCTTGAACTGGGAACAAACGGCCGTATAGGCCTCTTCGCCTTAAGAGGGTTGACCCATTTTGGAAGTCGAAGGGACTGGACGTGCACTTAACTCGGAGTATTCAACTGGCTTCTAGTCTGCCCTTGTTCTAAGTTCTTTCCTGAACTGGGAACACACGGCCGCCTAGGCCTGTTCGCCGTAAGAGCATTGATACGTATTGGAAGCGTAAGGGACTGGACGTGCACTAAACTCAGAGTATGCAACTAGTTTCTAGTCTGCCCTTGTTCTCAGTTCTTTCCTGAATTGGGACCACGCGGCATAATAGGCCTCCTCGCCGTAAGAGCCTTTATACATTTTGGGAGCCTACGGCCTTAGCCTGGTTTTACTTAGAGCTTACAACTGCTTGTGGTCCACCTTTGCTCTGCGTTCTTTCTTGAATTGCGAACACACTGCCTCCAATGAGACTTCACCTAAAGAGCGATGATACGTTTTGCCAGTCAAAGGGACTGGGTGTGCTGTTCACTCAGAGTATACAAGCAGCGTTCAGACCGTCCTTCTTCTCACTTCTTTCCTCAACTGGGAAAACACTGCCAGAATGGGTTTTAGAATTCAGCGGGATTTTACGTTTTGGAAGCAGAAGTGCATTGCCCGGCACTTAACTCACGGTCTCCTACCTGCCTAGAGAACGCCCTTGTTCGAACACCTTTCCTCCACTGGGGAAACCCTGCCGTTTAGGAGTGTTCATCTTCAGTGCGTTTGTAGGTTTGGGAAGCATCAGGGCCTTCACTTGAATTGAACTCAGAGTGTCCAATACGTGTCTAGTCTGCCCTTGTTCTAAGATCTTTCCTCACCTAGGAACTGGCTGCCACTTATGGGACTTAACCTTAAGAGCGATTATACGCGTTTTGGCAGCAGAAGGGACAGCGTGCACTTACCTTAGAGTATTCAACTTGCCTTCAGTGCGCCCAGGTTCTAACTTCATTCCATAACTGGGAACAAACTGCCATTTGTGAATCTTCACTTGAAGATCGCGTTTAGGTTTGGGAAGCATAAGCGTCGTTGTGTGCCCTAACTCAGAGTATCCAACAAGATTCCTGTCTGCCCTTGTACTAAGTTCTTTTCGGAACTGGGAACACACGGCCGCATAGGCCTGTTCGCCTTAAGAGCGTTTATAACATTTGGAAGCCTAAGGGATTAGAAGTGCACTTAACTCAGAGTACCCAACTGGCTCCTCGTCTGCCCTGGTTCTAAGGTCTTTCCTGAACTGGGAACACACGGCCGCACAGGCCTGTTCGCCTAAAGAACATTTATACGTATTGGAAGCACAATGGACTGGATGTGCACTTAACTCAGAGTATCCAACTGGCTTCTAGTCTACCCTTGTTCTAAGTTCTTTCTTGAACTGGGAACAAACGGCCGTATAGGCCTCTTCGCCTTAAGAGGGTTGACCCATTTTGGAAGTCGAAGGGACTGGACGTGCACTTAACGCAGAGTATTCAACTGGCTTCCAGTCTGCCCTTGTTCTAAGCTCTTTCCAGAACCGGGAACACACGACCGCATAGGCCTCTTCACCTTATGAGCATTTATACGTATTGGAAGCCTAAGGGACTGGACGTGCACTTAACTCGGAGTATTCAACTGGCTTCTAGTCTGCCCTTGTTCTAAGTTCTTTCCTGAACTGGGAACACACGGCCGCCTAGGCCTGTTTGCCGTAAGAGCATTGATACGTATTGGAAGCGTAAGGGACTGGACGTGCACTAAACTCAGAGTATGCAACTAGTTTCTAGTCTGCCCTTGTTCTCAGTTCTTTCCTGTATTGGGACCACGCGGCAGAATAGGCCTCCTCGCACTAAGAGCCTTTATACATTTTGGGAGCCTACGGCCTTAGCCTGGTTTTACTTAGAGCTTACAACTGCTTTTGGTCCACCTTTGCTCTGCGTTCTTTCTTGAATTGCGAACACACTGCCTCCAATGAGACTTCACCTAAAGAGCGATGATACGTTTTGCCAGTCAAAGGGACTGGGTGTGCTGTTCACTCAGAGTATACAAGCAGCGTTCAGACCGTCCTTCTTCTCACTTCTTTCCTCAACTGGGAAAACACTGCCAGAATGGGTTTTAGAATTCAGCGGGATTTTACGTTTTGGAAGCAGAAGTGCATTGCCCGGCACTTAACTCACGGTCTCCTACCTGCCTAGAGAACGCCCTTGTTCGAACACCTTTCCTCCACTGGGGAAACCCTGCCGTTTAGGAGTGTTCATCTTCAGTGCGTTTGTAGGTTTGGGAAGCATCAGGGCCTTCACTTGAATTGAACTCAGAGTGTCCAATACGTGTCTAGTCTGCCCTTGTTCTAAGATCTTTCCTCACCGAGGAACTGGCTGCCACTTATGGGACTTAACCTTAAGAGCGATTATACGCGTTTTGGCAGCAGAAGGGACAGCGTGCACTTACCTTAGAGTATTCAACTTGCCTTCAGTGCGCCCAGGTTCTAACTTCATTCCATAACTGGGAACAAACTGCCATTTGTGAATCTTCACTTGAAGATCGCGTTTAGGTTTGGGAAGCATAAGCGTCGTTGTGTGCCCTAACTCAGAGTATCCAACAAGATTCCTGTCTGCCCTTGTACTAAGTTCTTTTCGGAACTGGGAACACACGGCCGCATAGGCCTGTTCGCCTTAAGAGCGTTTATAACATTTGGAAGCCTAAGGGATTAGAAGTGCACTTAACTCAGAGTACCCAACTGGCTCCTCGTCTGCCCTGGTTCTAAGGTCTTTCCTGAACTGGGAACACACGGCCGCACAGGCCTGTTCGCCTAAAGAACATTTATACGTATTGGAAGCACAATGGACTGGATGTGCACTTAACTCAGAGTATCCAACTGGCTTCTAGTCTACCCTTGTTCTAAGTTCTTTCTTGAACTGGGAACAAACGGCCGTATAGGCCTCTTCGCCTTAAGAGGGTTGACCCATTTTGGAAGTCGAAGGGACTGGACGTGCACTTAACGCAGAGTATTCAACTGGCTTCCAGTCTGCCCTTGTTCTAAGCTCTTTCCAGAACCGGGAACACACGACCGCATAGGCCTCTTCACCTTATGAGCATTTATACGTATTGGAAGCCTAAGGGACTGGACGTGCACTTAACTCGGATTATTCAACTGGCTTCTAGTCTGCCCTTGTTCTAAGTTCTTTCCTGAACTGGGAACACACGGCCGCCTAGGCCTGTTCGCCGTAAGAGCATTGATACGTATTGGAAGCGTAAGGGACTGGACGTGCACTAAACTCAGAGTATGCAACTAGTTTCTAGTCTGCCCTTGTTCTCAGTTCTTTCCTGAATTGGGACCACGCGGCAGAATAGGCCTCCTCGCACTAAGAGCCTTTATACATTTTGGGAGCCTACGGCCTTAGCCTGGTTTTACTTAGAGCTTACAACTGCTTGTGGTCCACCTTTGCTCTGCGTTCTTTCTTGAATTGCGAACACACTGCCTCCAATGAGACTTCACCTAAAGAGCGATGATACGTTTTGCCAGTCAAAAGGGACTGGGTGTGCTGTTCACTCAGAGTATACAAGCAGCGTTCAGACCGTCCTTCTTCTCACTTCTTTCCTCAACTGGGAAAACACTGCCGGAATGGGTTTTAGAATTCAGCGGGATTTTACGTTTTGGAAGCAGAAGTGCATTGCCCGGCACTTAACTCACGGTCTCCTACCTGCCTAGAGAACGCCCTTGTTCGAACACCTTTCCTCCACTGGGGAAACCCTGCCGTTTAGGAGTGTTCATCTTCAGTGCGTTTGTAGGTTTGGGAAGCATCAGGGCCTTCACTTGAATTGAACTCAGAGTGTCCAATACGTGTCTAGTCTGCCCTTGTTCTAAGATCTTTCCTCACCGAGGAACTGGCTGCCACTTATGGGACTTAACCTTAAGAGCGATTATACGCGTTTTGGCAGCAGAAGGGACAGCGTGCACTTACCTTAGAGTATTCAACTTGCCTTCAGTGCGCCCAGGTTCTAACTTCATTCCATAACTGGGAACAAACTGCCATTTGTGAATCTTCACTTGAAGATCGCGTTTAGGTTTGGGAAGCATAAGCGTCGTTGTGTGCCCTAACTCAGAGTATCCAACAAGATTCCTGTCTGCCCTTGTACTAAGTTCTTTTCGGAACTGGGAACACACGGCCGCATAGGCCTGTTCGCCTTAAGAGCGTTTATAACATTTGGAAGCCTAAGGGATTAGAAGTGCACTTAACTCAGAGTACCCAACTGGCTCCTCGTCTGCCCTGGTTCTAAGGTCTTTCCTGAACTGGGAACACACGGCCGCACAGGCCTGTTCGCCTAAAGAACATTTATACGTATTGGAAGCACAATGGACTGGATGTGCACTTAACTCAGAGTATCCAACTGGCTTCTAGTCTACCCTTGTTCTAAGTTCTTTCTTGAACTGGGAACAAACGGCCGTATAGGCCTCTTCGCCTTAAGAGGGTTGACCCATTTTGGAAGTCGAAGGGACTGGACGTGCACTTAACGCAGAGTATTCAACTGGCTTCCAGTCTGCCCTTGTTCTAAGCTCTTTCCAGAACCGGGAACACACGACCGCATAGGCCTCTTCACCTTATGAGCATTTATACGTATTGGAAGCCTAAGGGACTGGACGTGCACTTAACTCGGATTATTCAACTGGCTTCTAGTCTGCCCTTGTTCTAAGTTCTTTCCTGAACTGGGAACACACGGCCGCCTAGGCCTGTTCGCCGTAAGAGCATTGATACGTATTGGAAGCGTAAGGGACTGGACGTGCACTAAACTCAGAATATGCAACTAGTTTCTAGTCTGCCCTTGTTCTCAGTTCTTTCCTGAATTGGGACCACGCGGCAGAATAGGCCTCCTCGCACTAAGAGCCTTTATACATTTTGGGAGCCTACGGCCTTAGCCTGGTTTTACTTAGAGCTTACAACTGCTTGTGGTCCACCTTTGCTCTGCGTTCTTTCTTGAATTGCGAACACACTGCCTCCAATGAGACTTCACCTAAAGAGCGATGATACGTTTTGCCAGTCAAAAGGGACTGGGTGTGCTGTTCACTCAGAGTATACAAGCAGCGTTCAGACCGTCCTTCTTCTCACTTCTTTCCTCAACTGGGAAAACACTGCCGGAATGGGTTTTAGAATTCAGCGGGATTTTACGTTTTGGAAGCAGAAGTGCATTGCCCGGCACTTAACTCACGGTCTCCTACCTGCCTAGAGAACGCCCTTGTTCGAACACCTTTCCTCCACTGGGGAAACCCTGCCGTTTAGGAGTGTTCATCGTCAGTGCGTTTGTAGGTTTGGGAAGCATCAGGGCCTTCACTTGAATTGAACTCAGAGTGTCCAATACGTGTCTAGTCTGCCCTTGTTCTAAGATCTTTCCTCACCGAGGAACTGGCTGCCACTTATGGGACTTAACCTTCAGAGCGATTATACGCGTTTTGGCAGCAGAAGGGACAGCGTGCACTTACCTTAGAGTATTCAACTTGCCTTCAGTGCGCCCAGGTTCTAACTTCATTCCATAACTGGGAACAAACTGCCATTTGTGAATCTTCACTTGAAGATCGCGTTTAGGTTTGGGAAGCATAAGCGTCGTTGTGTGCCCGAACTCAGAGTATCCAACAAGATTCCTGTCTGCCCTTGTACTAAGTTCTTTGCGGAACTGGGAACACACGGCCGCATAGGCCTGTTCGCCTTAAGAGCGTTTATAACATTTGGAAGCCTAAGGGATTAGAAGTGCACTTAACTCAGAGTACCCAACTGGCTCCTCGTCTGCCCTGGTTCTAAGGTCTTTCCTGAACTGGGAACACACGGCCGCACAGGCCTGTTCGCCTAAAGAACATTTATACGTATTGGAAGCACAATGGACTGGATGTGCACTTAACTCAGAGTATCCAACTGGCTTCTAGTCTACCCTTGTTCTAAGTTCTTTCTTGAACTGGGAACAAACGGCCGTATAGGCCTCTTCGCCTTAAGAGGGTTGACCCATTTTGGAAGTCGAAGGGACTGGACGTGCACTTAACGCAGAGTATTCAACTGGCTTCCAGTCTGCCCTTGTTCTAAGCTCTTTCCAGAACCGGGAACACACGACCGCATAGGCCTCTTCACCTTATGAGCATTTATACGTATTGGAAGCCTAAGGGACTGGACGTGCACTTAACTCGGAGTATTCAACTGGCTTCTAGTCTGCCCTTGTTCTAAGTTCTTTCCTGAACTGGGAACACACGGCCGCCTAGGCCTGTTCGCCGTAAGAGCATTGATACGTATTGGAAGCGTAAGGGACTGGACGTGCACTAAACTCAGAGTATGCAACTAGTTTCTAGTCTGCCCTTGTTCTCAGTTCTTTCCTGAATTGGGACCACGCTGCAGAATAGGCCTCCTCGCACTATGAGCCTTTATACATTTTGGGAGCCTACGGCCTTAGCCTGGTTACTTAGAGCTTACAACTGCTTGTGGTCCACCTTTGCTCTGCGTTCTTTCTTGAATTGCGAACACACTGCCTCCAATGAGACTTCACCTAAAGAGCGATGATACGTTTTGCCAGTCAAAAGGGACTGGGTGTGCTGTTCACTCAGAGTATACAAGCAGCGTTCAGACCGTCCTTCTTCTCACTTCTTTCCTCAACTGGGAAAACACTGCCAGAATGGGTTTTAGAATTCAGCGGGATTTTACGTTTTGGAAGCAGAAGTGCATTGCCCGGCACTTAACTCACGGTCTCCTACCTGCCTAGAGAACGCCCTTGTTCGAACACCTTTCCTCCACTGGGGAAACCCTGCCGTTTAGGAGTGTTCATCTTCAGTGCGTTTGTAGGTTTGGGAAGCATCAGGGCCTTCACTTGAATTGAACTCAGAGTGTCCAATACGTTTCTAGTCTGCCCTTGTTCTAAGATCTTTCCTCACCTAGGAACTGGCTGCCACTTATGGGACTTAACCTTAAGAGCGATTATACGCGTTTTGGCAGCAGAAGGGACAGCGTGCACTTACCTTAGAGTATTCAACTTGCCTTCAGTGCGCCCAGGTTCTAACTTCATTCCATAACTGGGAACAAACTGCCATTTGTGAATCTTCACTTGAAGATCGCGTTTAGGTTTGGGAAGCATAAGCGTCGTTGTGTGCCCGAACTCAGAGTATCCAACAAGATTCCTGTCTGCCCTTGTACTAAGTTCTTTGCGGAACTGGGAACACACGGCCGCATAGGCCTGTTCGCCTTAAGAGCGTTTATAACATTTGGAAGCCTAAGAGATTAGAAGTGCACTTAACTCAGAGTACCCAACTGGCTCCTCGTCTGCCCTGGTTCTAAGGTCTTTCCTGAACTGGGAACACACGGCCGCACAGGCCTGTTCGCCTAAAGAACATTTATACGTATTGGAAGCACAATGGACTGGATGTGCACTTAACTCAGAGTATCCAACTGGCTTCTTGTTCTAAGTTCTAAGTTCTTTCTTGAACTGGGAACAAACGGCCGTATAGGCCTCTTCGCCTTAAGAGGCTTGACCCATTTTGGAAGTCGAAGGGACTGGACGTGCACTTAACGCAGAGTATTCAACTGGCTTCCAGTCTGCCCTTGTTCTAAGCTCTTTCCAGAACCGGGAACACACGACCGCATAGGCCTCTTCACCTTATGAGCATTTATACGTATTGGAAGCCTAAGGGACTGGACGTGCACTTAACTCGGAGTATTCAACTGGCTTCTAGTCTGCCCTTGTTCTAAGTTCTTTCCTGAACTGGGAACACACGGCCGCCTAGGCCTGTTTGCCGTAAGAGCATTGATACGTATTGGAAGCGTAAGGGACTGGACGTGCACTAAACTCAGAGTATGCAACTAGTTTCTAGTCTGCCCTTGTTCTCAGTTCTTTCCTGAATTGGGACCACGCGGCAGAATAGGCCTCCTCGCACTAAGAGCCTTCATACATTTTGGGAGCCTACGGCCTTAGCCTGGTTTTACTTAGAGCTTACAACTGCTTGTGGTCCACCTTTGCTCTGCGTTCTTTCTTGAATTGCGAACACACTGCCTCCAATGAGACTTCACCTAAAGAGCGATGATACGTTTTGCCAGTCAAAGGGACTGGGTGTGCTGTTCACTCAGAGTATACAAGCAGCGTTCAGACCGTCCTTCTTCTCACTTCTTTCCTCAACTGGGAAAACACTGCCAGAATGGGTTTTAGAATTCAGCGGGATTTTACGTTTTGGAAGCAGAAGTGCATTGCCCGGCACTTAACTCACGGTCTCCTACCTGCCTAGAGAACGCCCTTGTTCGAACACCTTTCCTCCACTGGGGAAACCCTGCCGTTTAGGAGTGTTCATCTTCAGTGCGTTTGTAGGTTTGGGAAGCATCAGGGCCTTCACTTGAATTGAACTCAGAGTGTCCAATACGTTTCTAGTCTGCCCTTGTTCTAAGATCTTTCCTCACCGAGGAACTGGCTGCCACTTATGGGACTTAACCTTCAGAGCGATTATACGCGTTTTGGCAGCAGAAGGGACAGCGTGCACTTACCTTAGAGTATTCAACTTGCCTTCAGTGCGCCCAGGTTCTAACTTCATTCCATAACTGGAAACAAACTGCCATTTGTGAATCTTCACTTGAAGATCGCGTTTAGGTTTGGGAAGCATAAGCGTCGTTGTGTGCCCGAACTCAGAGTATCCAACAAGATTCCTGTCTGCCCTTGTACTAAGTTCTTTGCGGAACTGGGAACACACGGCCGCATAGGCCTGTTCGCCTTAAGAGCGTTTATAACATTTGGAAGCCTAAGGGATTAGAAGTGCACTTAACTCAGAGTACCCAACTGGCTCCTCGTCTGCCCTGGTTCTAAGGTCTTTCCTGAACTGGGAACACACGGCCGCACAGGCCTGTTCGCCTAAAGAACATTTATACGTATTGGAAGCACAATGGACTGGATGTGCACTTAACTCAGAGTATCCAACTGGCTTCTAGTCTACCCTTGTTCTAAGTTCTTTCTTGAACTGGGAACAAACGGCCGTATAGGCCTCTTCGCCTTAAGAGGGTTGACCCATTTTGGAAGTCGAAGGGACTGGACGTGCACTTAACGCAGAGTATTCAACTGGCTTCCAGTCTGCCCTTGTTCTAAGCTCTTTCCAGAACCGGGAACACACGACCGCATAGGCCTCTTCACCTTATGAGCATTTATACGTATTGGAAGCCTAAGGGACTGGACGTGCACTTAACTCGGAGTATTCAACTGGCTTCTAGTCTGCCCTTGTTCTAAGTTCTTTCCTGAACTGGGAACACACGGCCGCCTAGGCCTGTTCGCCGTAAGAGCATTGATACGTATTGGAAGCGTAAGGGACTGGACGTGCACTAAACTCAGAGTATGCAACTAGTTTCTATTCTGCCCTTGTTCTCAGTTCTTTCCTGAATTGGGACCACGCGGCAGAATAGGCCTCCTCGCACTAAGAGCCTTTATACATTTTGGGAGCCTACGGCCTTAGCCTGGTTTACTTAGAGATTACAACTGCTTGTGGTCCACCTTTGCTCTGCGTTCTTTCTTGAATTGCGAACACACTGCCTCCAATGAGACTTCACCTAAAGAGCGATGATACGTTTTGCCAGTCAAAAGGGACTGGGTGTGCTGTTCACTCAGAGTATACAAGCAGCGTTCAGACCGTCCTTCTTCTCACTTCTTTCCTCAACTGGGAAAACACTGCCAGAATGGGTTTTAGAATTCAGCGGGATTTTACGTTTTGGAAGCAGAAGTGCATTGCCCGGCACTTAACTCACGGTCTCCTACCTGCCTAGAGAACGCCCTTGTTCGAACACCTTTCCTCCACTGGGGAAACCCTGCCGTTTAGGAGTGTTCATCTTCAGTGCGTTTGTAGGTTTGGGAAGCATCAGGGCCTTCACTTGAATTGAACTCAGAGTGTCCAATACGTTTCTAGTCTGCCCTTGTTCTAAGATCTTTCCTCACCTAGGAACTGGCTGCCACTTATGGGACTTAACCTTAAGAGCGATTATACGCGTTTTGGCAGCAGAAGGGACAGCGTGCACTTACCTTAGAGTATTCAACTTGCCTTCAGTGCGCCCAGGTTCTAACTTCATTCCATAACTGGGAACAAACTGCCATTTGTGAATCTTCACTTGAAGATCGCGTTTAGGTTTGGGAAGCATAAGCGTCGTTGTGTGCCCTAACTCAGAGTATCCAACAAGATTCCTGTCTGCCCTTGTACTAAGTTCTTTTCGGAACTGGGAACACACGGCCGCCTAGGCCTGTTCGCCGTAAGAGCATTGATACGTATTGGAAGCGTAAGGGACTGGACGTGCACTAAACTCAGAGTATGCAACTAGTTTCTAGTCTGCCCTTGTTCTCAGTTCTTTCCTGAATTGGGACCACGCGGCAGAATAGGCCTCCTCGCCCTAAGAGCCTTTATACATTTTGGGAGCCTACGGCCTTAGCCTGGTTTTACTTAGAGCTTACAACTGCTTGTGGTCCACCTTTGCTCTGCGTTCTTTCTTGAATTGCGAACACACTGCCTCCACTGAGACTTCACCTAAAGAGCGATGATACGTTTTGCCAGTCAAAGGGACTGGGTGTGCTGTTCACTCAGAGTATACAAGCAGCGTTCAGACCGTCCTTCTTCTCACTTCTTTCCTCAACTGGGAAAACACTGCCAGAATGGGTTTTAGAATTCAGCGGGATTTTACGTTTTGGAAGCAGAAGTGCATTGCCTGGCACTTAACTCACGGTCTCCTACCTGCCTAGAGAACGCCCTTGTTCGAACACCTTTCCTCCACTGAGGAAACCCTGCCGTTTAGGAGTGTTCATCTTCAGTGCGTTTGTAGGTTTGGGAAGCATCAGGGCCTTCACTTGAATTGAACTCAGAGTGTCCAATACGTTTCTAGTCTGCCCTTGTTCTAAGATCTTTCCTCACCGAGGAACTGGCTGCCACTTATGGGACTTAACCTTCAGAGCGATTATACGCGTTTTGGCAGCAGAAGGGACAGCGTGCACTTACCTTAGAGTATTCAACTTGCCTTCAGTGCGCCCAGGTTCTAACTTCATTCCATAACTGGGAACAAACTGCCATTTGTGAATCTTCACTTGAAGATCGCGTTTAGGTTTGGGAAGCATAAGCGTCGTTGTGTGCCCGAACTCAGAGTATCCAACAAGATTCCTGTCTGCCCTTGTACTAAGTTCTTTGCGGAACTGGGAACACACGGCCGCATAGGCCTGTTCGCCTTAAGAGCGTTTATAACATTTGGAAGCCTAAGGGATTAGAAGTGCACTTAACTCAGAGTACCCAACTGGCTCCTCGTCTGCCCTGGTTCTAAGGTCTTTCCTGAACTGGGAACACACGGCCGCACAGGCCTGTTCGCCTAAAGAACATTTATACGTATTGGAAGCACAATGGACTGGATGTGCACTTAACTCAGAGTCTCCAACTGGCTTCTAGTCTACCCTTGTTCTGAGTTCTTTCTTGAACTGGGAACAAACGGCCGTATAGGCCTCTTCGCCTTAAGAGGGTTGACCCATTTTGGAAGTCGAAGGGACTGGACGTGCACTTAACGCAGAGTATTCAACTGGCTTCCAGTCTGCCCTTGTTCTAAGCTCTTTCCAGAACCGGGAACACACGACCGCATAGGCCTCTTCACCTTATGAGCATTTATACGTATTGGAAGCCTAAGGGACTGGACGTGCACTTAACTCGGAGTATTCAACTGGCTTCTAGTCTGCCCTTGTTCTAAGTTCTTTCCTGAACTGGGAACACACGGCCGCCTAGGCCTGTTCGCCGTAAGAGCATTGATACGTATTGGAAGCGTAAGGGACTGGACGTGCACTAAACTCAGAGTATGCAACTAGTTTCTAGTCTGCCCTTGTTCTCAGTTCTTTCCTGAATTGGGACCACGCGGCAGAATAGGCCTCCTCGCCGTAAGAGCCTTTATACATTTTGGGAGCCTACGGCCTTAGCCTGGTTTTACTTAGAGCTTACAACTGCTTGTGGTCCACCTTTGCTCTGCGTTCTTTCTTGAATTGCGAACACACTGCCTCCACTGAGACTTCACCTAAAGAGCGATGATACGTTTTGCCAGTCAAAGGGACTGGGTGTGCTGTTCACTCAGAGTATACAAGCAGCGTTCAGACCGTCCTTCTTCTCACTTCTTTCCTAAACTGGGAAAACACTGCCAGAATGGGTTTTAGAATTCAGCGGGATTTTACGTTTTGGAAGCAGAAGTGCATTGCCCGGCACTTAACTCACGGTCTCCTACCTGCCTAGAGAACGCCCTTGTTCGAACACCTTTCCTCCACTGGGGAAACCCTGCCGTTTAGGAGTGTTCATCGTCAGTGCGTTTGTAGGTTTGGGAAGCATCAGGGCCTTCACTTGAATTGAACTCAGAGTGTCCAATAGGTTTCTAGTCTGCCCTTGTTCTAAGATCTTTCCTCACCTAGGAACTGGCTGCCACTTATGGGACTTAACCTTAAGAGCGATTATACGCGTTTTGGCAGCAGAAGGGACAGCGTGCACTTACCTTAGAGTATTCAACTTGCCTTCAGTGCGCCCAGGTTCTAACTTCATTCCATAACTGGGAACAAACTGCCATTTGTGAATCTTCACTTGAAGATCGCGTTTAGGTTTGGGAAGCATAAGCGTCGTTGTGTGCCCTAACTCAGAGTATCCAACAAGATTCCTGTCTGCCCTTGTACTAAGTTCTTTTCGGAACTGGGAACACACGGCCGCATAGGCCTGTTCGCCTTAAGAGCGTTTATAACATTTGGAAGCCTAAGGGATTAGAAGTGCACTTAACTCAGAGTACCCAACTGGCTCCTCGTCTGCCCTGGTTCTAAGGTCTTTCCTGAACTGGGAACACACGGCCGCACAGGCCTGTTCGCCTAAAGAACATTTATACGTATTGGAAGCACAATGGACTGGATGTGCACTTAACTCAGAGTATCCAACTGGCTTCTAGTCTACCCTTGTTCTAAGTTCTTTCTTGAACTGGGAACAAACGGCCGTATAGGCCTCTTCGCCTTAAGAGGGTTGACCCATTTTGGAAGTCGAAGGGACTGGACGTGCACTTAACGCAGAGTATTCAACTGGCTTCCAGTCTGCCCTTGTTCTAAGCTCTTTCCAGAACCGGGAACACACGACCGCATAGGCCTCTTCACCTTATGAGCATTTATACGTATTGGAAGCCTAAGGGACTGGACGTGCACTTAACTCGGAGTATTCAACTGGCTTCTAGTCTGCCCTTGTTCTAAGTTCTTTCCTGAACTGGGAACACACGGCCGCCTAGGCCTGTTCGCCGTAAGAGCATTGATACGTATTGGAAGCGTAAGGGACTGGACGTGCACTAAACTCAGAGTATGCAACTAGTTTCTAGTCTGCCCTTGTTCTCAGTTCTTTCCTGAATTGGGACCACGCGGCAGAATAGGCCTCCTCGCACTAAGAGCCTTTATACATTTTGGGAGCCTACGGCCTTAGCCTGGTTTTACTTAGAGCTTACAACTGCTTGTGGTCCACCTTTGCTCTGCGTTCTTTCTTGAATTGCGAACACACTGCCTCCACTGAGACTTCACCTAAAGAGCGATGATACGTTTTGCCAGTCAAAAGGGACTGGGTGTGCTGTTCACTCAGAGTATACAAGCAGCGTTCAGACCGTCCTTCTTCTCACTTCTTTCCTCAACTGGGAAAACACTGCCAGAATGGGTTTTAGAATTCAGCGGGATTTTACGTTTTGGAAGCAGAAGTGCATTGCCCGGCACTTAACTCACGGTCTCCTACCTGCCTAGAGAACGCCCTTGTTCGAACACCTTTCCTCCACTGGGGAAACCCTGCCGTTTAGGAGTGTTCATCTTCAGTGCGTTTGTAGGTTTGGGAAGCATCAGGGCCTTCACTTGAATTGAACTCAGAGTGTCCAATAGGTTTCTAGTCTGCCCTTGTTCTAAGATCTTTCCTCACCTAGGAACTGGCTGCCACTTATGGGACTTAACCTTAAGAGCGATTATACGCGTTTTGGCAGCAGAAGGGACAGCGTGCACTTACCTTAGAGTATTCAACTTGCCTTCAGTGCGCCCAGGTTCTAACTTCATTCCATAACTGGGAACAAACTGCCATTTGTGAATCTTCACTTGAAGATCGCGTTTAGGTTTGGGAAGCATAAGCGTCGTTGTGTGCCCTAACTCAGAGTATCCAACAAGATTCCTGTCTGCCCTTGTACTAAGTTCTTTTCGGAACTGGGAACACACGGCCGCATAGGCCTGTTCGCCTTAAGAGCGTTTATAACATTTGGAAGCCTAAGGGATTAGAAGTGCACTTAACTCAGAGTACCCAACTGGCTCCTCGTCTGCCCTGGTTCTAAGGTCTTTCCTGAACTGGGAACACACGGCCGCACAGGCCTGTTCGCCTAAAGAACATTTATACATATTGGAAGCACAATGGACTGGATGTGCACTTAACTCAGAGTATCCAACTGGCTTCTAGTCTACCCTTGTTCTAAGTTCTTTCTTGAACTGGGAACAAACGGCCGTATAGGCCTCTTCGCCTTAAGAGGGTTGACCCATTTTGGAAGTCGAAGGGACTGGACGTGCACTTAACGCAGAGTATTCAACTGGCTTCCAGTCTGCCCTTGTTCTAAGCTCTTTCCAGAACCGGGAACACACGACCGCATAGGCCTCTTCACCTTATGAGCATTTATACGTATTGGAAGCCTAAGGGACTGGACGTGCACTTAACTCGGAGTATTCAACTGGCTTCTAGTCTGCCCTTGTTCTAAGTTCTTTCCTGAACTGGGAACACACGGCCGCCTAGGCCTGTTCGCCGTAAGAGCATTGATACGTATTGGAAGCGTAAGGGACTGGACGTGCACTAAACTCAGAGTATGCAACTAGTTTCTAGTCTGCCCTTGTTCTCAGTTCTTTCCTGAATTGGGACCACGCGGCAGAATAGGCCTCCTCGCACTAAGAGCCTTTATACATTTTGGGAGCCTACGGCCTTAGCCTGGTTTTACTTAGAGCTTACAACTGCTTGTGGTCCACCTTTGCTCTGCGTTCTTTCTTGAATTGCGAACACACTGCCTCCACTGAGACTTCACCTAAAGAGCGATGATACGTTTTGCCAGTCAAAGGGACTGGGTGTGCTGTTCACTCAGAGTATACAAGCAGCGTTCAGACCGTCCTTCTTCTCACTTCTTTCCTCAACTGGGAAAACACTGCCAGAATGGGTTTTAGAATTCAGTGGGATTTTACGTTTTGGAAGCAGAAGTGCATTGCCCGGCACTTAACTCACGGTCTCCTACCTGCCTAGAGAACGCCCTTGTTCGAACACCTTTCCTCCACTGGGGAAACCCTGCCGTTTAGGAGTGTTCATCTTCAGTGCGTTTGTAGGTTTGGGAAGCATCAGGGCCTTCACTTGAATTGAACTCAGAGTGTCCAATACGTTTCTAGTCTGCCCTTGTTCTAAGATCTTTCCTCACCGAGGAACTGGCTGCCACTTATGGGACTTAACCTTCAGAGCGATTATACGCGTTTTGGCAGCAGAAGGGACAGCGTGCACTTACCTTAGAGTATTCAACTTGCCTTCAGTGCGCCCAGGTTCTAACTTCATTCCATAAGTGGGAACAAACTGCCATTTGTGAATCTTCACTTGAAGATCGCGTTTAGGTTTGGGAAGCATAAGCGTCGTTGTGTGCCCGAACTCAGAGTATCCAACAAGATTCCTGTCTGCCCTTGTACTAAGTTCTTTGCGGAACTGGGAACACACGGCCGCATAGGCCTGTTCGCCTTAAGAGCGTTTATAACATTTGGAAGCCTAAGGGATTAGAAGTGCACTTAACTCAGAGTACCCAACTGGCTCCTCGTCTGCCCTGGTTCTAAGGTCTTTCCTGAACTGGGAACACACGGCCGCACAGGCCTGTTCGCCTAAAGAACATTTATACGTATTGGAAGCACAATGGACTGGATGTGCACTTAACTCAGAGTATCCAACTGGCTTCTAGTCTACCCTTGTTCTAAGTTCTTTCTTGAACTGGGAACAAACGGCCGTATAGGCCTCTTCGCCTTAAGAGGGTTGACCCATTTTGGAAGTCGAAGGGACTGGACGTGCACTTAACGCAGAGTATTCAACTGGCTTCCAGTCTGCCCTTGTTCTAAGCTCTTTCCAGAACCGGGAACACACGACCGCATAGGCCTCTTCACCTTATGAGCATTTATACGTATTGGAAGCCTAAGGGACTGGACGTGCACTTAACTCGGAGTATTCAACTGGCTTCTAGTCTGCCCTTGTTCTAAGTTCTTTCCTGAACTGGAAACACACGGCCGCCTAGGCCTGTTCGCCGTAAGAGCATTGATACGTATTGGAAGCGTAAGGGACTGGACGTGCACTAAACTCAGAGTATGCAACTAGTTTCTAGTCTGCCCTTGTTCTCAGTTCTTTCCTGAATTGGGACCACGCGGCAGAATAGGCCTCCTCGCACTAAGAGCCTTTATACATTTTGGGAGCCTACGGCCTTTGCCTGGTTTTACTTAGAGCTTACAACTGCTTGTGGTCCACCTTTGCTCTGCGTTCTTTCTTGAATTGCGAACACACTGCCTCCAATGAGACTTCACCTAAAGAGCGATGATACGTTTTGCCAGTCAAAGGGACTGGGTGTGCTGTTCACTCAGAGTATACAAGCAGCGTTCAGACCGTCCTTCTTCTCACTTCTTTCCTCAACTGGGAAAACACTGCCAGAATGGGTTTTAGAATTCAGCGGGATTTTACGTTTTGGAAGCAGAAGTGCATTGCCCGGCACTTAACTCACGGTCTCCTACCTGCCTAGAGAACGCCCTTGTTCGAACACCTTTCCTCCACTGGGGAAACCCTGCCGTTTAGGAGTGTTCATCTTCAGTGCGTTTGTAGGTTTGGGAAGCATCAGGGCCTTCACTTGAATTGAACTCAGAGTGTCCAATACGTTTCTAGTCTGCCCTTGTTCTAAGATCTTTCCTCACCTAGGAACTGGCTGCCACTTATGGGACTTAACCTTAAGAGCGATTATACGCGTTTTGGCAGCAGAAGGGACAGCGTGCACTTACCTTAGAGTATTCAACTTGCCTTCAGTGCGCCCAGGTTCTAACTTCATTCCATAACTGGGAACAAACTGCCATTTGTGAATCTTCACTTGAAGATCGCGTTTAGGTTTGGGAAGCATAAGCGTCGTTGTGTGCCCGAACTCAGAGTATCCAACAAGATTCCTGTCTGCCCTTGTACTAAGTTCTTTGCGGAACTGGGAACACACGGCCGCATAGGCCTGTTCGCCTTAAGAGCGTTTATAACATTTGGAAGCCTAAGGGATTAGAAGTGCACTTAACTCAGAGTACCCAACTGGCTCCTCGTCTGCCCTGGTTCTAAGGTCTTTCCTGAACTGGGAACACACGGCCGCACAGGCCTGTTCGCCTAAAGAACATTTATACGTATTGGAAGCACAATGGACTGGATGTGCACTTAACTCAGAGTATCCAACTGGCTTCTAGTCTACCCTTGTTCTAAGTTCTTTCTTGAACTGGGAACAAACGGCCGTATAGGCCTCTTCGCCTTAAGAGGGTTGACCCATTTTGGAAGTCGAAGGGACTGGACGTGCACTTAACGCAGAGTATTCAACTGGCTTCCAGTCTGCCCTTGTTCTAAGCTCTTTCCAGAACCGGGAACACACGACCGCATAGGCCTCTTCACCTTATGAGCATTTATACGTATTGGAAGCCTAAGGGACTGGACGTGCACTTAACTCGGAGTATTCAACTGGCTTCTAGTCTGCCCTTGTTCTAAGTTCTTTCCTGAACTGGGAACACACGGCCGCCTAGGCCTGTTCGCCGTAAGAGCATTGATACGTATTGGAAGCGTAAGGGACTGGACGTGCACTAAACTCAGAGTATGCAACTAGTTTCTAGTCTGCCCTTGTTCTCAGTTCTTTCCTGAATTGGGACCACGCGGCAGAATAGGCCTCCTCGCACTAAGAGCCTTTATACATTTTGGGAGCCTACGGCCTTAGCCTGGTTTTACTTAGAGCTTACAACTGCTTGTGGTCCACCTTTGCTCTGCGTTCTTTCTTGAATTGCGAACACACTGCCTCCAATGAGACTTCACCTAAAGAGCGATGATACGTTTTGCCAGTCAAAAGGGACTGGGTGTGCTGTTCACTCAGAGTATACAAGCAGCGTTCAGACCGTCCTTCTTCTCACTTCTTTCCTCAACTGGGAAAACACTGCCAGAATGGGTTTTAGAATTCAGCGGGATTTTACGTTTTGGAAGCAGAAGTGCATTGCCCGGCACTTAACTCACGGTCTCCTACCTGCCTAGAGAACGCCCTTGTTCGAACACCTTTCCTCCACTGGGGAAACCCTGCCGTTTAGGAGTGTTCATCTTCAGTGCGTTTGTAGGTTTGGGAAGCATCAGGGCCTTCACTTGAATTGAACTCAGAGTGTCCAATACGTTTCTAGTCTGCCCTTGTTCTAAGATCTTTCCTCACCTAGGAACTGGCTGCCACTTATGGGACTTAACCTTAAGAGCGATTATACGCGTTTTGGCAGCAGAAGGGACAGCGTGCACTTACCTTAGAGTATTCAACTTGCCTTCAGTGCGCCCAGGTTCTAACTTCATTCCATAACTGGGAACAAACTGCCATTTGTGAATCTTCACTTGAAGATCGCGTTTAGGTTTGGGAAGCATAAGCGTCGTTGTGTGCCCGAACTCAGAGTATCCAACAAGATTCCTGTCTGCCCTTGTACTAAGTTCTTTTCGGAACTGGGAACACACGGCCGCATAGGCCTGTTCGCCTTAAGAGCGTTTATAACATTTGGAAGCCTAAGGGATTAGAAGTGCACTTAACTCAGAGTACCCAACTGGCTCCTCGTCTGCCCTGGTTCTAAGGTCTTTCCTGAACTGGGAACACACGGCCGCACAGGCCTGTTCGCCTAAAGAACATTTATACATATTGGAAGCACAATGGACTGGATGTGCACTTAACTCAGAGTATCCAACTGGCTTCTAGTCTACCCTTGTTCTAAGTTCTTTCTTGAACTGGGAACAAACGGCCGTATAGGCCTCTTCGCCTTAAGAGGGTTGACCCATTTTGGAAGTCGAAGGGACTGGACGTGCACTTAACGCAGAGTATTCAACTGGCTTCCAGTCTGCCCTTGTTCTAAGCTCTTTCCAGAACCGGGAACACACGACCGCATAGGCCTCTTCACCTTATGAGCATTTATACGTATTGGAAGCCTAAGGGACTGGACGTGCACTTAACTCGGAGTATTCAACTGGCTTCTAGTCTGCCCTTGTTCTAAGTTCTTTCCTGAACTGGGAACACACGGCCGCCTAGGCCTGTTCGCCGTAAGAGCATTGATACGTATTGGAAGCGTAAGGGACTGGACGTGCACTAAACTCAGAGTATGCAACTAGTTTCTAGTCTGCCCTTGTTCTCAGTTCTTTCCTGAATTGGGACCACGCGGCAGAATAGGCCTCCTCGCACTAAGAGCCTTTATACATTTTGGGAGCCTACGGCCTTAGCCTGGTTTTACTTAGAGCTTACAACTGCTTGTGGTCCACCTTTGCTCTGCGTTCTTTCTTGAATTGCGAACACACTGCCTCCAATGAGACTTCACCTAAAGAGCGATGATACGTTTTGCCAGTCAAAGGGACTGGGTGTGCTGTTCACTCAGAGTATACAAGGAGCGTTCAGACCGTCCTTCTTCTCACTTCTTTCCTCAACTGGGAAAACACTGCCAGAATGGGTTTTAGAATTCAGCGGGATTTTACGTTTTGGAAGCAGAAGTGCATTGCCCGGCACTTAACTCACGGTCTCCTACCTGCCTAGAGAACGCCCTTGTTCGAACACCTTTCCTCCACTGAGGAAACCCTGCCGTTTAGGAGTGTTCATCTTCAGTGCGTTTGTAGGTTTGGGAAGCATCAGGGCCTTCACTTGAATTGAACTCAGAGTGTCCAATAGGTTTCTAGTCTGCCCTTGTTCTAAGATCTTTCCTCACCGAGGAACTGGCTGCCACTTATGGGACTTAACCTTCAGAGCGATTATACGCGTTTTGGCAGCAGAAGGGACAGCGTGCACTTACCTTAGAGTATTCAACTTGCCTTCAGTGCGCCCAGGTTCTAACTTCATTCCATAACTGGGAACAAACTGCCATTTGTGAATCTTCACTTGAAGATCGCGTTTAGGTTTGGGAAGCATAAGCGTCGTTGTGTGCCCGAACTCAGAGTATCCAACAAGATTCCTGTCTGCCCTTGTACTAAGTTCTTTGCGGAACTGGGAACACACGGCCGCATAGGCCTGTTCGCCTTAAGAGTGTTTATAACATTTGGAAGCCTAAGGGATTAGAAGTGCACTTAACTCAGAGTACCCAACTGGCTCCTCGTCTGCCCTGGTTCTAAGGTCTTTCCTGAACTGGGAACACACGGCCGCACAGGCCTGTTCGCCTAAAGAACATTTATACGTATTGGAAGCACAATGGACTGGATGTGCACTTAACTCAGAGTATCCAACTGGCTTCTAGTACCCTTGTTCTAAGTTCTTTCTTGAACTGGGAACAAACGGCCGTATAGGCCTCTTCGCCTTAAGAGGGTTGACCCATTTTGGAAGTCGAAGGGACTGGACGTGCACTTAACGCAGAGTATTCAACTGGCTTCCAGTCTGCCCTTGTTCTAAGCTCTTTCCAGAACCGGGAACACACGACCGCATAGGCCTCTTCACCTTATGAGCATTTATACGTATTGGAAGCCTAAGGGACTGGACGTGCACTTAACTCGGTGTATTCAACTGGCTTCTAGTCTGCCCTTGTTCTAAGTTCTTTCCTGAACTGGGAACACACGGCCGCCTAGGCCTGTTCGCCGTAAGAGCATTGATACGTATTGGAAGCGTAAGGGACTGGACGTGCACTAAACTCAGAGTAGGCAACTAGTTTCTAGTCTGCCCTTGTTCTCAGTTCTTTCCTGAATTGGGACCACGCGGCAGAATAGGCCTCCTCGCCGTAAGAGCCTTTATACATTTTGGGAGCCTACGGCCTTAGCCTGGTTTTACTTAGAGCTTACAACTGCTTGTGGTCCACCTTTGCTCTGCGTTCTTTCTTGAATTGCGAACACACTGCCTCCACTGAGACTTCACCTAAAGAGCGATGATACGTTTTGCCAGTCAAAGGGACTGGGTGTGCTGTTCACTCAGAGTATACAAGCAGCGTTCAGACCGTCCTTCTTCTCACTTCTTTCCTCAACTGGGAAAACACTGCCAGAATGGGTTTTAGAATTCAGCGGGATTTTACGTTTTGGAAGCAGAAGTGCATTGCCCGGCACTTAACTCACGGTCTCCTACCTGCCTAGAGAACGCCCTTGTTCGAACACCTTTCCTCCACTGGGGAAACCCTGCCGTTTAGGAGTGTTCATCTTCAGTGCGTTTGTAGGTTTGGGAAGCATCAGGGCCTTCACTTGAATTGAACTCAGAGTGTCCAATACGTTTCTAGTCTGCCCTTGTTCTAAGATCTTTGCTCACCGAGGAACTGGCTGCCACTTATGGGACTTAACCTTCAGAGCGATTATACGCGTTTTGGCAGCAGAAGGGACAGCGTGCACTTACCTTAGAGTATTCAACTTGCCTTCAGTGCGCCCAGGTTCTAACTTCATTCCATAACTGGGAACAAACTGCCATTTGTGAATCTTCACTTGAAGATCGCGTTTAGGTTTGGGAAGCATAAGCGTCGTTGTGTGCCCTAACTCAGAGTATCCAACAAGATTCCTGTCTGCCCTTGTACTATGTTCTTTTCGGAACTGGGAACACACGGCCGCCTAGGCCTGTTCGCCGTAAGAGCATTGATAAGTATTGGAAGCGTAAGGGACTGGACGTGCACTAAACTCAGAGTATGCAACTAGTTTCTAGTCTGCCCTTGTTCTCAGTTCTTTCCTGAATTGGGACCACGCGGCAGAATAGGCCTCCTCGCACTAAGAGCCTTTATACATTTTGGGAGCCTACGGCCTTAGCCTGGTTTTACTTAGAGCTTACAACTGCTTGTGGTCCACCTTTGCTCTGCGTTCTTTCTTGAATTGCGAACACACTGCCTCCACTGAGACTTCACCTAAAGAGCGATGATACGTTTTGCCAGTCAAAGGGACTGGGTGTGCTGTTCACTCAGAGTATACAAGCAGCGTTCAGACCGTCCTTCTTCTCACTTCTTTCCTCAACTGGGAAAACACTGCCAGAATGGGTTTTAGAATTCAGCGGGATTTTACGTTTTGGAAGCAGAAGTGCATTGCCCGGCACTTAACTCACGGTCTCCTACCTGCCTAGAGAACGCCCTTTAGCGAACACCTTTCCTCCACTGAGGAAACCCTGCCGTTTAGGAGTGTTCATCGTCAGTGCGTTTGTAGGTTTGGGAAGCATCAGGGCCTTCACTTGAATTGAACTCAGAGTGTCCAATACGTTTCTAGTCTGCCCTTGTTCTAAGATCTTTCCTCACCGAGTTACTGGCTGCCACTTATGGGACTTAACCTTCAGAGCGATTATACGCGTTTTGGCAGCAGAAGGGAAGCGTGCACTTACCTTAGAGTATTCAACTTGCCTTCAGTGCGCCCAGGTTCTAACTTCATTCCATAACTGGGAACAAACTGCCATTTGTGAATCTTCACTTGAAGATCGCGTTTAGGTTTGGGAAGCATAAGCGTCGTTGTGTGCCCGAACTCAGAGTATCCAACAAGATTCCTGTCTGCCCTTGTACTAAGTTCTTTGCGGAACTGGGAACACACGGCCGCATAGGCCTGTTCGCCTTAAGAGCGTTTATAACATTTGGAAGCCTAAGGGATTAGAAGTGCACTTAACTCAGAGTACCCAACTGGCTCCTCGTCTGCCCTGGTTCTAAGGTCTTTCCTGAACTGGGAACACACGGCCGCACAGGCCTGTTCGCCTAAAGAACATTTATACGTATTGGAAGCACAATGGACTGGATGTGCACTTAACTCAGAGTATCCAACTGGCTTCTAGTCTACCCTTGTTCTAAGTTCTTTCTTGAACTGGGAACAAACGGCCGTATAGGCCTCTTCGCCTTAAGAGGGTTGACCCATTTTGGAAGTCGAAGGGACTGGACGTGCACTTAACGCAGAGTATTCAACTGGCTTCCAGTCTGCCCTTGTTCTAAGCTCTTTCCAGAACCGGGAACACACGACCGCATAGGCCTCTTCACCTTATGAGCATTTATACGTATTGGAAGCCTAAGGGACTGGACGTGCACTTAACTCGGAGTATTCAACTGGCTTCTAGTCTGCCCTTGTTCTAAGTTCTTTCCTGAACTGGGAACACACGGCCGCCTAGGCCTGTTCGCCGTAAGAGCATTGATACGTATTGGAAGCGTAAGGGACTGGACGTGCACTAAACTCAGAGTATGCAACTAGTTTCTAGTCTGCCCTTGTTCTCAGTTCTTTCCTGAATTGGGACCACGCGGCAGAATAGGCCTCCTCGCACTAAGAGCCTTTATACATTTTGGGAGCCTACGGCCTTAGCCTGGTTTTACTTAGAGCTTACAACTGCTTGTGGTCCACCTTTGCTCTGCGTTCTTTCTTGAATTGCGAACACACTGCCTCCACTGAGACTTCACCTAAAGAGCGATGATACGTTTTGCCAGTCAAAGGGACTGGGTGTGCTGTTCACTCAGAGTATACAAGCAGCGTTCAGACCGTCCTTCTTCTCACTTCTTTCCTCAACTGGGAAAACACTGCCAGAATGGGTTTTAGAATTCAGCGGGATTTTACGTTTTGGAAGCAGAAGTGCATTGCCCGGCACTTAACTCACGGTCTCCTACCTGCCTAGAGAACGCCCTTGTTCGAACACCTTTCCTCCACTGAGGAAACCCTGCCGTTTAGGAGTGTTCATCTTCAGTGCGTTTGTAGGTTTGGGAAGCATCAGGGCCTTCACTTGAATTGAACTCAGAGTGTCCAATACGTTTCTAGTCTGCCCTTGTTCTAAGATCTTTCCTCACCGAGGAACTGGCTGCCACTTATGGGACTTAAACTTCAGAGCGATTATACGCGTTTTGGCAGCAGAAGGGACAGCGTGCACTTACCTTAGAGTATTCAACTTGCCTTCAGTGCGCCCAGGTTCTAACTTCATTCCATAACTGGGAACAAACTGCCATTTGTGAATCTTCACTTGAAGATCGCGTTTAGGTTTGGGAAGCATAAGCGTCGTTGTGTGCCCGAACTCAGAGTATCCAACAAGATTCCTGTCTGCCCTTGTACTAAGTTCTTTGCGGAACTGGGAACACACGGCCGCATAGGCCTGTTCGCCTTAAGAGTGTTTATAACATTTGGAAGCCTAAGGGATTAGAAGTGCACTTAACTCAGAGTACCCAACTGGCTCCTCGTCTGCCCTGGTTCTAAGGTCTTTCCTGAACTGGGAACACACGGCCGCACAGGCCTGTTCGCCTAAAGAACATTTATACGTATTGGAAGCACAATGGACTGGATGTGCACTTAACTCAGAGTATCCAACTGGCTTCTAGTACCCTTGTTCTAAGTTCTTTCTTGAACTGGGAACAAACGGCCGTATAGGCCTCTTCGCCTTAAGAGGGTTGACCCATTTTGGAAGTCGAAGGGACTGGACGTGCACTTAACGCAGAGTATTCAACTGGCTTCCAGTCTGCCCTTGTTCTAAGCTCTTTCCAGAACCGGGAACACACGACCGCATAGGCCTCTTCACCTTATGAGCATTTATACGTATTGGAAGCCTAAGGGACTGGACGTGCACTTAACTCGGAGTATTCAACTGGCTTCTAGTCTGCCCTTGTTCTAAGTTCTTTCCTGAACTGGGAACACACGGCCGCCTAGGCCTGTTCGCCGTAAGAGCATTGATACGTATTGGAAGCGTAAGGGACTGGACGTGCACTAAACTCAGAGTAGGCAACTAGTTTCTAGTCTGCCCTTGTTCTCAGTTCTTTCCTGAATTGGGACCACGCGGCAGAATAGGCCTCCTCGCCGTAAGAGCCTTTATACATTTTGGGAGCCTACGGCCTTAGCCTGGTTTTACTTAGAGCTTACAACTGCTTGTGGTCCACCTTTGCTCTGCGTTCTTTCTTGAATTGCGAACACACTGCCTCCACTGAGACTTCACCTAAAGAGCGATGATACGTTTTGCCAGTCAAAGGGACTGGGTGTGCTGTTCACTCAGAGTATACAAGCAGCGTTCAGACCGTCCTTCTTCTCACTTCTTTCCTCAACTGGGAAAACACTGCCAGAATGGGTTTTAGAATTCAGCGGGATTTTACGTTTTGGAAGCAGAAGTGCATTGCCCGGCACTTAACTCACGGTCTCCTACCTGCCTAGAGAACGCCCTTGTTCGAACACCTTTCCTCCACTGGGGAAACCCTGCCGTTTAGGAGTGTTCATCTTCAGTGCGTTTGTAGGTTTGGGAAGCATCAGGGCCTTCACTTGAATTGAACTCAGAGTGTCCAATACGTTTCTAGTCTGCTCTTGTTCTAAGATCTTTGCTCACCGAGGAACTGGCTGCCACTTATGGGACTTAACCTTCAGAGCGATTATACGCGTTTTGGCAGCAGAAGGGACAGCGTGCACTTACCTTAGAGTATTCAACTTGCCTTCAGTGCGCCCAGGTTCTAACTTCATTCCATAACTGGGAACAAACTGCCATTTGTGAATCTTCACTTGAAGATCGCGTTTAGGTTTGGGAAGCATAAGCGTCGTTGTGTGCCCGAACTCAGAGTATCCAACAAGATTCCTGTCTGCCCTTGTACTAAGTTCTTTGCGGAACTGGGAACACACGGCCGCATAGGCCTGTTCGCCTTAAGAGCGTTTATAACATTTGGAAGCCTAAGGGATTAGAAGTGCACTTAACTCAGAGTACCCAACTGGCTCCTCGTCTGCCCTGGTTCTAAGGTCTTTCCTGAACTGGGAACACACGGCCGCACAGGCCTGTTCGCCTAAAGAACATTTATACGTATTGGAAGCACAATGGACTGGATGTGCACTTAACTCAGAGTATCCAACTGGCTTCTAGTCTACCCTTGTTCTGAGTTCTTTCTTGAACTGGGAACAAACGGCCGTATAGGCCTCTTCGCCTTAAGAGGGTTGACCCATTTTGGAAGTCGAAGGGACTGGACGTGCACTTAACGCAGAGTATTCAACTGGCTTCCAGTCTGCCCTTGTTCTAAGCTCTTTCCAGAACCGGGAACACACGACCGCATAGGCCTCTTCACCTTATGAGCATTTATACGTATTGGAAGCCTAAGGGACTGGACGTGCACTTAACTCGGAGTATTCAACTGGCTTCTAGTCTGCCCTTGTTCTAAGTTCTTTCCTGAACTGGGAACACACGGCCGCCTAGGCCTGTTCGCCGTAAGAGCATTGATACGTATTGGAAGCGTAAGGGACTGGACGTGCACTAAACTCAGAGTATGCAACTAGTTTCTAGTCTGCCCTTGTTCTCAGTTCTTTCCTGAATTGGGACCACGCGGCAGAATAGGCCTCCTCGCACTAAGAGCCTTTATACATTTTGGGAGCCTACGGCCTTAGCCTGGTTTTACTTAGAGCTTACAACTGCTTGTGGTCCACCTTTGCTCTGCGTTCTTTCTTGAATTGCGAACACACTGCCTCCACTGAGACTTCACCTAAAGAGCGATGATACGTTTTGCCAGTCAAAAGGGACTGGGTGTGCTGTTCACTCAGAGTATACAAGCAGCGTTCAGACCGTCCTTCTTCTCACTTCTTTCCTCAACTGGGAAAACACTGCCAGAATGGGTTTTAGAATTCAGCGGGATTTTACGTTTTGGAAGCAGAAGTGCATTGCCCGGCACTTAACTCACGGTCTCCTACCTGCCTAGAGAACGCCCTTGAGCGAACACCTTTCCTCCACTGGGGAAACCCTGCCGTTTAGGAGTGTTCATCTTCAGTGCGTTTGTAGGTTTGGGAAGCATCAGGGCCTTCACTTGAATTGAACTCAGAGTGTCCAATACGTTTCTAGTCTGCCCTTGTTCTAAGATCTTTCCTCACCTAGGAACTGGCTGCCACTTATGGGACTTAACCTTAAGAGCGATTATACGCGTTTTGGCAGCAGAAGGGACAGCGTGCACTTACCTTAGAGTATTCAACTTGCCTTCAGTGCGCCCAGGTTCTAACTTCATTCCATAACTGGGAACAAACTGCCATTTGTGAATCTTCACTTGAAGATCGCGTTTAGGTTTGGGAAGCATAAGCGTCGTTGTGTGCCCTAACTCAGAGTATCCAACAAGATTCCTGTCTGCCCTTGTACTAAGTTCTTTTCGGAACTGGGAACACACGGCCGCCTAGGCCTGTTCGCCGTAAGAGCATTGATAAGTATTGGAAGCGTAAGGGACTGGACGTGCACTAAACTCAGAGTATGCAACTAGTTTCTAGTCTGCCCTTGTTCTCAGTTCTTTCCTGAATTGGGACCACGCGGCAGAATAGGCCTCCTCGCACTAAGAGCCTTTATACATTTTGGGAGCCTACGGCCTTAGCCTGGTTTTACTTAGAGCTTACAACTGCTTGTGGTCCACCTTTGCTCTGCGTTCTTTCTTGAATTGCGAACACACTGCCTCCACTGAGACTTCACCTAAAGAGCGATGATACGTTTTGCCAGTCAAAGGGACTGGGTGTGCTGTTCACTCAGAGTATACAAGCAGCGTTCAGACCGTCCTTCTTCTCACTTCTTTCCTCAACTGGGAAAACACTGCCAGAATGGGTTTTAGAATTCAGCGGGATTTTACGTTTTGGAAGCAGAAGTGCATTGCCCGGCACTTAACTCACGGTCTCCTACCTGCCTAGAGAACGCCCTTGTTCGAACACCTTTCCTCCACTGGGGAAACCCTGCCGTTTAGGAGTGTTCATCTTCAGTGCGTTTGTAGGTTTGGGAAGCATCAGGGCCTTCACTTGAATTGAACTCAGAGTGTCCAATACGTTTCTAGTCTGCCCTTGTTCTAAGATCTTTCCTCACCGAGGAACTGGCTGCCACTTATGGGACTTAACCTTCAGAGCGATTATACGCGTTTTGGCAGCAGAAGGGACAGCGTGCACTTACCTTAGAGTATTCAACTTGCCTTCAGTGCGCCCAGGTTCTAACTTCATTCCATAACTGGGAACAAACTGCCATTTGTGAATCTTCACTTGAAGATCGCGTTTAGGTTTGGGAAGCATAAGCGTCGTTGTGTGCCCGAACTCAGAGTATCCAACAAGATTCCTGTCTGTCCTTGTACTAAGTTCTTTGCGGAACTGGGAACACACGGCCGCATAGGCCTGTTCGCCTTAAGAGCGTTTATAACATTTGGAAGCCTAAGGGATTAGAAGTGCACTTAACTCAGAGTACCCAACTGGCTCCTCGTCTGCCCTGGTTCTAAGGTCTTTCCTGAACTGGGAACACACGGCCGCACAGGCCTGTTCGCCTAAAGAACATTTATACGTATTGGAAGCACAATGGACTGGATGTGCACTTAACTCAGAGTATCCAACTGGCTTCTAGTCTACCCTTGTTCTGAGTTCTTTCTTGAACTGGGAACAAACGGCCGTATAGGCCTCTTCGCCTTAAGAGGGTTGACCCATTTTGGAAGTCGAAGGGACTGGACGTGCACTTAACGCAGAGTATTCAACTGGCTTCCAGTCTGCCCTTGTTCTAAGCTCTTTCCAGAACCGGGAACACACGACCGCATAGGCCTCTTCACCTTATGAGCATTTATACGTATTGGAAGCCTAAGGGACTGGACGTGCACTTAACTCGGAGTATTCAACTGGCTTCTAGTCTGCCCTTGTTCTAAGTTCTTTCCTGAACTGGGAACACACGGCCGCCTAGGCCTGTTCGCCGTAAGAGCATTGATACGTATTGGAAGCGTAAGGGACTGGACGTGCACTAAACTCAGAGTAGGCAACTAGTTTCTAGTCTGCCCTTGTTCTCAGTTCTTTCCTGAATTGGGACCACGCGGCAGAATAGGCCTCCTCGCACTAAGAGCCTTTATACATTTTGGGAGCCTACGGCCTTAGCCTGGTTTTACTTAGAGCTTACAACTGCTTGTGGTCCACCTTTGCTCTGCGTTCTTTCTTGAATTGCGAACACACTGCCTCCACTGAGACTTCACCTAAAGAGCGATGATACGTTTTGCCAGTCAAAAGGGACTGGGTGTGCTGTTCACTCAGAGTATACAAGCAGCGTTCAGACCGTCCTTCTTCTCACTTCTTTCCTCAACTGGGAAAACACTGCCAGAAGGGGTTTTAGAATTCAGCGGGATTTTACGTTTTGGAAGCAGAAGTGCATTGCCCGGCACTTAACTCACGGTCTCCTACCTGCCTAGAGAACGCCCTTGTTCGAACACCTTTCCTCCACTGGGGAAACCCTGCCGTTTAGGAGTGTTCATCTTCAGTGCGTTTGTAGGTTTGGGAAGCATCAGGGCCTTCACTTGAATTGAACTCAGAGTGTCCAATACGTTTCTAGTCTGCCCTTGTTCTAAGATCTTTCCTCACCGAGGAACTGGCTGCCACTTATGGGACTTAACCTTAAGAGCGATTATACGCGTTTTGGCAGCAGAAGGGACAGCGTGCACTTACCTTAGAGTATTCAACTTGCCTTCAGTGCGCCCAGGTTCTAACTTCATTCCATAACTGGGAACAAACTGCCATTTGTGAATCTTCACTTGAAGATCGCGTTTAGGTTTGGGAAGCATAAGCGTCGTTGTGTGCCCGAACTCAGAGTATCCAACAAGATTCCTGTCTGCCCTTGTACTAAGTTCTTTGCGGAACTGGGAACACACGGCCGCATAGGCCTGTTCGCCTTAAGAGCGTTTATAACATTTGGAAGCCTAAGGGATTAGAAGTGCACTTAACTCAGAGTACCCAACTGGCTCCTCGTCTGCCCTGGTTCTAAGGTCTTTCCTGAACTGGGAACACACGGCCGCACAGGCCTGTTCGCCTAAAGAACATTTATACGTATTGGAAGCACAATGGACTGGATGTGCACTTAACTCAGAGTATCCAACTGGCTTCTAGTCTACCCTTGTTCTGAGTTCTTTCTTGAACTGGGAACAAACGGCCGTATAGGCCTCTTCGCCTTAAGAGGGTTGACCCATTTTGGAAGTCGAAGGGACTGGACGTGCACTTAACGCAGAGTATTCAACTGGCTTCCAATCTGCCCTTGTTCTAAGCTCTTTCCAGAACCGGGAACACACGACCGCATAGGCCTCTTCACCTTATGAGCATTTATACGTATTGGAAGCCTAAGGGACTGGACGTGCACTTAACTCGGAGTATTCAACTGGCTTCTAGTCTGCCCTTGTTCTACGTTCTTTCCTGAACTGGGAACACACGGCCGCCTAGGCCTGTTCGCCGTAAGAGCATTGATACGTATTGGAAGCGTAAGGGACTGGACGTGCACTAAACTCAGAGTATGCAACTAGTTTCTAGTCTGCCCTTGTTCTCAGTTCTTTCCTGAATTGGGACCACGCGGCAGAATAGGCCTCCTCGCACTAAGAGCCTTTATACATTTTGGGAGCCTACGGCCTTAGCCTGGTTTTACTTAGAGCTTACAACTGCTTGTGGTCCACCTTTGCTCTGCGTTCTTTCTTGAATTGCGAACACACTGCCTCCACTGAGACTTCACCTAAAGAGCGATGATACGTTTTGCCAGTCAAAAGGGACTGGGTGTGCTGTTCACTCAGAGTATACAAGCAGCGTTCAGACCGTCCTTCTTCTCACTTCTTTCCTCAACTGGGAAAACACTGCCAGAATGGGTTTTAGAATTCAGCGGGATTTTACGTTTTGGAAGCAGAAGTGCATTGCCCGGCACTTAACTCACGGTCTCCTACCTGCCTAGAGAACGCCCTTGAGCGAACACCTTTCCTCCACTGGGGAAACCCTGCCGTTTAGGAGTGTTCATCTTCAGTGCGTTTGTAGGTTTGGGAAGCATCAGGGCCTTCACTTGAATTGAACTCAGAGTGTCCAATACGTTTCTAGTCTGCCCTTGTTCTAAGATCTTTCCTCACCTAGGAACTGGCTGCCACTTATGGGACTTAACCTTAAGAGCGATTATACGCGTTTTGGCAGCAGAAGGGACAGCGTGCACTTACCTTAGAGTATTCAACTTGCCTTCAGTGCGCCCAGGTTCTAACTTCATTCCATAACTGGGAACAAACTGCCATTTGTGAATCTTCACTTGAAGATCGCGTTTAGGTTTGGGAAGCATAAGCGTCGTTGTGTGCCCTAACTCAGAGTATCCAACAAGATTCCTGTCTGCCCTTGTACTAAGTTCTTTTCGGAACTGGGAACACACGGCCGCCTAGGCCTGTTCGCCGTAAGAGCATTGATAAGTATTGGAAGCGTAAGGGACTGGACGTGCACTAAACTCAGAGTAGGCAACTTGTTTCTAGTCTGCCCTTGTTCTCAGTTCTTTCCTGAATTGGGACCACGCGGCAGAATAGGCCTCCTCGCACTAAGAGCCTTTATACATTTTGGGAGCCTACGGCCTTAGCCTGGTTTTACTTAGAGCTTACAACTGCTTGTGGTCCACCTTTGCTCTGCGTTCTTTCTTGAATTGCGAACACACTGCCTCCACTGAGACTTCACCTAAAGAGCGATGATACGTTTTGCCAGTCAAAAGGGACTGGGTGTGCTGTTCACTCAGAGTATACAAGCAGCGTTCAGACCGTCCTTCTTCTCACTTCTTTCCTCAACTGGGAAAACACTGCCAGAAGGGGTTTTAGAATTCAGCGGGATTTTACGTTTTGGAAGCAGAAGTGCATTGCCCGGCACTTAACTCACGGTCTCCTACCTGCCTAGAGAACGCCCTTGTTCGAACACCTTTCCTCCACTGGGGAAACCCTGCCGTTTAGGAGTGTTCATCGTCAGTGCGTTTGTAGGTTTGGGAAGCATCAGGGCCTTCACTTGAATTGAACTCAGAGTGTCCAATACGTTTCTAGTCTGCCCTTGTTCTAAGATCTTTCCTCACCGAGGAACTGGCTGCCACTTATGGGACTTAACCTTCAGAGCGATTATACGCGTTTTGGCAGCAGAAGGGACAGCGTGCACTTACCTTAGAGTATTCAACTTGCCTTCAGTGCGCCCAGGTTCTAACTTCATTCCATAACTGGGAACAAACTGCCATTTGTGAATCTTCACTTGAAGATCGCGTTTAGGTTTGGGAAGCATAAGCGTCGTTGTGTGCCCGAACTCAGAGTATCCAACAAGATTCCTGTCTGCCCTTGTACTAAGTTCTTTGCGGAACTGGGAACACACGGCCGCATAGGCCTGTTCGCCTTAAGAGCGTTTATAACATTTGGAAGCCTAAGGGATTAGAAGTGCACTTAACTCAGAGTACCCAACTGGCTCCTCGTCTGCCCTGGTTCTAAGGTCTTTCCTGAACTGGGAACACACGGCCGCACAGGCCTGTTCGCCTAAAGAACATTTATACGTATTGGAAGCACAATGGACTGGATGTGCACTTAACTCAGAGTATCCAACTGGCTTCTAGTCTACCCTTGTTCTAAGTTCTTTCTTGAACTGGGAACAAACGGCCGTATAGGCCTCTTCGCCTTAAGAGGGTTGACCCATTTTGGAAGTCGAAGGGACTGGACGTGCACTTAACGCAGAGTATTCAACTGGCTTCCAGTCTGCCCTTGTTCTAAGCTCTTTCCAGAACCGGGAACACACGACCGCATAGGCCTCTTCACCTTATGAGCATTTATACGTATTGGAAGCCTAAGGGACTGGACGTGCACTTAACTCGGAGTATTCAACTGGCTTCTAGTCTGCCCTTGTTCTAAGTTCTTTCCTGAACTGGGAACACACGGCCGCCTAGGCCTGTTCGCCGTAAGAGCATTGATACGTATTGGAAGCGTAAGGGACTGGACGTGCACTAAACTCAGAGTAGGCAACTAGTTTCTAGTCTGCCCTTGTTCTCAGTTCTTTCCTGAATTGGGACCACGCGGCAGAATAGGCCTCCTCGCACTAAGAGCCTGTATACATTTTGGGAGCCTACGGCCTTAGCCTGGTTTTACTTAGAGCTTACAACTGCTTGTGGTCCACCTTTGCTCTGCGTTCTTTCTTGAATTGCGAACACACTGCCTCCACTGAGACTTCACCTAAAGAGCGATGATACGTTTTGCCAGTCAAAAGGGACTGGGTGTGCTGTTCACTCAGAGTATACAAGCAGCGTTCAGACCGTCCTTCTTCTCACTTCTTTCCTCAACTGGGAAAACACTGCCAGAATGGGTTTTAGAATTCAGCGGGATTTTACGTTTTGGAAGCAGAAGTGCATTGCCCGGCACTTAACTCACGGTCTCCTACCTGCCTAGAGAACGCCCTTGTTCGAACACCTTTCCTCCACTGGGGAAACCCTGCCGTTTAGGAGTGTTCATCGTCAGTGCGTTTGTAGGTTTGGGAAGCATCAGGGCCTTCACTTGAATTGAACTCAGAGTGTCCAATACGTTTCTAGTCTGCCCTTGTTCTAAGATCTTTCCTCACCGAGGAACTGGCTGCCACTTATGGGACTTAACCTTCAGAGCGATTATACGCGTTTTGGCAGCAGAAGGGACAGCGTGCACTTACCTTAGAGTATTCAACTTGCCTTCAGTGCGCCCAGGTTCTAACTTCATTCCATAACTGGGAACAAACTGCCATTTGTGAATCTTCACTTGAAGATCGCGTTTAGGTTTGGGAAGCATAAGCGTCGTTGTGTGCCCGAACTCAGAGTATCCAACAAGATTCCTGTCTGCCCTTGTACTAAGTTCTTTGCGGAACTGGGAACACACGGCCGCATAGGCCTGTTCGCCTTAAGAGCGTTTATAACATTTGGAAGCCTAAGGGATTAGAAGTGCACTTAACTCAGAGTACCCAACTGGCTCCTCGTCTGCCCTGGTTCTAAGGTCTTTCCTGAACTGGGAACACACGGCCGCACAGGCCTGTTCGCCTAAAGAACATTTATACGTATTGGAAGCACAATGGACTGGATGTGCACTTAACTCAGAGTATCCAACTGGCTTCTAGTCTACCCTTGTTCTAAGTTCTTTCTTGAACTGGGAACAAACGGCCGTATAGGCCTCTTCGCCTTAAGAGGGTTGACCCATTTTGGAAGTCGAAGGGACTGGACGTGCACTTAACGCAGAGTATTCAACTGGCTTCCAGTCTGCCCTTGTTCTAAGCTCTTTCCAGAACCGGGAACACACGACCGCATAGGCCTCTTCACCTTATGAGCATTTATACGTATTGGAAGCCTAAGGGACTGGACGTGCACTTAACTCGGAGTATTCAACTGGCTTCTAGTCTGCCCTTGTTCTAAGTTCTTTCCTGAACTGGGAACACACGGCCGCCTAGGCCTGTTCGCCGTAAGAGCATTGATACGTATTGGAAGCGTAAGGGACTGGACGTGCACTAAACTCAGAGTAGGCAACTAGTTTCTAGTCTGCCCTTGTTCTCAGTTCTTTCCTGAATTGGGACCACGCGGCAGAATAGGCCTCCTCGCACTAAGAGCCTGTATACATTTTGGGAGCCTACGGCCTTAGCCTGGTTTTACTTAGAGCTTACAACTGCTTGTGGTCCACCTTTGCTCTGCGTTCTTTCTTGAATTGCGAACACACTGCCTCCACTGAGACTTCACCTAAAGAGCGATGATACGTTTTGCCAGTCAAAAGGGACTGGGTGTGCTGTTCACTCAGAGTATACAAGCAGCGTTCAGACCGTCCTTCTTCTCACTTCTTTCCTCAACTGGGAAAACACTGCCAGAATGGGTTTTAGAATTCAGCGGGATTTTACGTTTTGGAAGCAGAAGTGCATTGCCCGGCACTTAACTCACGGTCTCCTACCTGCCTAGAGAACGCCCTTGTTCGAACACCTTTCCTCCACTGGGGAAACCCTGCCGTTTAGGAGTGTTCATCGTCAGTGCGTTTGTAGGTTTGGGAAGCATCAGGGCCTTCACTTGAATTGAACTCAGAGTGTCCAATACGTTTCTAGTCTGCCCTTGTTCTAAGATCTTTCCTCACCGAGGAACTGGCTGCCACTTATGGGACTTAACCTTCAGAGCGATTATACGCGTTTTGGCAGCAGAAGGGACAGCGTGCACTTACCTTAGAGTATTCAACTTGCCTTCAGTGCGCCCAGGTTCTAACTTCATTCCATAACTGGGAACAAACTGCCATTTGTGAATCTTCACTTGAAGATCGCGTTTAGGTTTGGGAAGCATAAGCGTCGTTGTGTGCCCGAACTCAGAGTATCCAACAAGATTCCTGTCTGCCCTTGTACTAAGTTCTTTGCGGAACTGGGAACACACGGCCGCATAGGCCTGTTCGCCTTAAGAGCGTTTATAACATTTGGAAGCCTAAGGGATTAGAAGTGCACTTAACTCAGAGTACCCAACTGGCTCCTCGTCTGCCCTGGTTCTAAGGTCTTTCCTGAACTGGGAACACACGGCCGCACAGGCCTGTTCGCCTAAAGAACATTTATACGTATTGGAAGCACAATGGACTGGATGTGCACTTAACTCAGAGTATCCAACTGGCTTCTAGTCTACCCTTGTTCTAAGTTCTTTCTTGAACTGGGAACAAACGGCCGTATAGGCCTCTTCGCCTTAAGAGGCTTGACCCATTTTGGAAGTCGAAGGGACTGGACGTGCACTTAACGCAGAGTATTCAACTGGCTTCCAGTCTGCCCTTGTTCTAAGCTCTTTCCAGAACCGGGAACACACGACCGCATAGGCCTCTTCACCTTATGAGCATTTATACGTATTGGAAGCCTAAGGGACTGGACGTGCACTTAACTCGGAGTATTCAACTGGCTTCTAGTCTGCCCTTGTTCTAAGTTCTTTCCTGAACTGGGAACACACGGCCGCCTAGGCCTGTTCGCCGTAAGAGCATTGATACGTATTGGAAGCGTAAGGGACTGGACGTGCACTAAACTCAGAGTAGGCAACTAGTTTCTAGTCTGCCCTTGTTCTCAGTTCTTTCCTGAATTGGGACCACGCGGCAGAATAGGCCTCCTCGCACTAAGAGCCTGTATACATTTTGGGAGCCTACGGCCTTAGCCTGGTTTTACTTAGAGCTTACAACTGCTTGTGGTCCACCTTTGCTCTGCGTTCTTTCTTGAATTGCGAACACACTGCCTCCACTGAGACTTCACCTAAAGAGCGATGATACGTTTTGCCAGTCAAAAGGGACTGGGTGTGCTGTTCACTCAGAGTATACAAGCAGCGTTCAGACCGTCCTTCTTCTCACTTCTTTCCTCAACTGGGAAAACACTGCCAGAATGGGTTTTAGAATTCAGCGGGATTTTACGTTTTGGAAGCAGAAGTGCATTGCCCGGCACTTAACTCACGGTCTCCTACCTGCCTAGAGAACGCCCTTGTTCGAACACCTTTCCTCCACTGGGGAAACCCTGCCGTTTAGGAGTGTTCATCGTCAGTGCGTTTGTAGGTTTGGGAAGCATCAGGGCCTTCACTTGAATTGAACTCAGAGTGTCCAATACGTTTCTAGTCTGCCCTTGTTCTAAGATCTTTCCTCACCGAGGAACTGGCTGCCACTTATGGGACTTAACCTTCAGAGCGATTATACGCGTTTTGGCAGCAGAAGGGACAGCGTGCACTTACCTTAGAGTATTCAACTTGCCTTCAGTGCGCCCAGGTTCTAACTTCATTCCATAAGTGGGAACAAACTGCCATTTGTGAATCTTCACTTGAAGATCGCGTTTAGGTTTGGGAAGCATAAGCGTCGTTGTGTGCCCGAACTCAGAGTATCCAACAAGATTCCTGTCTGCCCTTGTACTAAGTTCTTTGCGGAACTGGGAACACACGGCCGCATAGGCCTGTTCGCCTTAAGAGCGTTTATAACATTTGGAAGCCTAAGGGATTAGAAGTGCACTTAACTCAGAGTACCCAACTGGCTCCTCGTCTGCCCTGGTTCTAAGGTCTTTCCTGAACTGGGAACACACGGCCGCACAGGCCTGTTCGCCTAAAGAACATTTATACGTATTGGAAGCACAATGGACTGGATGTGCACTTAACTCAGAGTATCCAACTGGCTTCTAGTCTACCCTTGTTCTAAGTTCTTTCTTGAACTGGGAACAAACGGCCGTATAGGCCTCTTCGCCTTAAGAGGCTTGACCCATTTTGGAAGTCGAAGGGACTGGACGTGCACTTAACGCAGAGTATTCAACTGGCTTCCAGTCTGCCCTTGTTCTAAGCTCTTTCCAGAACCGGGAACACACGACCGCATAGGCCTCTTCACCTTATGAGCATTTATACGTATTGGAAGCCTAAGGGACTGGACGTGCACTTAACTCGGAGTATTCAACTGGCTTCTAGTCTGCCCTTGTTCTAAGTTCTTTCCTGAACTGGGAACACACGGCCGCCTAGGCCTGTTCGCCGTAAGAGCATTGATACGTATTGGAAGCGTAAGGGACTGGACGTGCACTAAACTCAGAGTAGGCAACTAGTTTCTAGTCTGCCCTTGTTCTCAGTTCTTTCCTGAATTGGGACCACGCGGCAGAATAGGCCTCCTCGCACTAAGAGCCTGTATACATTTTGGGAGCCTACGGCCTTAGCCTGGTTTTACTTAGAGCTTACAACTGCTTGTGGTCCACCTTTGCTCTGCGTTCTTTCTTGAATTGCGAACACACTGCCTCCACTGAGACTTCACCTAAAGAGCGATGATACGTTTTGCCAGTCAAAAGGGACTGGGTGTGCTGTTCACTCAGAGTATACAAGCAGCGTTCAGACCGTCCTTCTTCTCACTTCTTTCCTCAACTGGGAAAACACTGCCAGAATGGGTTTTAGAATTCAGCGGGATTTTACGTTTTGGAAGCAGAAGTGCATTGCCCGGCACTTAACTCACGGTCTCCTACCTGCCTAGAGAACGCCCTTGTTCGAACACCTTTCCTCCACTGGGGAAACCCTGCCGTTTAGGAGTGTTCATCGTCAGTGCGTTTGTAGGTTTGGGAAGCATCAGGGCCTTCACTTGAATTGAACTCAGAGTGTCCAATACGTTTCTAGTCTGCCCTTGTTCTAAGATCTTTCCTCACCGAGGAACTGGCTGCCACTTATGGGACTTAACCTTCAGAGCGATTATACGCGTTTTGGCAGCAGAAGGGACAGCGTGCACTTACCTTAGAGTATTCAACTTGCCTTCAGTGCGCCCAGGTTCTAACTTCATTCCATAACTGGGAACAAACTGCCATTTGTGAATCTTCACTTGAAGATCGCGTTTAGGTTTGGGAAGCATAAGCGTCGTTGTGTGCCCGAACTCAGAGTATCCAACAAGATTCCTGTCTGCCCTTGTACTAAGTTCTTTGCGGAACTGGGAACACACGGCCGCATAGGCCTGTTCGCCTTAAGAGCGTTTATAACATTTGGAAGCCTAAGGGATTAGAAGTGCACTTAACTCAGAGTACCCAACTGGCTCCTCGTCTGCCCTGGTTCTAAGGTCTTTCCTGAACTGGGAACACACGGCCGCACAGGCCTGTTCGCCTAAAGAACATTTATACGTATTGGAAGCACAATGGACTGGATGTGCACTTAACTCAGAGTATCCAACTGGCTTCTAGTCTACCCTTGTTCTAAGTTCTTTCTTGAACTGGGAACAAACGGCCGTATAGGCCTCTTCGCCTTAAGAGGCTTGACCCATTTTGGAAGTCGAAGGGACTGGACGTGCACTTAACGCAGAGTATTCAACTGGCTTCCAGTCTGCCCTTGTTCTAAGCTCTTTCCAGAACCGGGAACACACGACCGCATAGGCCTCTTCACCTTATGAGCATTTATACGTATTGGAAGCCTAAGGGACTGGACGTGCACTTAACTCGGAGTATTCAACTGGCTTCTAGTCTGCCCTTGTTCTAAGTTCTTTCCTGAACTGGGAACACACGGCCGCCTAGGCCTGTTCGCCGTAAGAGCATTGATACGTATTGGAAGCGTAAGGGACTGGACGTGCACTAAACTCAGAGTAGGCAACTAGTTTCTAGTCTGCCCTTGTTCTCAGTTCTTTCCTGAATTGGGACCACGCGGCAGAATAGGCCTCCTCGCACTAAGAGCCTGTATACATTTTGGGAGCCTACGGCCTTAGCCTGGTTTTACTTAGAGCTTACAACTGCTTGTGGTCCACCTTTGCTCTGCGTTCTTTCTTGAATTGCGAACACACTGCCTCCACTGAGACTTCACCTAAAGAGCGATGATACGTTTTGCCAGTCAAAAGGGACTGGGTGTGCTGTTCACTCAGAGTATACAAGCAGCGTTCAGACCGTCCTTCTTCTCACTTCTTTCCTCAACTGGGAAAACACTGCCAGAAGGGGTTTTAGAATTCAGCGGGATTTTACGTTTTGGAAGCAGAAGTGCATTGCCCGGCACTTAACTCACGGTCTCCTACCTGCCTAGAGAACGCCCTTGTTCGAACACCTTTCCTCCACTGGGGAAACCCTGCCGTTTAGGAGTGTTCATCGTCAGTGCGTTTGTAGGTTTGGGAAGCATCAGGGCCTTCACTTGAATTGAACTCAGAGTGTCCAATACGTTTCTAGTCTGCCCTTGTTCTAAGATCTTTCCTCACCGAGGAACTGGCTGCCACTTATGGGACTTAACCTTCAGAGCGATTATACGCGTTTTGGCAGCAGAAGGGACAGCGTGCACTTACCTTAGAGTATTCAACTTGCCTTCAGTGCGCCCAGGTTCTAACTTCATTCCATAAGTGGGAACAAACTGCCATTTGTGAATCTTCACTTGAAGATCGCGTTTAGGTTTGGGAAGCATAAGCGTCGTTGTGTGCCCGAACTCAGAGTATCCAACAAGATTCCTGTCTGCCCTTGTACTAAGTTCTTTGCGGAACTGGGAACACACGGCCGCATAGGCCTGTTCGCCTTAAGAGCGTTTATAACATTTGGAAGCCTAAGGGATTAGAAGTGCACTTAACTCAGAGTACCCAACTGGCTCCTCGTCTGCCCTGGTTCTAAGGTCTTTCCTGAACTGGGAACACACGGCCGCACAGGCCTGTTCGCCTAAAGAACATTTATACGTATTGGAAGCACAATGGACTGGATGTGCACTTAACTCAGAGTATCCAACTGGCTTCTAGTCTACCCTTGTTCTAAGTTCTTTCTTGAACTGGGAACAAACGGCCATATAGGCCTCTTCGCCTTAAGAGGCTTGACCCATTTTGGAAGTCGAAGGGACTGGACGTGCACTTAACGCAGAGTATTCAACTGGCTTCCAGTCTGCCCTTGTTCTAAGCTCTTTCCAGAACCGGGAACACACGACCGCATAGGCCTCTTCACCTTATGAGCATTTATACGTATTGGAAGCCTAAGGGACTGGACGTGCACTTAACTCGGAGTATTCAACTGGCTTCTAGTCTGCCCTTGTTCTAAGTTCTTTCCTGAACTGGGAACACACGGCCGCCTAGGCCTGTTCGCCGTAAGAGCATTGATACGTATTGGAAGCGTAAGGGACTGGACGTGCACTAAACTCAGAGTAGGCAACTAGTTTCTAGTCTGCCCTTGTTCTCAGTTCTTTCCTGAATTGGGACCACGCGGCAGAATAGGCCTCCTCGCACTAAGAGCCTTTATACATTTTGGGAGCCTACGGCCTTAGCCTGGTTTTACTTAGAGCTTACAACTGCTTGTGGTCCACCTTTGCTCTGCGTTCTTTCTTGAATTGCGAACACACTGCCTCCACTGAGACTTCACCTAAAGAGCGATGATACGTTTTGCCAGTCAAAAGGGACTGGGTGTGCTGTTCACTCAGAGTATACAAGCAGCGTTCAGACCGTCCTTCTTCTCACTTCTTTCCTCAACTGGGAAAACACTGCCAGAAGGGGTTTTAGAATTCAGCGGGATTTTACGTTTTGGAAGCAGAAGTGCATTGCCCGGCACTTAACTCACGGTCTCCTACCTGCCTAGAGAACGCCCTTGTTCGAACACCTTTCCTCCACTGGGGAAACCCTGCCGTTTAGGAGTGTTCATCGTCAGTGCGTTTGTAGGTTTGGGAAGCATCAGGGCCTTCACTTGAATTGAACTCAGAGTGTCCAATACGTTTCTAGTCTGCCCTTGTTCTAAGATCTTTCCTCACCGAGGAACTGGCTGCCACTTATGGGACTTAACCTTCAGAGCGATTATACGCGTTTTGGCAGCAGAAGGGACAGCGTGCACTTACCTTAGAGTATTCAACTTGCCTTCAGTGCGCCCAGGTTCTAACTTCATTCCATAACTGGGAACAAACTGCCATTTGTGAATCTTCACTTGAAGATCGCGTTTAGGTTTGGGAAGCATAAGCGTCGTTGTGTGCCCGAACTCAGAGTATCCAACAAGATTCCTGTCTGCCCTTGTACTAAGTTCTTTGCGGAACTGGGAACACACGGCCGCATAGGCCTGTTCGCCTTAAGAGCGTTTATAACATTTGGAAGCCTAAGGGATTAGAAGTGCACTTAACTCAGAGTACCCAACTGGCTCCTCGTCTGCCCTGGTTCTAAGGTCTTTCCTGAACTGGGAACACACGGCCGCACAGGCCTGTTCGCCTAAAGAACATTTATACGTATTGGAAGCACAATGGACTGGATGTGCACTTAACTCAGAGTATCCAACTGGCTTCTAGTCTACCCTTGTTCTAAGTTCTTTCTTGAACTGGGAACAAACGGCCGTATAGGCCTCTTCGCCTTAAGAGGCTTGACCCATTTTGGAAGTCGAAGGGACTGGACGTGCACTTAACGCAGAGTATTCAACTGGCTTCCAGTCTGCCCTTGTTCTAAGCTCTTTCCAGAACCGGGAACACACGACCGCATAGGCCTCTTCACCTTATGAGCATTTATACGTATTGGAAGCCTAAGGGACTGGACGTGCACTTAACTCGGAGTATTCAACTGGCTTCTAGTCTGCCCTTGTTCTAAGTTCTTTCCTGAACTGGGAACACACGGCCGCCTAGGCCTGTTCGCCGTAAGAGCATTGATACGTATTGGAAGCGTAAGGGACTGGACGTGCACTAAACTCAGAGTAGGCAACTAGTTTCTAGTCTGCCCTTGTTCTCAGTTCTTTCCTGAATTGGGACCACGCGGCAGAATAGGCCTCCTCGCACTAAGAGCCTTTATACATTTTGGGAGCCTACGGCCTTAGCCTGGTTTTACTTAGAGCTTACAACTGCTTGTGGTCCACCTTTGCTCTGCGTTCTTTCTTGAATTGCGAACACACTGCCTCCACTGAGACTTCACCTAAAGAGCGATGATACGTTTTGCCAGTCAAAAGGGACTGGGTGTGCTGTTCACTCAGAGTATACAAGCAGCGTTCAGACCGTCCTTCTTCTCACTTCTTTCCTCAACTGGGAAAACACTGCCAGAAGGGGTTTTAGAATTCAGCGGGATTTTACGTTTTGGAAGCAGAAGTGCATTGCCCGGCACTTAACTCACGGTCTCCTACCTGCCTAGAGAACGCCCTTGTTCGAACACCTTTCCTCCACTGGGGAAACCCTGCCGTTTAGGAGTGTTCATCGTCAGTGCGTTTGTAGGTTTGGGAAGCATCAGGGCCTTCACTTGAATTGAACTCAGAGTGTCCAATACGTTTCTAGTCTGCCCTTGTTCTAAGATCTTTCCTCACCGAGGAACTGGCTGCCACTTATGGGACTTAACCTTCAGAGCGATTATACGCGTTTTGGCAGCAGAAGGGACAGCGTGCACTTACCTTAGAGTATTCAACTTGCCTTCAGTGCGCCCAGGTTCTAACTTCATTCCATAAGTGGGAACAAACTGCCATTTGTGAATCTTCACTTGAAGATCGCGTTTAGGTTTGGGAAGCATAAGCGTCGTTGTGTGCCCGAACTCAGAGTATCCAACAAGATTCCTGTCTGCCCTTGTACTAAGTTCTTTGCGGAACTGGGAACACACGGCCGCATAGGCCTGTTCGCCTTAAGAGCGTTTATAACATTTGGAAGCCTAAGGGATTAGAAGTGCACTTAACTCAGAGTACCCAACTGGCTCCTCGTCTGCCCTGGTTCTAAGGTCTTTCCTGAACTGGGAACACACGGCCGCACAGGCCTGTTCGCCTAAAGAACATTTATACGTATTGGAAGCACAATGGACTGGATGTGCACTTAACTCAGAGTATCCAACTGGCTTCTAGTCTACCCTTGTTCTAAGTTCTTTCTTGAACTGGGAACAAACGGCCGTATAGGCCTCTTCGCCTTAAGAGGCTTGACCCATTTTGGAAGTCGAAGGGACTGGACGTGCACTTAACGCAGAGTATTCAACTGGCTTCCAGTCTGCCCTTGTTCTAAGCTCTTTCCAGAACCGGGAACACACGACCGCATAGGCCTCTTCACCTTATGAGCATTTATACGTATTGGAAGCCTAAGGGACTGGACGTGCACTTAACTCGGAGTATTCAACTGGCTTCTAGTCTGCCCTTGTTCTAAGTTCTTTCCTGAACTGGGAACACACGGCCGCCTAGGCCTGTTCGCCGTAAGAGCATTGATACGTATTGGAAGCGTAAGGGACTGGACGTGCACTAAACTCAGAGTAGGCAACTAGTTTCTAGTCTGCCCTTGTTCTCAGTTCTTTCCTGAATTGGGACCACGCGGCAGAATAGGCCTCCTCGCACTAAGAGCCTTTATACATTTTGGGAGCCTACGGCCTTAGCCTGGTTTTACTTAGAGCTTACAACTGCTTGTGGTCCACCTTTGCTCTGCGTTCTTTCTTGAATTGCGAACACACTGCCTCCACTGAGACTTCACCTAAAGAGCGATGATACGTTTTGCCAGTCAAAAGGGACTGGGTGTGCTGTTCACTCAGAGTATACAAGCAGCGTTCAGACCGTCCTTCTTCTCACTTCTTTCCTCAACTGGGAAAACACTGCCAGAAGGGGTTTTAGAATTCAGCGGGATTTTACGTTTTGGAAGCAGAAGTGCATTGCCCGGCACTTAACTCACGGTCTCCTACCTGCCTAGAGAACGCCCTTGTTCGAACACCTTTCCTCCACTGGGGAAACCCTGCCGTTTAGGAGTGTTCATCGTCAGTGCGTTTGTAGGTTTGGGAAGCATCAGGGCCTTCACTTGAATTGAACTCAGAGTGTCCAATACGTTTCTAGTCTGCCCTTGTTCTAAGATCTTTCCTCACCGAGGAACTGGCTGCCACTTATGGGACTTAACCTTCAGAGCGATTATACGCGTTTTGGCAGCAGAAGGGACAGCGTGCACTTACCTTAGAGTATTCAACTTGCCTTCAGTGCGCCCAGGTTCTAACTTCATTCCATAAGTGGGAACAAACTGCCATTTGTGAATCTTCACTTGAAGATCGCGTTTAGGTTTGGGAAGCATAAGCGTCGTTGTGTGCCCGAACTCAGAGTATCCAACAAGATTCCTGTCTGCCCTTGTACTAAGTTCTTTGCGGAACTGGGAACACACGGCCGCATAGGCCTGTTCGCCTTAAGAGCGTTTATAACATTTGGAAGCCTAAGGGATTAGAAGTGCACTTAACTCAGAGTACCCAACTGGCTCCTCGTCTGCCCTGGTTCTAAGGTCTTTCCTGAACTGGGAACACACGGCCGCACAGGCCTGTTCGCCTAAAGAACATTTATACGTATTGGAAGCACAATGGACTGGATGTGCACTTAACTCAGAGTATCCAACTGGCTTCTAGTCTACCCTTGTTCTAAGTTCTTTCTTGAACTGGGAACAAACGGCCGTATAGGCCTCTTCGCCTTAAGAGGCTTGACCCATTTTGGAAGTCGAAGGGACTGGACGTGCACTTAACGCAGAGTATTCAACTGGCTTCCAGTCTGCCCTTGTTCTAAGCTCTTTCCAGAACCGGGAACACACGACCGCATAGGCCTCTTCACCTTATGAGCATTTATACGTATTGGAAGCCTAAGGGACTGGACGTGCACTTAACTCGGAGTATTCAACTGGCTTCTAGTCTGCCCTTGTTCTAAGTTCTTTCCTGAACTGGGAACACACGGCCGCCTCGGCCTGTTCGCCGTAAGAGCATTGATACGTATTGGAAGCGTAAGGGACTGGACGTGCACTAAACTCAGAGTAGGCAACTAGTTTCTAGTCTGCCCTTGTTCTCAGTTCTTTCCTGAATTGGGACCACGCGGCAGAATAGGCCTCCTCGCACTAAGAGCCTTTATACATTTTGGGAGCCTACGGCCTTAGCCTGGTTTTACTTAGAGCTTACAACTGCTTGTGGTCCACCTTTGCTCTGCGTTCTTTCTTGAATTGCGAACACACTGCCTCCACTGAGACTTCACCTAAAGAGCGATGATACGTTTTGCCAGTCAAAAGGGACTGGGTGTGCTGTTCACTCAGAGTATACAAGCAGCGTTCAGACCGTCCTTCTTCTCACTTCTTTCCTCAACTGGGAAAACACTGCCAGAAGGGGTTTTAGAATTCAGCGGGATTTTACGTTTTGGAAGCAGAAGTGCATTGCCCGGCACTTAACTCACGGTCTCCTACCTGCCTAGAGAACGCCCTTGTTCGAACACCTTTCCTCCACTGGGGAAACCCTGCCGTTTAGGAGTGTTCATCGTCAGTGCGTTTGTAGGTTTGGGAAGCATCAGGGCCTTCACTTGAATTGAACTCAGAGTGTCCAATACGTTTCTAGTCTGCCCTTGTTCTAAGATCTTTCCTCACCGAGGAACTGGCTGCCACTTATGGGACTTAACCTTCAGAGCGATTATACGCGTTTTGGCAGCAGAAGGGACAGCGTGCACTTACCTTAGAGTATTCAACTTGCCTTCAGTGCGCCCAGGTTCTAACTTCATTCCATAACTGGGAACAAACTGCCATTTGTGAATCTTCACTTGAAGATCGCGTTTAGGTTTGGGAAGCATAAGCGTCGTTGTGTGCCCGAACTCAGAGTATCCAACAAGATTCCTGTCTGCCCTTGTACTAAGTTCTTTGCGGAACTGGGAACACACGGCCGCATAGGCCTGTTCGCCTTAAGAGCGTTTATAACATTTGGAAGCCTAAGGGATTAGAAGTGCACTTAACTCAGAGTACCCAACTGGCTCCTCGTCTGCCCTGGTTCTAAGGTCTTTCCTGAACTGGGAACACACGGCCGCACAGGCCTGTTCGCCTAAAGAACATTTATACGTATTGGAAGCACAATGGACTGGATGTGCACTTAACTCAGAGTATCCAACTGGCTTCTAGTCTACCCTTGTTCTAAGTTCTTTCTTGAACTGGGAACAAACGGCCGTATAGGCCTCTTCGCCTTAAGAGGCTTGACCCATTTTGGAAGTCGAAGGGACTGGACGTGCACTTAACGCAGAGTATTCAACTGGCTTCCAGTCTGCCCTTGTTCTAAGCTCTTTCCAGAACCGGGAACACACGACCGCATAGGCCTCTTCACCTTATGAGCATTTATACGTATTGGAAGCCTAAGGGACTGGACGTGCACTTAACTCGGAGTATTCAACTGGCTTCTAGTCTGCCCTTGTTCTAAGTTCTTTCCTGAACTGGGAACACACGGCCGCCTCGGCCTGTTCGCCGTAAGAGCATTGATACGTATTGGAAGCGTAAGGGACTGGACGTGCACTAAACTCAGAGTAGGCAACTAGTTTCTAGTCTGCCCTTGTTCTCAGTTCTTTCCTGAATTGGGACCACGCGGCAGAATAGGCCTCCTCGCACTAAGAGCCTTTATACATTTTGGGAGCCTACGGCCTTAGCCTGGTTTTACTTAGAGCTTACAACTGCTTGTGGTCCACCTTTGCTCTGCGTTCTTTCTTGAATTGCGAACACACTGCCTCCACTGAGACTTCACCTAAAGAGCGATGATACGTTTTGCCAGTCAAAAGGGACTGGGTGTGCTGTTCACTCAGAGTATACAAGCAGCGTTCAGACCGTCCTTCTTCTCACTTCTTTCCTCAACTGGGAAAACACTGCCAGAAGGGGTTTTAGAATTCAGCGGGATTTTACGTTTTGGAAGCAGAAGTGCATTGCCCGGCACTTAACTCACGGTCTCCTACCTGCCTAGAGAACGCCCTTGTTCGAACACCTTTCCTCCACTGGGGAAACCCTGCCGTTTAGGAGTGTTCATCGTCAGTGCGTTTGTAGGTTTGGGAAGCATCAGGGCCTTCACTTGAATTGAACTCAGAGTGTCCAATACGTTTCTAGTCTGCCCTTGTTCTAAGATCTTTCCTCACCGAGGAACTGGCTGCCACTTATGGGACTTAACCTTCAGAGCGATTATACGCGTTTTGGCAGCAGAAGGGACAGCGTGCACTTACCTTAGAGTATTCAACTTGCCTTCAGTGCGCCCAGGTTCTAACTTCATTCCATAAGTGGGAACAAACTGCCATTTGTGAATCTTCACTTGAAGATCGCGTTTAGGTTTGGGAAGCATAAGCGTCGTTGTGTGCCCGAACTCAGAGTATCCAACAAGATTCCTGTCTGCCCTTGTACTAAGTTCTTTGCGGAACTGGGAACACACGGCCGCATAGGCCTGTTCGCCTTAAGAGCGTTTATAACATTTGGAAGCCTAAGGGATTAGAAGTGCACTTAACTCAGAGTACCCAACTGGCTCCTCGTCTGCCCTGGTTCTAAGGTCTTTCCTGAACTGGGAACACACGGCCGCACAGGCCTGTTCGCCTAAAGAACATTTATACGTATTGGAAGCACAATGGACTGGATGTGCACTTAACTCAGAGTATCCAACTGGCTTCTAGTCTACCCTTGTTCTAAGTTCTTTCTTGAACTGGGAACAAACGGCCGTATAGGCCTCTTCGCCTTAAGAGGCTTGACCCATTTTGGAAGTCGAAGGGACTGGACGTGCACTTAACGCAGAGTATTCAACTGGCTTCCAGTCTGCCCTTGTTCTAAGCTCTTTCCAGAACCGGGAACACACGACCGCATAGGCCTCTTCACCTTATGAGCATTTATACGTATTGGAAGCCTAAGGGACTGGACGTGCACTTAACTCGGAGTATTCAACTGGCTTCTAGTCTGCCCTTGTTCTAAGTTCTTTCCTGAACTGGGAACACACGGCCGCCTCGGCCTGTTCGCCGTAAGAGCATTGATACGTATTGGAAGCGTAAGGGACTGGACGTGCACTAAACTCAGAGTAGGCAACTAGTTTCTAGTCTGCCCTTGTTCTCAGTTCTTTCCTGAATTGGGACCACGCGGCAGAATAGGCCTCCTCGCACTAAGAGCCTTTATACATTTTGGGAGCCTACGGCCTTAGCCTGGTTTTACTTAGAGCTTACAACTGCTTGTGGTCCACCTTTGCTCTGCGTTCTTTCTTGAATTGCGAACACACTGCCTCCACTGAGACTTCACCTAAAGAGCGATGATACGTTTTGCCAGTCAAAAGGGACTGGGTGTGCTGTTCACTCAGAGTATACAAGCAGCGTTCAGACCGTCCTTCTTCTCACTTCTTTCCTCAACTGGGAAAACACTGCCAGAAGGGGTTTTAGAATTCAGCGGGATTTTACGTTTTGGAAGCAGAAGTGCATTGCCCGGCACTTAACTCACGGTCTCCTACCTGCCTAGAGAACGCCCTTGTTCGAACACCTTTCCTCCACTGGGGAAACCCTGCCGTTTAGGAGTGTTCATCGTCAGTGCGTTTGTAGGTTTGGGAAGCATCAGGGCCTTCACTTGAATTGAACTCAGAGTGTCCAATACGTTTCTAGTCTGCCCTTGTTCTAAGATCTTTCCTCACCGAGGAACTGGCTGCCACTTATGGGACTTAACCTTCAGAGCGATTATACGCGTTTTGGCAGCAGAAGGGACAGCGTGCACTTACCTTAGAGTATTCAACTTGCCTTCAGTGCGCCCAGGTTCTAACTTCATTCCATAACTGGGAACAAACTGCCATTTGTGAATCTTCACTTGAAGATCGCGTTTAGGTTTGGGAAGCATAAGCGTCGTTGTGTGCCCGAACTCAGAGTATCCAACAAGATTCCTGTCTGCCCTTGTACTAAGTTCTTTGCGGAACTGGGAACACACGGCCGCATAGGCCTGTTCGCCTTAAGAGCGTTTATAACATTTGGAAGCCTAAGGGATTAGAAGTGCACTTAACTCAGAGTACCCAACTGGCTCCTCGTCTGCCCTGGTTCTAAGGTCTTTCCTGAACTGGGAACACACGGCCGCACAGGCCTGTTCGCCTAAAGAACATTTATACGTATTGGAAGCACAATGGACTGGATGTGCACTTAACTCAGAGTATCCAACTGGCTTCTAGTCTACCCTTGTTCTAAGTTCTTTCTTGAACTGGGAACAAACGGCCGTATAGGCCTCTTCGCCTTAAGAGGCTTGACCCATTTTGGAAGTCGAAGGGACTGGACGTGCACTTAACGCAGAGTATTCAACTGGCTTCCAGTCTGCCCTTGTTCTAAGCTCTTTCCAGAACCGGGAACACACGACCGCATAGGCCTCTTCACCTTATGAGCATTTATACGTATTGGAAGCCTAAGGGACTGGACGTGCACTTAACTCGGAGTATTCAACTGGCTTCTAGTCTGCCCTTGTTCTAAGTTCTTTCCTGAACTGGGAACACACGGCCGCCTAGGCCTGTTCGCCGTAAGAGCATTGATACGTATTGGAAGCGTAAGGGACTGGACGTGCACTAAACTCAGAGTAGGCAACTAGTTTCTAGTCTGCCCTTGTTCTCAGTTCTTTCCTGAATTGGGACCACGCGGCAGAATAGGCCTCCTCGCACTAAGAGCCTTTATACATTTTGGGAGCCTACGGCCTTAGCCTGGTTTTACTTAGAGCTTACAACTGCTTGTGGTCCACCTTTGCTCTGCGTTCTTTCTTGAATTGCGAACACACTGCCTCCACTGAGACTTCACCTAAAGAGCGATGATACGTTTTGCCAGTCAAAAGGGACTGGGTGTGCTGTTCACTCAGAGTATACAAGCAGCGTTCAGACCGTCCTTCTTCTCACTTCTTTCCTCAACTGGGAAAACACTGCCAGAAGGGGTTTTAGAATTCAGCGGGATTTTACGTTTTGGAAGCAGAAGTGCATTGCCCGGCACTTAACTCACGGTCTCCTACCTGCCTAGAGAACGCCCTTGTTCGAACACCTTTCCTCCACTGGGGAAACCCTGCCGTTTAGGAGTGTTCATCGTCAGTGCGTTTGTAGGTTTGGGAAGCATCAGGGCCTTCACTTGAATTGAACTCAGAGTGTCCAATACGTTTCTAGTCTGCCCTTGTTCTAAGATCTTTCCTCACCGAGGAACTGGCTGCCACTTATGGGACTTAACCTTCAGAGCGATTATACGCGTTTTGGCAGCAGAAGGGACAGCGTGCACTTACCTTAGAGTATTCAACTTGCCTTCAGTGCGCCCAGGTTCTAACTTCATTCCATAACTGGGAACAAACTGCCATTTGTGAATCTTCACTTGAAGATCGCGTTTAGGTTTGGGAAGCATAAGCGTCGTTGTGTGCCCGAACTCAGAGTATCCAACAAGATTCCTGTCTGCCCTTGTACTAAGTTCTTTGCGGAACTGGGAACACACGGCCGCATAGGCCTGTTCGCCTTAAGAGCGTTTATAACATTTGGAAGCCTAAGGGATTAGAAGTGCACTTAACTCAGAGTACCCAACTGGCTCCTCGTCTGCCCTGGTTCTAAGGTCTTTCCTGAACTGGGAACACACGGCCGCACAGGCCTGTTCGCCTAAAGAACATTTATACGTATTGGAAGCACAATGGACTGGATGTGCACTTAACTCAGAGTATCCAACTGGCTTCTAGTCTACCCTTGTTCTAAGTTCTTTCTTGAACTGGGAACAAACGGCCGTATAGGCCTCTTCGCCTTAAGAGGCTTGACCCATTTTGGAAGTCGAAGGGACTGGACGTGCACTTAACGCAGAGTATTCAACTGGCTTCCAGTCTGCCCTTGTTCTAAGCTCTTTCCAGAACCGGGAACACACGACCGCATAGGCCTCTTCACCTTATGAGCATTTATACGTATTGGAAGCCTAAGGGACTGGACGTGCACTTAACTCGGAGTATTCAACTGGCTTCTAGTCTGCCCTTGTTCTAAGTTCTTTCCTGAACTGGGAACACACGGCCGCCTAGGCCTGTTCGCCGTAAGAGCATTGATACGTATTGGAAGCGTAAGGGACTGGACGTGCACTAAACTCAGAGTAGGCAACTAGTTTCTAGTCTGCCCTTGTTCTCAGTTCTTTCCTGAATTGGGACCACGCGGCAGAATAGGCCTCCTCGCACTAAGAGCCTTTATACATTTTGGGAGCCTACGGCCTTAGCCTGGTTTTACTTAGAGCTTACAACTGCTTGTGGTCCACCTTTGCTCTGCGTTCTTTCTTGAATTGCGAACACACTGCCTCCACTGAGACTTCACCTAAAGAGCGATGATACGTTTTGCCAGTCAAAAGGGACTGGGTGTGCTGTTCACTCAGAGTATACAAGCAGCGTTCAGACCGTCCTTCTTCTCACTTCTTTCCTCAACTGGGAAAACACTGCCAGAAGGGGTTTTAGAATTCAGCGGGATTTTACGTTTTGGAAGCAGAAGTGCATTGCCCGGCACTTCACTCACGGTCTCCTACCTGCCTAGAGAACGCCCTTGTTCGAACACCTTTCCTCCACTGGGGAAACCCTGCCGTTTAGGAGTGTTCATCGTCAGTGCGTTTGTAGGTTTGGGAAGCATCAGGGCCTTCACTTGAATTGAACTCAGAGTGTCCAATACGTTTCTAGTCTGCCCTTGTTCTAAGATCTTTCCTCACCGAGGAACTGGCTGCCACTTATGGGACTTAACCTTCAGAGCGATTATACGCGTTTTGGCAGCAGAAGGGACAGCGTGCACTTACCTTAGAGTATTCAACTTGCCTTCAGTGCGCCCAGGTTCTAACTTCATTCCATAACTGGGAACAAACTGCCATTTGTGAATCTTCACTTGAAGATCGCGTTTAGGTTTGGGAAGCATAAGCGTCGTTGTGTGCCCGAACTCAGAGTATCCAACAAGATTCCTGTCTGCCCTTGTACTAAGTTCTTTGCGGAACTGGGAACACACGGCCGCATAGGCCTGTTCGCCTTAAGAGCGTTTATAACATTTGGAAGCCTAAGGGATTAGAAGTGCACTTAACTCAGAGTACCCAACTGGCTCCTCGTCTGCCCTGGTTCTAAGGTCTTTCCTGAACTGGGAACACACGGCCGCACAGGCCTGTTCGCCTAAAGAACATTTATACGTATTGGAAGCACAATGGACTGGATGTGCACTTAACTCAGAGTATCCAACTGGCTTCTAGTCTACCCTTGTTCTAAGTCCTTTCTTGAACTGGGAACAAACGGCCGTATAGGCCTCTTCGCCTTAAGAGGCTTGACCCATTTTGGAAGTCGAAGGGACTGGACGTGCACTTAACGCAGAGTATTCAACTGGCTTCCAGTCTGCCCTTGTTCTAAGCTCTTTCCAGAACCGGGAACACACGACCGCATAGGCCTCTTCACCTTATGAGCATTTATACGTATTGGAAGCCTAAGGGACTGGACGTGCACTTAACTCGGAGTATTCAACTGGCTTCTAGTCTGCCCTTGTTCTAAGTTCTTTCCTGAACTGGGAACACACGGCCGCCTAGGCCTGTTCGCCGTAAGAGCATTGATACGTATTGGAAGCGTAAGGGACTGGACGTGCACTAAACTCAGAGTAGGCAACTAGTTTCTAGTCTGCCCTTGTTCTCAGTTCTTTCCTGAATTGGGACCACGCGGCAGAATAGGCCTCCTCGCACTAAGAGCCTTTATACATTTTGGGAGCCTACGGCCTTAGCCTGGTTTTACTTAGAGCTTACAACTGCTTGTGGTCCACCTTTGCTCTGCGTTCTTTCTTGAATTGCGAACACACTGCCTCCACTGAGACTTCACCTAAAGAGCGATGATACGTTTTGCCAGTCAAAAGGGACTGGGTGTGCTGTTCACTCAGAGTATACAAGCAGCGTTCAGACCGTCCTTCTTCTCACTTCTTTCCTCAACTGGGAAAACACTGCCAGAAGGGGTTTTAGAATTCAGCGGGATTTTACGTTTTGGAAGCAGAAGTGCATTGCCCGGCACTTAACTCACGGTCTCCTACCTGCCTAGAGAACGCCCTTGTTCGAACACCTTTCCTCCACTGGGGAAACCCTGCCGTTTAGGAGTGTTCATCGTCAGTGCGTTTGTAGGTTTGGGAAGCATCAGGGCCTTCACTTGAATTGAACTCAGAGTGTCCAATACGTGTCTAGTCTGCCCTTGTTCTAAGATCTTTCCTCACCGAGGAACTGGCTGCCACTTATGGGACTTAACCTTCAGAGCGATTATACGCGTTTTGGCAGCAGAAGGGACAGCGTGCACTTACCTTAGAGTATTCAACTTGCCTTCAGTGCGCCCAGGTTCTAACTTCATTCCATAACTGGGAACAAACTGCCATTTGTGAATCTTCACTTGAAGATCGCGTTTAGGTTTGGGAAGCATAAGCGTCGTTGTGTGCCCGAACTCAGAGTATCCAACAAGATTCCTGTCTGCCCTTGTACTAAGTTCTTTGCGGAACTGGGAACACACGGCCGCATAGGCCTGTTCGCCTTAAGAGCGTTTATAACATTTGGAAGCCTAAGGGATTAGAAGTGCACTTAACTCAGAGTACCCAACTGGCTCCTCGTCTGCCCTGGTTCTAAGGTCTTTCCTGAACTGGGAACACACGGCCGCACAGGCCTGTTCGCCTAAAGAACATTTATACGTATTGGAAGCACAATGGACTGGATGTGCACTTAACTCAGAGTATCCAACTGGCTTCTAGTCTACCCTTGTTCTAAGTCCTTTCTTGAACTGGGAACAAACGGCCGTATAGGCCTCTTCGCCTTAAGAGGCTTGACCCATTTTGGAAGTCGAAGGGACTGGACGTGCACTTAACGCAGAGTATTCAACTGGCTTCCAGTCTGCCCTTGTTCTAAGCTCTTTCCAGAACCGGGAACACACGACCGCATAGGCCTCTTCACCTTATGAGCATTTATACGTATTGGAAGCCTAAGGGACTGGACGTGCACTTAACTCGGAGTATTCAACTGGCTTCTAGTCTGCCCTTGTTCTAAGTTCTTTCCTGAACTGGGAACACACGGCCGCCTAGGCCTGTTCGCCGTAAGAGCATTGATACGTATTGGAAGCGTAAGGGACTGGACGTGCACTAAACTCAGAGTAGGCAACTAGTTTCTAGTCTGCCCTTGTTCTCAGTTCTTTCCTGAATTGGGACCACGCGGCAGAATAGGCCTCCTCGCACTAAGAGCCTTTATACATTTTGGGAGCCTACGGCCTTAGCCTGGTTTTACTTAGAGCTTACAACTGCTTGTGGTCCACCTTTGCTCTGCGTTCTTTCTTGAATTGCGAACACACTGCCTCCACTGAGACTTCACCTAAAGAGCGATGATACGTTTTGCCAGTCAAAAGGGACTGGGTGTGCTGTTCACTCAGAGTATACAAGCAGCGTTCAGACCGTCCTTCTTCTCACTTCTTTCCTCAACTGGGAAAACACTGCCAGAAGGGGTTTTAGAATTCAGCGGGATTTTACGTTTTGGAAGCAGAAGTGCATTGCCCGGCACTTAACTCACGGTCTCCTACCTGCCTAGAGAACGCCCTTGTTCGAACACCTTTCCTCCACTGGGGAAACCCTGCCGTTTAGGAGTGTTCATCGTCAGTGCGTTTGTAGGTTTGGGAAGCATCAGGGCCTTCACTTGAATTGAACTCAGAGTGTCCAATACGTGTCTAGTCTGCCCTTGTTCTAAGATCTTTCCTCACCGAGGAACTGGCTGCCACTTATGGGACTTAACCTTCAGAGCGATTATACGCGTTTTGGCAGCAGAAGGGACAGCGTGCACTTACCTTAGAGTATTCAACTTGCCTTCAGTGCGCCCAGGTTCTAACTTCATTCCATAACTGGGAACAAACTGCCATTTGTGAATCTTCACTT